>NC_133770.1:283201180-283240056 GCF_003597395.2 Chelonoidis abingdonii
CCTCCGTACATGGACGCACACCACCGAATTAATGTGCTCAGTGTGGCTGCGTGCACTCAACTTTATACAATCTGTTTTACAAAACCAGTTTATGTAAAATCGGAATAATCCCGTAGTGTAGACGTACCCCTAGGTTTCTCTTGAATGTATTATTACAAAAGGAGATTGAGATGGAGAAAAAGAAAGAGGTGACCACATGAAGGAAAGATCTGGGGAAATGGGAGACTTTGCCAAATCATGGGATCAAAGGATGTGTGACGTTGTGTGTGATGTTGTACCCCATAAGGCTTCATGGGAATATGCTTATGAACGTATATATGATATAACTGGAATATGTTTCATGCTACATGTGCCATGTAACGTATCTGTGTAAAGGTTATGATCTATTAAATATATTCATCCTATCTGAATGCATGTATCGTTGTATTCGAAGTTATGAATATTGGCTGTGTCCTTGTTTGATTTCTAAGTAGCCTTAGTAGAGCATTTGGTCAGCTTCTTGAGAAAGGAATGTGCAAATTAAGTGCCCAGTCAGGAAACACTTAACAGACAATGAATCTTGGAAGGCTCCAATCCACATAAGAAGTCTACCTGAGGACATTCAGGGTAGCATGTAAACAATGGCTGCTACCTCTAAAAACTGAGTCATGCATAGGGTGACCAGACAGCAAATGTGAAAAACTGGGACTGGGGTGGGGGGCAATAGGAGCCTGTATAAGAAAAAGACCCCAAAATCGGGACTGTCCCTATAAAATTGGGACTTCTGGTCACCCTAGTCATGCATGGACTTGTGACTTGCCCATGTAACTCCAAAACTCCATCTTGGAGCTGGACTTTGCATAAGTGAGAGGAAAGGGTTTCCCACCTACAGGAGAGAGTCTATTTAAACCCCTGGGAGACCCCTCCATTTGGTCTTCGGCTGGCTAAAGAGAGACCCTCTCCACTCCCAAAAATACCTGAAAGAAACCGGAACGAAGGACAGTAACTACAGGGGGAGTGAGTGACTGCTGGACCCAGACTAGGAGACTAGTCTGTAAAAGGAAGTTTACTGGAATTCATCTGAGAGTGAGGGGTTTATTTGTATTCAGTTTTCTTACTTGCATGTTCTATTTTATTTTGCTTGGTAATTCACTTTTGTTCTGTCTGTTACTACTTGGAACCACTTAAATCCTACTTGCTGTATTTAATAAAATCACTTTTTACTTATTAATTAACCCAGAGTACATATTAATACTGGGTGGGGGGAAAGGCAAACAGCTGTGCATATCTCTCTATCAGTGTTATAGAGGGCGAACAATTTGTGAGTTTACCTGTATAAGCTTTATAGAGTAAAATGGATTTATTTGGGGTTTGGACCCCACTGGGAGTTGAGAATCTGAGTGTTAAAGACAGGAACACTTCTTAACCTGCTTTCAATTAAACCTACAGCTGTTAGGGGACGTGGTTCTGACCTGGGTATGGCTTTGCAGCAAGCTAGCGGGTCTGGCTCAATCCAGGCAGGGCACTGACGTCCCAAGCTGGGAGGGCAGGGAAAGCAGGGGTAGAGGTAGTCTTGGCACATCAGCTGGCAGCCCCAAGGGGGTTTCTGTGATCCAGCCTGTCACAGGAAGAAACTGTCCTTAAGGAATCAAATTATTCCCTTACATGCAAGGCAAATGCTGCCATTTGGGGAACAGATAGACAAGATACAAATTCCAAACTAGAGCATTTTTCATCTTTGTGGGGTTTTTTTGTTTTGTTTGTTTTTGTTTTTTTGTTTTTAAAGCATAGCAGTAGCGTACACTGAATCAAATGTGTTTGTGTGTATAAGAGAAAGGCAAAAAATAAAGCAGATAAGGCCCCAAATGGTCATATCAGCAAGTAGTAATAGGTACGGTATTGTGCCCAACCACTTTTCATAAATATTATCTTCGTAGACAATCCCCACTTTACACACCAGCGTAATGTACCTGAGATAGAGAACCCTCCAGATCCTCAGCAGGTTTTCCAGCACACCCATTAGTCAGAGTGCACTTCAGTGGAGCTACAGTGATTTACACCAGCTGAGGATCTGGCCCCCTACCTGGAGCTTCATAGGTGATAATAGTTTAAACCAGAGGTTCGCTCAACAAATTTTTTGATGGCCTCAGAGTGTGGCAATGTAAGGTCACTTTTCATCATGATTTTGCATTACTATCCTGAGGCTTTTTTCAGCCTCTGCCAGTTTCAGGGGGGGAACAGGTTCTCTCGTTTTATTTTACACCCTTTGCTAATCTTGAATGCACTACTGAATTTATAAGGAATGGCATTTCATCCGATCCCCAGTCCATTGGTTTAGCTAGAGTGCTCCTCACTGACCTGGGGTGAAGGATGGTGCCTGGCAATGAGGGGAGATGTGATTCCTGCACACATGATCTCACATAGCGCTTGGATACCAGGGAGAGGTATTATGAATTGGCCTCAGTCGTCTCCTTGCATCCTGGCAGGAGCTGGGAGTGTAACACACTCCGCCCCTTCAGGCAACAGCAGTGTTGCCAAAAATAGCTCTGGTCTCTTCCATCTGTTAAGCGCTAATGCAGTGTGTGAAAAGGCTTTGGAAGTGAGATACTCCCAGCAACAGACCCCTGGCTTCTACAGACCTCCATACATCAAGGGATAGTTCAGTCGTCAAAGGGATGCTAACTGACTGCTACTGCACTATGGTCTAGTGGATTAAGCATGGGATGAGCAGTGCAGAGACCTGGCTTCTAGTGCTACTTGTGAAGATGACAGTGGGTCAAAGCCTGCACATGCTACCCAGATGGGCATTCCCATAGGGGTAAATGGGTTTACCTAGATGAATACAGCCACATGGTACAGTCACCTTGACCTCTCTCTGCCTCAGAGACTCCCTGCGTGAAATGGAGTTTGATAACATTTATCCACTTTTGAAAAGTGCCTTGAGATCTGTATGTAGCATCTATTATGTAAGAGTCAAGTATTGTCTTGGGGTATGTCTTTACTGCAAAGAAACCCAGGGTTAGAAGAACTTGAGTTAGCAGACCCTGAACTTGTTACCCTACAGCTTGAGTGCCTATATTCATTTGTTACCCCAGGTTAGGAATTGTTAAATCTGGGTCCCAGCCTGGAGCTCCAACGTCTATACTGCATGATGTGGGCCTGAGTCCAACCACCCATATCCCAGAATTTCTAGCAGTCTGTCCTTTGTCTATTCCATGTCTGCTCAGGCTGTCGGACTTCTGGGGCCGGGACCACATTTGTTTGCCTATCTGTAAAGCATCTAGACGCTGGTTAGTGATAACAGATGACCCTCATTAAATGGATCTGTCCTTCCAAACACCTGTATTCTTATGAAAAGGAAAAAGCTAACGGTGTTCCTCTTAGAGTTTCATGTGTAAAGGGTGGATTAGGCAGCTATTGGGCTGAGAAGATAAAGAGGAATGTACAAATATATATTTGTAATAACATTGCAAGTGTTTCATTTGAATCCTAGCAGTTTTGCACAACAAAAATTATTTTGGGAACATAAGCTTCTTGGTAGTTTGAAGGATGTTTTCATTGTTTACCGAAAGGTCAGTCGTCTCCCATCTGATTAGTGGAAAAAGAAACTGTTTTTTTGTTTCCAAGACTGCAGTATATCTGTCCTGGGGACCCAAGTGAAATATCTTTTGTGATCTCCACTCAGTCACTAATGGAGTGCAGGGCCCATTATCACATGTGATTTATCATCATTTAGTAGTGCCTCAAGTTCTCTGTGCAGAAGCAGCTAAGCCCAGAGACTACTTTCCTCTTCCCTGGTAGAGAAAACGGCAGCCTTTCCCTGTGTCAAACTTGAGCAGCTCATCTGTTTCCCTACTAGCCTCAGTACTGGCATTATTGCTTTCTAGGAATGTTTCAAAAAGCAGCACTTGTCAGAAATTCAGGCTTAGTTCTGTTTCTCCTGTAGTGCTTCTGGTGGGAGGACGGTCTGTGCCCAACCCCACCACCTGGTCTGCAGTGGGATGAGATGATCCATGGCAACTGCCCAGCCATACTTCATCTGGAATGTGTTAAGAGCTGATGTAAAGGGCAGCGAGAGGCTGCCATTTTTAGTACACAGCAAGTCTTACTGGTCCTACAAAGCCCAGGAGCTAGGTTAATATGTTCTTGAGTGCCATCACCTGGCATATTATCTGTTAGCTATGTACATATATACAGACATAGCTAACTCCTGTAACAGAATAGTGAGTGCTACACTACTCAGCCCCTTTCATTCCTATTGCTTGTTTATAGCTGCTTCCCAGGAAGGTGTTCTGAGGTGAGACTGGTCCCGTTGTGTCCCTTTTTCGGACACCCCCTACAGTGAGTTGGTAGACAGCCAAAAGCAATTTAGCTCTCAGGAAAACTACTGCTTTGAACATCCTTGATGTGGCCTTTCCTAAGCAACGATTACACCAGGTCTGCCATTATTTCTTTTTGCTATAAGTAAAACGGTACAGAATTTACAGGTGTGTAGGGAGGATTCATTAGTTCAGGTCTGTACAGTGCTTTAAAGAAGTGTAGTGCCAAGGAAAATGTTATTAAATCAGATACCAAACACACCTGAGCCAACCACCCTCAGCCTTTTTCCAGTCTGCTTGTACTGTCGCATTATTATAGCCCAAACACACAAAATGCACTCCATGGCTTGCCCTGTACCGTTGCAGTGCACTTTCCATCTTACCTTGTCCACACCACAATTTTTGTCTCAAATTTCCTGCCATTTCTACCACCAGTTCTATGCCACGGGTGGTAGCAATAGTGGGAGTGTTAACGTAGAGAGGGTTTCAGATAGCGGATGATATTTTAAATACCATCTTGTCTAATCCTGCTCACATCAGGTCTGTCGTGGTGGTTCTAACCCTACCATAAGGCCTTCATCGTTCCTACCACTGGTGGAACTCATAGGTTGTGTAACAATGGGGAATTTTGGGTAAAAAAAAAATCTTATCAAGGGCAAGGCCTATGAGGTGGAAGGTAGCAGCTGTTTAACAGCACCATGACAAGTAGAGAACATAACATAAGAATGGCCATACTGGGTCAGACTAAAGGTCCATCCAACCTAGTATCTGTCTACCAACAGTAGCCAATGCCAGGTGCCCCAGAGGGTGTGAACCTAATAGGTAATGATCAAGTGATCTTTCTCCTGCCGTCCATCACCACCCTCTGACAAACAGAGGCTAGGGACACCCTTCTTTACCCATCCTGACTAATAGCCATTAATGGACTTAATCTCCATTAATTTATCCAGTTCTCTTTTAAATGCTGTTATAGTCCTAGCCTTCACAACCTCCTCAGGCAAGGAGTTCCACAAGTTGTCTGTGCACTGTGTGAAGAACTTCCTTTTATTTGCTTTAAACCTGCTGCCCATTAATTTTCATTTGGTGGCCCCTAGTTTCTTATATTATGGAACAGTTAAATAACTTTTCCTTATTCACTTTTCCCACATCACTCATGATTTATATATTTCTATCATATCCTCCCTTAGTCTCCTCTTTTCCGCAGCTGAAAAGTCCTAGCCTCTTTAATCTTTCCTACCATATGGGAACCGGTTCCAAACCCCTAGTCATTTTAGTTTGCTCTTCTCTGAAACGTTTCTAATGCAAGTATATCTTTTTTCAGATGAGGACACCACATCTCTGTCGCTGTACACAGTATTCAAGATGTGGGTGTACCTTGGATTTATATAAGGGCAATAAGATATATCTTCTGTCTTATTCTCTATCTCCTTTTTAATTGATCCCTAACTTCCTGTTTGCTTTTTAGACTGCCGCTGTGCACTGCGTGGACGTCTTCAGACAACTATCCACGATGACTCCAAGATCTTTTTCCTGATTAGTTGTAGCTAAATTAGCTCCCATCATATTGTATGTATAGTTGGGGTTATTTTTCCCAATGTGCACTACTTTACATTTATCCACATTAAATTTCAGTTGCCATTTTGTTGCCCAATCACTGGTTGAATAATTTATTTTCTGTGAAAATTTTTGAAGAAAATAGTTTTCATTACAATGTTTTGTAGAAACATTCTGGGTTTCTATAAAAAAGCTGAAAATATTTTGCTTTTCAACAACTGACTTTTTCAGGGGCGGTTGATGGAAAACCCAAAGAATTTGGACAAAAATGGAAATTTTCTAGGAAAAAAATCAGTGGAAAATTTCAGTTGGTTCTAACAACAAAATAGGAAATAAGGAATAACTTCTTTCATTTGAAACTCCAGAGGTATTTATTATAGAGGCAGGCATCATTCACCAATTTGGAACTCGGCTAGCACAGGGTTAACTTCCTACATAAAGCAGGAAGTGGCATGGGCTTTCATGCATGTCATGAGGTCAGCACTAAACTTTTCTTTTGTGCTTCATTTCAAAGACACTCCTTCTGGGTTCCTGGTACTTCATGACAACATCACATGGTATTGCTTTAGCTTTGACTCAGATGGACGAGTGTTACTTACTGATTCACATCACCACCACACTTTGTAGCTCACACTACAACCTATAGCATCTGAGTTTTCTTGGAGGATGCCCAGATCCAGCCTAGCTGACTTTGAGAGCTAACAAGATCATAGCCCAACATGCTAGACCTGCAAGCGTTTAGGAGAAAAAAAAGTAATGTACTTTTCATAACCCTGCACGGCATCCTCCATAAACAGAAGCAGGTGTGGCTGTCTGCAGTACTTTCATGTACAGGCCTGCCTAGATATGCAGGATAGCATGTAACCTATTCTCGTGCTTACAGTACTAAACCTGTTAATTACTGGTATGCATTTAAGTTTGATATATGGGAATCATACTAAACATCAAGGGAAAACCCTTACGAGATGACAGCTTGATACTGTGACATTCCAGAGGGCAAGTTAAGATTTACTGTAAAGAGTGGGCCGTGCTGTCACAGAGATCTTAGCTCTGTTGGTTATTATTTTTCCCACCCACTGAAGCCACAGCTATAAATACACTCTCATGATTGGAGAAGACTTGTTGTTTCCTTTTCATGTTAGCATTTGACTACATCTCTATATAATTTCATTGATTTATTGCAAACTGATGGAGTATTAAGATTCTAGACATGAGTATAGAGAAAACAGGTAAACATTTTTTTAAAATGCAATATTATGTCAAATCCTCAGCTGGTAAAATTTGGTATAAATCCACTCAAGTCAATGAAGCTGATTTATACCAGGTTAGGATGAAGGCCCAATGATACCTTTCAATTTGGAATCCTTGAATGCATGATATATTATTATAAGTTAAAATGTCATTCTTAAAATATATTGGTTGACTAGTGAAATTTACTTTTCTTTTGCATCCTTTTGATGCCATTTTCTTCTGAATTACTCACAAAGAGACAGTTTCCAATTCAGGTGCACAATTTAGTTTTGTTACAAGCAAATGAATATTTTAAGAGACCAAAAACCAGTGCTTCATTTTCCATCTCTTAGAACATATACCAGAATTGTCAGTGGAACAAACTGTGTGCTAAGTTTAACTGTGATAGCACAACAGAATGCAACTTTATACTGTGCAGCAGCTTGCATTTAAACAGTAGTTCAAAATGCATCAAACAGTTAAATAATACAGGACAGCAGATTGCGGATAGAATAAATTAGATTAAACCATGATATAAGTGAAGTGTAAGATGAATAGATGAAAGCTCAGTAGAAAGGAGAGAGACAGAAGTGGAGGTATAGACAACAAGATGTTTAAGATAAAATTTGAAGAGTTGGAGTTGCTGTGACAGAATGAAGGTCATTCTGGATAGCAAGTAAGGAAGAGGAGGAGGCTCTTGAGCAGTGGTGATATTGTGGGTAGGAACTGAGAGGGGGCAGATACTGGTTGAGTGGAACAAGTAAAGCCAGTAGAAGTCTGTGACAAAGGGTGAGGCAATTCTGTGGAGAGTTCTGCACATAAAGAGGGTAATTTTGAGGTGGGTTGGGAATGAGGAGCCATTTGAAGATGGGTGTGATGTGCTCATGTTTCTGGATATGCAGAGGAAGGCAGAGAACAGCATTCTAAATATATTAGAGTCTGGACAACTGAGATTTGTTGCTCAGGTCTCTCTATACCAGTGGTGGGCAACCTGCAGCCTGTGGGCCGCACGCAGCCAGTCAGGGTAATCTGCTGACGGGCCGTGAGACAGTTTGTTTACGTTGACTGTCCACAGGCATGGCTGCCTGCAGCTCCCAGTGGCTGTGGTTTGCCGTTCCTGGCCAATGGGAGCTGCAGGAAGCGGCAGTCAGCATGTCCCTGCAGCAGCCAGCACTTTCCTCCTGTAATATCCTGGACGTACCTTACTGAATTGCGTGAAATATCTTTCGAGTCTGGGATTTCCAGGGGAAGGGTAAATAGGAGAACAGCAGAGGGGTGATTTGGCAAATTCACTCAGGTTGTAATATCTCCAGAGAAATACCATCCCCTGGATTGGTCCTTGTATACTAGTTCAAACTGGATTCTCAGGGACTAACAGAGAAAGAAAGGATTTTTGGATAAATAGCCTGATTTTAAACTGGCTCAGGGGACTTGTTCTGATCCAGCAAACAGGACCTCTTGTTCATGGTGGGCCCCAGTCCTCAGAGAAGGATTGGAAGGAATTGACCTACTGAGGCCTCATATGACTGTTTGTTATGAACTTGTGACCACAAAAGAGATCCCCTTTTTTTGGTGGGGTGGGGGTTGAAGACTCACCTATCAGAGTCCACGTTGGAGTCAGTTGTGGGTGATCACTGGTAAACTTATTAGCATGCTTATAGGTTCTTTTACTGCTTTTAATATGTTCTCACTGTGGTGGTTTTTACCTTAAGAATAAAATAGGCTTACACAGGAAATACTGTGTGGTAACTAAGTTAATTGTTGGCAATTACACCGTGTACCATCTCTGAGGGGAAAAGCAAAGCAGGCCTGCTTAGGCAGACTGCATTTTGCTGGGAATAATGCAGTGAAGGCAGGGAACTATTCAGTCTGAAATATCCCAGTCAGGCAGGAGAGAGATGTACTTCTCCATCCAAGAGAGGCAACGGGTGCAGAGGCTTGAAGCCTGAGAGTGGGTGCCCTTACTGAACCACTGAGGGGAAATACAGGTGCAGTTGCCCTGAACTGTGACAACTTTATTACTCATAAACTAGCACAAACTAGTATGGATAACACTTCTATGAAAATCCCATCACTTATCTTGTATGAGTTACTTGTAATAGAAACACCTAGGACCTGAAATAGGTTTTTGATGTATATAAGTTTCCTACACATTAATGGTTAGGTTTTGGGACACTGGCCTCCATTTTGAGGCCTGAAATTTAGGTCATTTAGATGTCTAAGTACTTAATTGACTGGCTGAGTCAGCTTCTCAGAAGGTTAAGTAATCAGAGCTGTTATCAAAAACTAAAAACCCAATTAAAGCTGGTCTAAAAATGTGGACCTAGAGAATGTAGCTTGTTGGAAAATGGGGATATTTTTCCATGGAAAACTTTGACTTTATGTTGAAAATCTATTTATTTAGGGTGGGGAGGAGAGAGGTCAGCAAGTGAAAGAAGAATATTTTCAGCTGGAAACTGTTGAAAACTGAAAAATTTTCCCCTTTGCCTGAAATTATTTTGGCTTTTGTGTTTTCAGATGAAACCTCAAATCTTGTTGCAGGAAGCAGACACTCTTAAGAAAAAAAAAAGATTAAACATTTTATTTCTGTCAATAAAAATTTTGTATGGAAAATGTTTGACCGACACTAAGGAAAAGGTCTACAACAGGGGTCGGCAACCTTTCAGAAGTGGTGTGCCAAGTCTTCATATATTCAGTCTCATTTAAGGGTTTCGCAAGACAGTAATACATTTTAAAGTTTTTAGAAGGTCTCTTTCTACAGGTCTATAATATATAACTGAACTATTGTATGTAAAGTAAATAAGGTTTTAAAAATGTTTAGGAAGCTTCATTTAAAATTAAAATGCAGAGCTGCTGGACCAGTGGCCAGGACCTGGGCAGTGTGAGTGCCACTTAAAATCAGCTCACGTGCTGCCTTCGGCATGCATGCCATAGGTTGCCTACCCCTGGTCTACAGGAATGTATAATCATTCCCCTGTTCATACAAGATTGTTTCGTGAAATGTATTTCCCATTGCAACTTCTGAAAGTAGCAAGAAATGCAGGGCTGCTCATTATGGTTCTTCTTGATGTTGGTATTAGGTTTGTACATTATCAAGTGACTCCCAAACTTGCCATATGTCAGATTAGGTAAACTGCAAAATTGCACTTGGGAAACAGCTGATAGTGTCTGCGGTGTTGTACGGAAGTTTACTTACTTTTCACTGCATGCCATCAGGTTTAGCAGCTGTAGGAACGTCATGGACCCCAATAAACAAAGACACCTGAGTACAGAATACAACTTCTGAGATAAGTGCACCACATCGGTGGCCTTTGCACTGTCCTTCATTTGAATACTAAGGTTAGTGTCCAATTCTAGATGCTCCTGAAGTCCTGTGTAGCCTTTTAAAATAAATCCTAGCAGTAATTCAGTTGGAAAACAAATCACTACTCTGTTGCTAACACTGCAGCGGGTCATTTCAATTCCCAGGGCTTGATTGTATGAAGTACGTGCTGACACGTTGATGGTGCTAAACAGGTGAAATTCTGGCCTCATTAAAGTTAATTGCAAAACTCCTATTGACTTCACTGAGGCAATGATTTTACCCCAGCACTACGTTGAGGCACTTTTGGGCAATACTAATCTTGCTTCTTTAAACATAGTTTAAGACAGATCATTAAAAGTGATCATGTCATATACAACACTTAAGATAGGCTATGAATAGATCACAGACACAGACAGCCTTTTGTTTCTGGGAGAGGGCTCCATTGCTTCTTCCCAGAATGGCCTGGGATTGCTGCTGGGATGTCTTCATTTTATAATTTTAGGAAATAAGATGCAGGGTCTTGAAGGCTGTGACCTTTTGGGGAGGGAGCAGCTTATCTCCCATGTGTGACTTGCTTGGGTGGCACTGTTTGAAAAAAGAAATCTTTATGGGGCTTTTGTGACATGATTAAGAGGAGACAAGACAGAAAGTCTGCATATTGTGCATTGTTGTCAGTTTGGTACTTCAGAACCCTGCTCCTACGCTGGTGTAATTCAGCCTTGCTCTGTGAAATTAATACAACTAGGTTGATTTACACCAGTTAAGGATGTGGTCCTAGGCTTTTAGGTGATCCTAGAAAAATGTTGTATATGTAAAATCAGGGGGGAAAACCCTCAGCTGCAGAACTTAGTTTAAAATCCTGAGGCATGAATTCAGCTTGTTCTTGTTCAGTGCAATTTTTACGGTGGACTTGTGTTTTCCTAAAATCTTATGTTTGAGAATTTAAGCCTTTTGTGAGAAATCTTATAAAACATGTATTATATATATGGGGGGTATTGATTTTTTTTATGGAATAATGCAGACTCTGGCCCATGTGAATCATTCTCTCCGCATGTGAGTATCCCTACTGAAGGAGGTCACACTAGATGGTCAGAATGGTCCTTTCTGGCCTTAAAATCTGTGACATTAATGGGACTACTTGTTTGAGTAAGGGCTGCATGATTGGGCAGCGGGCCCTATGTGCTAATCAGTGATGCAAGACTCAGAGCTCAGCTCTGCAATCAGATTTGAAACTGAACGTCCCTAAAGTTCTAGGATGTTCAGTTCTGATGTTCAAGTTTTGCTTGCTATAGCAATAGGCCCAAATCATGATGATATGGAGCTTGGGATGACACTGTCTCTGGTAGAAGATACCCAGTGTAAGAAGCTCTGCAAGGAGCAGATTGGATCGCAGCAAGGCACTTGTTATCCTGCACCTGAAGCAGAGACATCCCCCCACCCCAACCAGCTATGGCTAGGGGTTGGTTTTAACAAATTTTTTTGACCAAAAAGATTGAAAAAGAAAGTTTCCAATTGTTGAAATGTTTTATTTTGACATTGCCAAAGGAAAAAAATTGGGTTTTCCAGTTCAAAAGGATGTTTCATTTAGAAATTTAAAATAATATTTATTTCATATTGAATATGAAACCTTTTGAAATTGCTGAAACAATGTTTCAATTGCCTCAAATTACATTTTTCCCCCTAGAGTTTTGGTTTGCAAAACTTTTCAAGATTTTGACTTTTCAACCTGATTCAGGACAGATTTTTTTTGTCTAAATCTCAAAAATTTTCATGAGACAGGAAAACAGTTTTGTACCTCTCTATTCCCTCTCCCTGTGCGGGCTGCACAAGGGCTAGGAAGGATTGATGTATATTTCCTACTTCCCTGAGAGTGCATAGTGTCCCAAAGTGCTAAGGAAACCACCCACCCACCCACGCTGCCTCCTATGTACTGGTTAACAGAGCTGGCTGCTCTTGCTGGGAGATAGCAAACTTCCCTCTAAAGAGATGCAATAGCAGGCACACAGTTTATGCACTCCTGTAAGCTTTTCCTAGTCTTCCCTCTCTGTGAGGGTGCAGCTTTGAACTGTGGCCATCAGAGTTCTGCCAGCTAGGTACAATCGAGCCCCAGATCCTTAATTTAAATGCAAATAGAACTGAAGAAGTCTCTACAGGCTGGGTCCTCAGTTGGTGTACACTGGCAATAGCTTCAATGGAGTTTCACTGGTTTTACACCAGCTGAGGATCTGGCCCATATATATAGAGGAAAATTAAATTTTCTAAAATTCTTGTTTGATTCATACTCTCTTGACTTTTTGACTCACTAATGTCTCTTGTTCTTGGAACTAGAGGACCCCTGGCAGAGTGTTAATCAGATAATTTGGTTTGCTGACTTGTTTTTACCAGGTCCTGGGCAGCTCAGGAGGTGCAAACTCTGAACTGGCACTTGTGCACTGATATTCCAGTCCCCAACCACCTCTGGGCTTCAGGGTGTCTTTCTCAGACCTCCGCTTTCAGGCATTGGTGACTAGGTATGAGGAATGGAAAAATATGCTCCCAATTCAACTAAGCAATACAACATCCTGCAACCTTTTGAAGAAAGCCTTTTATGTAGACTAAAGAAGATCTGCAGCCCTAATGAGATTCTCTGATGTATCCTTTATGGGCTGGTCTACACTACGGGGTAAAATCGATTTTAGATACGCAATTTCAGCTACGTGAATAACGTAGCTGAAGTCGAATATCTAAAATTGATTTACTCACCCGTCCTGACCGCGCGGGATCGATGTCCGCGGCTAGCCATGTCAATTCCGGAACTCCGTTGGGGCTGGTGGAGTTCCGGAATCGATATAAGTGTGCTCAGGGATCGATATATCCCATCTAGATTAGACGCGATATATCGATCCCCGAGCAATCGATTTTAACGCGCTGATACGGCACGTAGTCTAGACGTGGCCTATATCTCAGCATTTTCCAGTGATATAGGGGAAAAAAAATCTTCAAAGCTATCCTCTCGCAGCAATTCCAGCACACTTAAAACATGCAATAAAACATCCACTACAAACCATGAGGCATGTTACTTTATATGCATATGTGTGTGTGTCTCGGTAAGTGTATGTATATTATTCTGATCATCTGAATACACTTTTCCTTTATAGAAATCCTAAATAACACAAAGCAATTATTGAAAAACTCATTAGTTTAAAAAATAAAATAAAGAGCTCAGCATTGGCTGGTGTGAATCAGCCGAGTCAATGGACATACACTCACTGAAAGCAGATCTCTCCATTGATATGTCGATTCACACAAGCTGGAGTATGTGGCACATAATCCTTTCATTTACTGTATTAGGGCAGGATCCTGTGATCCTTACTCATGTGAGTAAGGACTATCTCCAGAAGTAAAGCCTGCCAAGTTCAGATCATCCGTTTATTTTATTATTAATCACAATTTAGTCCCCTCTTTCCCCTGTGCAGTTTTAGTAGATGTTGTGAAATATTTGCAATGAAAGCTGAAACTACTCAAAATTGAAAGGTTTCTGTGGACTCAAAATTAGGTCTGTTCTGTCATAAATTCACAAAATTTCAGCCTACGCCTGTGTGATGCTCTAAATCTCTCTCTATTGTGTGTGTATTTTCTCCTAATCTATACATGCAAAGAGTTTATGCCCTAAAGCACATGATTGTAATAGCCTTATAATTGTTTAAAACAAGTGCAGATGCAAGTGTTGTTTATTTTATTTAACTCTTTATTCATTTCCGTTGCACTATAGCTGGTCAGAAATTTTTTGTTTAAATGTATTTGATGAAGAATGCCAGTTCTGTTAATCAAAGTGTTTTGAAAAATGTGTCAATCTCAATGAAATGTTGTTTGAAAGAATTCCTAAATGAAGCATTTTGATCATTTCAAAACATCCCATGTCAACATTTTTGAAACAAAAAGTTTTGTTATTCATTTCAAAATGACTTTTCAAAACAGAATTGATTGTTTTCATATAATTTTTTAAAAAATTAAAAGGTCAAAGTTGGAACAAAGTGTTTACATTTTATTGAAATGAACCATTTTGATCAACCTGAAATGATTTCTTCCCCCAGAATTTTGTTTGCAGGAAATTTCATTTTTTTTGGTTTTCAGTCTGTTTTGGAGCTGCAATTTTTTTTGCAAATTGTTGAATTTTGTACTAAATGGAAAATCCAGTTCCATCCCAGTAATATCAGTAGCAGCTTTCTCGTTTCAATCTGGCTCCTTATTACTAAGGGAAGAGTCTGATGGGTGATTTCTTCTGCCCTGGCTGTCACTGTTGCATGATTGTTTGTGGACATGTTTCTTTAAACAAGAGTGTCTTGCTGGGTGCTCTAAAGGGGCTGAAACTTGGGATCAGTAGACACAGTCCCTTCACTGCTGCCAGATGCTGGAATCTGAATTCCAGCTGTCAAACCATCCTGGCTGTTCATACCATCCATGGTGAGGCTATAAAGGGGAACAAGCCATGAAGTAATAGTCCCTGAGCCTAGGTGAGGCTGAGAAGGAGTTTGAACTGTTCTTGGATCTGATTGGCAACCAATGTGGTATCAGTGGAACTAATTACAGGCCAGATTCTGCCACACTTGCATAGTGTATTAGTATATATGATTTTATAGAGTTTAAGGTCTGAAGGGACCATTAGATCATCTTGTCTCACCTCCTGTGTGTTACAGGCCATTAATTTCCACCCAGATGTCATTATATTAATCCCAAAGACTTTAGCTAAACCATTTAAATCCTCAGGAAAGTAACCACAGGCAGAGAACAGTAGAGAGCAAGGTGCCAACAATGTGCTCTGCCCCTGCAGTGGCAGGGAATTGATTAAGTGAGCTCTGCTCAGATGATCCCAGCAGGTGAACCATGCCCCATGCTGCGGAGAAAGGATGAAAACGCACCAAGGTCCCAGCTAATCTGACCTGGGGCGAAATTCCTTCCTGACTCCAAGTCTGGCAAGCAGTTAGACCCTGAGTGTGTGAGCAAGACCCACCAGCCAGGAATCTAGAAAGGATGGTGGGATGCTCCTCAGCGTGAGTAAAGGTGAAGGAATTTGGTCCTGTGGGTGTAAGGGAGGTGGGAACCAGGCCCATAGTAATTATCCAGTCCCTTTAAAACTCCCGATACACTTGGTCTTGGCCTGTTGTGAACTCCTGACGCTCATGTCATGTGCCATTAAATGTGTTAACTTTGTGTTTGTTCTGTGTGCTGACCACAGTGGCCGAAGCTTGTTCAAACAGCCTAGATGTGGGTGACAGAGAGTGTGTGTGAGAGAACCTGCTGGGTGTATTACAGTGCATACTATGAGAGGACTGTGGCTTAGTTTAGGCAATGTAAAGAAAGCACTCATCTTATCATGCTTTAATGATTTTGTTTCAGGAGACCACTTTACCTTTTAACCCTGTGATGACTGCATATGTAAGAAAGACATCAGGCTAGATTTTGCTTTCTTGCCCTCTGCAAGACATGACAGGTTGCAGTGCCTATGAAGCAGTACAGGGAGGGAATTGTGCCTCCAGGGAGGAATTCCCTCCTTGCTTCCCCCTTGTTCTGCAGGGATGGGAGAGTATTCATTTCATGCTGGGCTGCCTCAGCCATACATTAAAAATGCCTTCCATGCACTGGCTGAGCTACATTGCCTTGTGCTCTGGAGGGGCAATATCAATGTCCATTCCTCTTCTCACCCACCTGTTTCCAGGTGAGTAGTATGTCTGCTTTTGCCCACGGGACCACACTCTTACTTGACTTGGCTGGGAGGGGAAGGGAGAATTGGGTTTGTCTGAAGGTCTGATTCAAAAGAACTGTTTATTATTCATGTGCATTCCCATGGGATTTGTGGAGCGAGCACCACTCAAATCAATGTGTCAGAATGTCGTCAAACATGCTCTTTGCACTTCACTTCACAACTGCTCCAATCCGGGCAACATTCCAATTCAATGAGCTTGCTGCATTTGTGTTGGCATTTATTTCTCCATGTGGGGGTGGTCTCTTTCTTTCTTTATACTCCTTGTGATGGAGTTGACAGCCTCTATGCTAAGGGTAAAAGAATGGTGGAGCAGTGTTGGGCCAAGAAGGCCCCACCTATCGTCAGATGCGGGGATGCTCCCTATGGAGGGCCTGCTTAAAAGGAAGCTTTGGCAGTTGAGTTGGGGGGAGGAAGTAAAGGAGAGACTGGCTACAAGAAGGCAGACGCTCTGGAGCTTCTGAGAGGGAGTGATCTGCAGGGGAAGGACTGGGGCTCAGAATCTAGAGGCCTGTCTCTTTGACCAGGGGGAAACAATTGGACTCAGAGTGAACTGGGAGGCCCCCACAGCTGAGGCATTGAAGTACTGAGGCTGTGTAAGCAGAAGGCTGGGGCCAGGCCCCAAACTGAAGGGAAAACAGGGAAGGTAGGAAGTGGCCAAGGGGAGGCTGATCAGGACTAGCAGCCAGAAGTGACTGAGCCACCCCTGGCCTCTCTACCCTTGGACCCTGGGTTGGGACCTGGTGGAGAGGCAGGGTGGGATACTTCTACCCTTCTTCGCTCCCTGGGCTCTGGGTGAGACCAACTCTGACTTGGCCACTGAGTGCCCCTGGCCTGGGCTGCACAAAAGAGCCATCCCAAGACTCCAAGAGATTGTTTGGCAAGGGCCTCACCACTAGACCTGCTGGCCCCTGAGCAAAGTCACTACACTCCTCATGCCCTCTCACTCCTCACAGGCATCCGACATCATGGTAACTTGTCCTTCTGCTGTGATAACTGGTGAGCAACTCCCTCCGAGGATGATCTCATTGATGGTACATCAATCAGCCAGAAAAGAAATTGAGTGGATGGCTGTCACCTGACCTCTCCCTGGAGCCAAAGTGCATGACTGGCTTCTGTCAGTGTTCACACAGTGGGTGTCTGAATGGTATTTCCAAGCATAGGTTCTCATGTGGCAGCCTGGTATGTTGGCACTGAGCCATGAGGTTGGAAGGACCCACTAGGATGCTTAGATTAAATTTTATTTTGAATTTAGTGCTGGTGGAAGGTGCCTGATTGCTAGCCCTGGAGGCTGACATCTTCTATTCATCTGTATTATGGAGCAAATTCTGCTCTATAAGCCTGGAGCAATCATTAAAATCGATAGACCACATTCTTTGCTGGCCTAACTCCTTGCCACCTGTTTAGCTAAGCCTGACAATTCCAGAGTGTTATATATTACCATTTACTTTGACAAGGGTAGTTCAGTTTAATTATTTAGAATCAGACTTCCCAGCACTGGATTGGGACTAGAGACCTGGGTTCTGTTCCTAGCAATGCCACTGGCCTACTCTCTGTGCCTCCGTTTCCCCATCTCTAAAATGCTGATAATGATACTGACCTCTCTTGTGAAGCACTTTGAGATCTCTGTTGAAAAGCACTGTAATAGCGTGAGATATTTATTATTTCCACCCACCTATATGAGCACAAAAACCAAAATGTGATTTAACATGGAAAAAATTAAAACCGGTACAACTGGGAAAACAGAACCTGATACACCACTATTCATTAGGCAAAGCATACGTATGATAAGGTGTGAGTTTATAACATGTAGTGGTGGCAGAAAAGCCCGGGTGAGTCTGGGCTACAGAAACATCATAACAAAGCTTTGCGCTTATACATATTTTTATGTTTGAACTGCTTGACAAACATCTTACAGATACCTTCGTGAGTTATATAATTAACCACTAACAGAACATGGCCTGTGCGCTTGGCTCTGTACAAACATAAAAGTAAATGCAGTCCTTGCCTCTGTAAGAACTTACAATCTAGAGGCCTGCCCAGGATAAAGCCACTGGGCTAACCTCTGTGCTGGCCTAATTTAACAGCTGTCCTCAGTATGTCTTAGATCCATATTGAATCTGGTTTTGTTATTTTTCTGCTTATGCAGAAAAGTCAGAATGGGTGGGAATGTCTGTTTTGGATTTGGACATTTGTCCCAGTTACAGCGGAATGAATAATTCAAAACAAATAATATATTTAATGATTTTCCCTTTTTCCTGTTAACAAATAGTCCATGAAGAGATTGCAGAGGTCTCTCTGATGTATTCATTATAGAAAAAAAATGTGAATTTTGTTTTGGAGAGTAATTCCTGGTCTGCAGATCATTCAGATTGTTGCTATTAGAATCCAAAACACGATTTGTACTTTAATGCTTGTAGTTAATTTATGTAACAACCAACATACCCATGTGGTGTGAATTTCTAATAGCAGAATTGATTGCAATCTTTGCAATTTGTGCAGTGTGGGTCAGTAACTTGGTTGCCCAATCTGGGAACAGAAACAAAATTATCTGACTTAATGAGCAATTAATCAACATTTAGGCCCAAATCCTGGCATAAAGGGAAATAAAACCCATTCTTTAACCCCCGCAGAGTATCCCTGGACTTTGGGTCCAGGTGCTTGAGGGTAAGCAGCTGATGCATGCCTTCTACTATTCCCCACCCAAGCAGATGAGTGGGGATCTGGTGAAGAGGGTTGGGTAGAGGGTGAGCCTCAGCTCCACTCCTTTCAGTGAACCAGTGTTAGATGGAAGGGGTGTGTGTGTGTGTGTGTGGGACGACTGGAAGTGACCAGTAACAGATTACTGCCCCCCAGAGCAAGGAAGAAATCATACGTCTCCGAGGGTATGTCTGTATTTGACCCGGGAGGTGTGATCTGTAGCTCTGCTCAAGCTAGCACACTAGTAAAAATAGCAGTGTACCATGTGTGAGGCAGTGACTCAGACTAGCTGCCTGAGTACATACCACCCTCCCTGGACTCTCAGGGTATGTATGCGAGTGGCTATCTCGAGCTGCCACCCACGCTATCCTGGCTACATTGCTATTTTTAGCATGCTAGCTTGAGCGGAGCTAGCATGGGTACGTCTGCTTGAGCTGGGTATTACATCTCTGATACTACTCCTGGGTCAGGGCAGACCTACAGAACAGATTGTACATTGTGAATTTCACAACTGAATAGTCTTTCATTGAAAAGTTGAGTTTAAACGTGTATGGATGGGGGATGGGGTGGGAGGGTGAGCCTTTCACAAGTATTCGCAATCAATCTTGAGAGCGCAAAGGTTCATGGCAAGTGATTATGACAGGGTCGCCTATGTGATCAGACTGAAATTCACGCGACTATGTTTTGGAGAAGGTTTTCTGCTGTCAGCTGAGCTCCAGCTGCAATATATGTCTAGATTTTTTTAGTTTGATTTTTGGGCATCACCCCAGAGCTAAAGATGAAACGTTATTTTAAAAATTCAGCAAAATATAGAAGTAAAATATCTCTGAAATGGTTACGTTCCTAATTTCCTCCTCACTGATTTGTAATGTAACTGTTTCTAAATGAGCAGAAGGAGCATGGCAAAAGCATCCTCTGCCAAAAGACCTTCCACTAACTGCACCCCAGCTTTGACATCTTCCAATACAAATGTACTGTACGTATATATATCTTGTCTACTACTGCAAGTCTCCTGCTGCCTGTAATAAACATTCACTCCGTATCACACATCTCACCATGACATGTAGACCCCTTGTATTTCAATGTGGCCTTGCGAAAGGAGTTTGCTTTTTTAAAATCTATTCCATTTCCAGCTGTTAAATGGCAGTGACTGGGTAGCAGGGGATCCTGTACTGCCCAAAAGACATGCTTGCAACTTCTGTGCCCATTAATGGGATTTATGTGCATATATCTGGGGCCAAAATCTGGCCTTCAGTGTCACATATGTGCTCTAGCTGAAGTTTTCAAATTCACACAGGAATTTAGATACCCTCTGCCCATTAATTTTAATAGGAATTGACCCCAAACCCTTAGATGCCTTTAAAAATTTCAGACTATATAACCCACTAACTAGGCCCTGTTCTATCTTCTTACTCTGTGCAAACCCATTCATAGATTCCAAGGCCAGAAGGAACCATGACCTTGGTAAATTTGTTCCAATGGTTAATCACACTCACTGTTAAAAATTGACACCTTATTTACCATCTGAATTTGTCTAGCTTCAACTTCCAGCCTTTGGATTGTGTGTTGACTGTAGTGTGGTTGCTCAGTTGTAATTGAGGGCAGAATTTGGCCTTCACGTATACAGATCTTATTTGCAATGGAATGATGATGCGCTCAAAAGCTCTGGGAGACAGTTAACTGCAGTGGGTGTGAATGACTAGTGCTGCTTCAAACAGACTGGCAGTACTGGGGAGATACAGAACAATTACTTCCAAGTCTGCCTCTATTCATATGAGAGAATTTATGGGTGCTAATCATATGCCAACTAAAATTCTGTAGATTGAAATATAAAAGAGAACTGAATGGCTCCGGAAACTGTTTAATGGAAACACTAAATATGTGAATTTCAGCAGCATGGTGATGTTACTTTTTATTCACTCAGAGCATGATCTAAAGTCCAGTGAAGTCAATGGGAGCCAGATCAGGGTCTTCATCTTGATCCAGACTTACAAAGGTAGTTAGGTTCAGCTAAATACCTAATGTGATTTTCAAATGTACCTAAGCAAATTTGGTGCCCAAATCCCATAGTTTTCAGTGAATATTTGAGCTAAAAATGTGCACCTGTGTATATTTCCTGTCAAACTGGATTGATTTCAATGTGAGTTAGTCACCTAGCTGCATCTTTACCTGCCTAGCTACTTCTGAAAAGCTGTCCCCTCCTGTCTAGTTCAGTTTGCTCCCTGTAATGGAGCTGATGTGATAGAGCAATGTAAGTGGATGTAATTAACTGTTTGTTTTTAAATATTAACGGCATCTCTGCATTTTCTATAATAATCCATCAAATTAAGCAAATTCCATGTGGGATTTAAGAGAAAAAAACCTCACTTAATTATCTGGCCAATATTTACTGGATACTAGTGTCTTATTAACACACGAAAGGAGGTTATTAATTACCATTCACAGCATTTCTAATAAATTGGCATCTGCTGTTTCTGTAAAAGAAATATTGCCACTAATAATCTGTGCTTGATTGTAAACATGCCATAAAAAACACAATGCTTCATTTATCTGCACTAAACCTTTGCTGAGGTTTGTGTTGAAGGTTCTTTGTTAGTGATCTTTAATCAACTAATATTTAATCATGCAGAGGACTGTGCGTTTGTACATTAACAGTGCAATGTATTTCCTGTGAAGATGAATTGTATTTAAGCATCTTCTCCTTTTCACTTATTCTAGGATACCAGTGACAGTATAAAACAAACAAACAAAACACTCCAAACCCATATAAAAATCAAATCCCTTTTCCCTCTAACTATTGTGGCAAATTGCCGGTACTGTTCTGCTGGGTCTCGCGCTTTCTCTTCTCTGGGGTAGGTTCAGGGCGCTATTGCTTGCCTCTGAACCAGTTCTTAATCACTCCCCTAGTGTCCTTGGAGGAGGGGAGTGTAGAGGGAGGGACCTGGGCCCGCCCTCTACTCCAGGTCCCAACCCAGGGGCCCTGGGGTTGTGGTGAACCACTTGACTAGCGGTTTCTTCCCCTGGGTTACTTCCCTCTCATACCCGTCAGCTTGTGAAGGGCTTCTCGCCTCTCTTCTATACAAGCCTGGTGCCCCTTACCTAGGGTTTCTGTTGGGCTTCCCAATCCACCGCAGCACTCCTCCAAACCTTCTATTTCTCTCTGGACAAACTCTTCTCTTCTGCAATCTGCACTCTGCTCCAATCCAACCTTTCTCCTTCAACTACCACCCCCTGTCTGACTGAAGCAGGGGTTTATATCCCATGACTGGAGTCAGGTGCTCTAACTGGAGTCAGGTGCTCTAATTGGCCACAGCTGTTCTAGTTAATCTAAAGCAAACCTTCCTCCCTTGGCAGGGAATAAGGCCCCCTGCTAACACTCTTATGCTGCCCTCTGGCCATGCTGTATCACACTATCAAAAACTCATGCGTATGTAAATTTTTTGTTATCTATTTAGCGAGAGAGGGGAAAAGATCTTCTGATTAAGACACTGAACTGAGGCTCAAAGCGTGGGTTCAATTCCCTATTTGACTGTAGACTTCCTGTGTGACTTCTGGCAAGTCATTTAGGGCCAGATTCTGATAATCCCATTCTCATGGCCTAGTAGCTTCTTCCATGAATTGTCCTCTGAAGTCAGTGGGACTAGTTGTGCAGAAAGGTGCTACTGAACCTTACCAAAGGGATCAGAATCAACCAAAATATCTGTGGGTCTCACTTCCCTAGCTGTGCATTGGGATAGTAGTATTTCCTTTCTCCCACCCTTTGTCTGTGTCATCTGTTTAGACTGTAAGCTCTTCAAACTAAGGACTAATTCTTACTATGTTTTTTGTACAGGGCTGTGTGCAGTAGAGTCCCAGTCTTGGTTGCCTCCCCTGGGAGCTACTGATATACAAATAATAATAATAATAATAAACTAATGTAATTAATTAATAATCAAAGCCCTCATTTGGGTTTGAGAAAGGTTAATATGATGTCCCTAGCCTCTGTTTGCCAGAAGCTGGGAAGGGGTAACAGGGGATGGATCACTGGATGGTTATCTGTTCTGTACATTCCCTCTGGGGCACCTGGCACTGGCCACCGTCAGAAGACAGGATACTGGGCTAGAGGGACCTTTGGTCTTACCCAGTGTGGCCATTCTTATGTCAGCACCTTTTCTGGAGACATGATGGAGATTTTCTGGCTGTAGATTTCTCATAAAATGTTTCTGTCAAAATCAGCATTAAATGCTAGTACCACAGGTCACCTGCTTGTCCTCATTGCATGCAGGTAGCATTGTCTGTGACCAGGAAATCCAATATGAAAATACTTGTTCTATCATTCTTCCAAAGTTGTTCTGTGTGAGGCTATTCCCCAAACATTTCTTCCTGGGGCTGAAAGGCAAAGACCTTTGCTTTGAAATTGCACGGAGTGAAAGAAAACAGCAGGGATGTCAGAAAGTGCCTGCATCTTCCAAATAATCTGCTGGTGGAGGCTGCAATTTGTAGCCATCTCCTAATACACAACATGTCTCATTGCTGGTGCGGCACTTGAGAGAATGGATTTATAACAGGAGCACAAGATAATGATCAAAGCTAAATGTGCAATCCAGTACTCAAGTGATTGTTGTTTGATTCCCAGTGTTGTGCAAACTATATAATCATCAGCAGTTTTTTAAATCTGGCTGGACGTTATCCTACTAACGCCTTGAGAGCTCCCCAAAGGAATTGCAACTTGTAAACAGGATAAGATGCGAATGAACCAGTATTTTTATCAGCAGAACACAGTACTGTCTCAGATACTGGGATTAGGAGATTTCTGTTTTGGAAACTCCAGTGACTTCAGTGTGCGGATTAAAGCTATAATACTTTGTAAAATAGCTAGATATGAATAGTGAGACAGATAGGAAACTTGTAGATAGCTTATGAGTATCTTACTGTAGAAGATGGATAGAATATAGCACATACTTGATTTTTTAAAAATCTTAATACTGTAGCTCCAACAGGAATATTTCATTTAACGTCTGCGAGAGTAAAGCCTCAGGTGTCTACTACAAATCAATAGCACACTCCTAGCAGAGTGCCAAATTCAGGTTCACAATGTGTATACTGCAGTCTAAGGTGTTGGGCGCAGCTATTGCATTTCAGGAAGTGCATCCATGATCACTTCGGGCCATATCCTCACATGCATTATCAAGAATGCATTGACATTTCTGCGTAATTTCCATAAGCGATGAGGCAAATATTTAATAGGGGGCAGGAGCAGGATAAAAGCAATGAAATTTTGTAGCTCAGCTTGTAAACGTACATTTTCTGCTGATCACATAAATAATTTATTCCACCCAAGAGATGGACTAATCCATGTATGTTTTCAAGTCATTTAATCAAATGGCTTCCTTTGTGCATGGATATAGGAGTCAGGATGCTAATCAGGGATTTTTCACATTCTACATGATAGTTGGTGCTTAGCTCTGATTAAGTCGTGACAGTCTTTTGACCCATCCTGACAAGGTGAAGAAGCCCTGTGCTACACGTAATGGGCCAGATCTGATGCCATGGCATTGATATTAGACCTGGCAGAGAACAGTAATTCGATTTCATTGAGGATTTTGAGATTTCAGACTTTGGTTTAATTCCAATTTGGAATAAAACCAAAAAATTTAGAAATGCTCAGTGAAAGAAAAATCTGATGAATATGTTGTAGATCAATTGAAATGTTTCAGTTCAGTAAAAATCAGAATGTTGTGTTTTGATTTAGATCTGTAAAATTTTATATATTATTTCATAATATATAACACTAAATCATTTTTTAAAAAAGGATTAGATGTTTGTAGGAATAAGAATAGGATCTGCGATGACACTGGACAGGATAAACACTGAAATGTCAAGGACATTTGACCCTCATGATCCATCATGGAAGCCGAGAGCCAGCTGTAGTCCAGAAGGAACTGCTTTCTCCCTCAATATAACATTACAATATTTTGAAATGAAAAGTCATATCAAAATGGAAAATCTAAACATCTAGTTCCAAAATTTTTAAACAGGGCATTTTGTCATTTTCAACTCCTTCTCCCTTCTCCCCTCAATAAAATATTGTTGAAACTGACACAATTTCATTATGTATTTTGATTTTGACAAAACTGCATTTCTAATGGACAGTAATGCAGCTGAAAATTTTTAGACCAACTCTAATTGGTATAAATATAGAGTAATTCCATATGCTTAAGTGTATTTATAACTGAAGTCAGAATTTGGATCAGTGACAGTAAAAGGCTCAGGCATTTGAACTAGTTGTCTTTACCTTGGCCAGGACGTTCATAGATTATACAGCCCTGCATGCAGAAAGCTGTCAATCTGTCTGCGTTCCTGTAGAGAACCATGCTAATTACACATAGGAGTATGTGTATGGCTACAGGCCAACATGTGCCAGTAACAATATGTTTCTTTTTGTGTGGATAGTTTTAACCTTTTCAGGAATGCTGGGCCCTGTGGCTGCTCTGAGTTGTGTGAAGGATGAACTGGCTCCAGGCTGCTCCAGGACTGAGGGAGCACAAATGAGGTTTTAAGTCACCTTTGCCTCCTTTCAACGCCCCCATATCAGGTCCTTACCCAACGTTCTGGCTCATAGTTTTGATCAAAGTCTCCACTGGTGATTCAGAGCTATGAAATGCTAGGTAGCTGATTACTGATCTGATTGCTTGTAGCAGATTTTATAGCCAGGTGTTTTTTGGCCTTACTGTGTCATGTTCTAAGATTAGAGATGGGTGTGAACTGGAACATCACTTCTAAGCCTCTATTGATGATCTTTGGATAATTTGAGATCCAGATTTGCATCTGGATCTGGACTTTGAAACTTGGGGCCTTATGGGAGTCTATAGTATAAGGAACAGGAGTACATGTGGCACCTTAGAGACGATGCCACAAGTACTCCGGTTCTTTTTGCGGATACAGACTAACACGGCTGCTACTCTGAAACCAATAGTATAAGGGTTGTAGGCTGATATCATTACAACAGCTTTGTGAGGTCAGGATGCTGTTTGTGAAAAGCAGAGTTAAGGGCCCTGTGGACAAAAGGGTGCCGAGACATCTGCTAACTTGTTCATCTACAGAAACACATGGCAGCCACAAACATAAATGAGAGCCAAAGAATAAAATACTGTTTCTTTCCCCCCTACCATGCAGACATTTCCATAACAGCACCGAAGGACTGGGGGAGACCTTTGACTCACATAATTGCTCCTACCCTTGCACTATATGCAGATGTCATTGTGTTGTCCCTATTATTAGTTTTACATAAGCCATGGAGAAGCCATAAATCTATTATATCAATGTCAAATGCCCTGGAAGCTTCAGATTAAGTGTATATTCTTACAATGGAAATAACCTATAGATACAGAGCCTTCACATGCAATTAATTGTGCCTGGCTAGTGAAATATGGCCAATGTACAAAGTTTTGCTCACATGATTGAGATGAGGTCAGTACAAATGCATGCAGCTTCCATGCCGTGGGCACCTCCATAAGGTGATATAAATCATTGCCTAAACAATGGCATAGTAGCGAGGTGTAATTTTTATTATGTTTTGGACCAGATTTAGACCAGGATCAGAATGTGTGACTCCAAATGCAATCAATGGGCCATGTTCTGTCACGCTGGCTCAAACTGAGTAGTTCCTTGCTTCGAGAGGCGCCCCTTATTCATTTCAATGGGACTGTTCAAGGCATAAATTATTGGACCTCATGAATAAGGGTGGATCTAGACCACTCTTAGTCCTGCTTAGGTAAGTGGGGGTGAATTTGTCTGCTGGCCTTTACTTTTATTATCCCACATTATAGTTTTAAAAAATACCTATTAATTTTTAGAGTTGAGGAATGCAGATGAAACCCAGGGAATGAATTCAGATTGAATAGAAGGCCAGACTGTGACATGTCCTGTCTGCCAGCATGAGGGACTAAGTGGGTGTGATGCCTGTAGTGGATTGAAGTCTGTATCAAATTTGTGATATTCAATTAACCTTACAACTGCCATTTTGAATAATTTGACCTTTATTTTGAGAACATAACTGCCTAGAACTATCGAGAACATAAGAACGGCCATTCTAGGTCAGACCAATGGTCCATCTAACCTAATATCCTGTCTTCCAACAGTGGCCAGTGCCAGGTGCTTCAGAGGGGAAGAACAGAACAGGTAATCATCAAGTGATTCATCCCCTATTGCCCATTCTCAACTTCTGGCTAACAGGCTAGAGACACTTCAGAGCATGATTTTGCATCCCTGCCAATCCTGGCTAATAGATATCGATGAATCTATCCACCATGAACTTATTTAGTTCTTTTTTTTTTTAACCCTGTTATAGTCTTGGCCTTCATAACATCCTCTGGCAAAGAGTTCCACAGGTTGACTGAATTTTGTGAAGAAATACTTCCTTTTGTTTGTTTTAAACTGATGCCTATTCATTTTATTGGGTGGTCCCTAATTCTTGTGTTATGAGAAGGAGGAAATAACACTTCCTTATCTACTTTTGCGACACCATTCATGATTGTATAGACCTTTATCATATTCTCCCATAGTCATCTCTTTTCCATGCTGAAAAGTCCCAGTCTTATTAATCTCTCCTCATATGGAAGCCGTTCCGTACCCCTAATAATTTTTTTTGCCCCTTTCTGTACGTTTTCCAATTCCAATATATCTTTGTGAGATGTGGCAACCAGATCTGCATGCAGTATTCAAGATGTGGGTGTACCATGGATTTATGTAAAGGCAATATGATATTTTTTGTTTTATTATCTATCCCTTTTCTAATGATTCCCAACATTCTGTTCGCTTTTTCACTGCTGCTGCACATTGAGTGGATGTTTTCAGAGAATTATCCACAATGACTCCAACATCTCTTTCTTGAGTAGTAACAGCTAATTTAGACCTGATCATTTTATATGTATAGTTGTGATTATGTTTTCCAATGTGCATTACTTTGCATTTATCAACATTGAATTTTGTCTACCATTTTGTTGCCCAGTGATCTGGTTTTGTGAAATCACCAAGGCAGCTTACTGTAATGCCTGACACTTCCCTGGAGGACCAACACAAGAGTCATCAATGTATCCCAACCAAAGAAGTCACCTGTAGAACAATGGTTTTGCTGCAGAGAGTGGCTCAGCTGAATGGTTTTCCCAGTTTGGACTCCAGGGAAGACTGGAACTTCCTGGCTGACCATCTGACTGAATTATGCAGCTGATCAGTTGGTCATATGATGGAGGGAATGGAAGCCTTATTTATTGGTAGGATCTGCTCCGGGCTCCTGCCATCTCACCTTTCGACTATCACCCCACAACAGCAGTCTACAGAGGGCCTACCAGCCTGGCACATTGATGGGCCTAGGACTCAAAGAAGGAGGGAGCATATACTTGGAGTGGAGAGCACAGATGTTTGTATTGTTTTTCCTTAAGATGTATAAGGGTAAAAGTTACTGTAGTGCCAGTTATTGCACTTATTTTCCCCTGTAGTAAAGTGGTCTTCAAAGCGCTTAACTTGGTTGCTCAGAGCATTATGGGTTGGAGCCGTGCTCCACCTGTCCCTTACTTCATGTTCAGTTATTGGGTCCCCCTCCCCTCCTGCCCCATACTCACTGTGCTGTGATGCAGTTAAATAAAGCAGCAAGCTCCCAGCTTGCAGTCTTGTAAGTAGACTTATATTTGTTACACTGAGCAGCCCCTTTACAAAATCTCCTCTACTTCCTTCACTCTACCTGCCACCAGGTCCTGGGGAGAGCTAAATTAAAAACCAGAATGCCCGCAGTGAGTTGGAACTCTGCGGGAGTGTGTTAAAGTGCCTGGGAAGGCATGGAGTGGTCTCAGCATTGGTTTCAGGGTCTTGGACTATGCTCAGACCCAGCCGGTTTGGAAGCATGTTTGGTCCAGAGGTTGGATCCAATTACAACAGATTGGTGTCCAGCCACTCATGGGACCCAGCCAGGTCTGTAACCACTCCTCCTTAGTCCCTTTCGGTGGTGCCAACAGAGGGTGAGGTAGTAGGTTCCACAGAGCTACTAAGGGCATGCCTGCACTTCATCAGGGAGTTAGCCTTCCCGCCTGGCTTCCCACTTTCATGCTAGAGGGGATTGCACTGGTGCTCTAAAAAGAGCTGTGAGGGTGTTGCGGTTTGGGCTGGAGCTCAGGTTTTGAAGCCTAGGGAGTTGGGGGGTGCGTGTGAGAGAGCCCAGGCTGCAACATCTACACAACTGTGATTAGAGTGGTAGTGTGAGCCCTGCTACCATGAGTCTGTGGCTCCAGGCTCAGAGTGTAGAGGTGCCTTATAGACCCCCATTGCCCAGGCAAATGGGAGGGGCTAGAGATGTCTTGACTCTGCCTCCTATGTGCCTTGCCTGGAGCAGGAAGGGGAGTGTCCTTCTGGCCTGCTACAGGGACTGAACGACTACATGGTGCCCCTCCTCTGGTGTTTGATTATAATGTGATGAGATAGCCCAAAATGAATAGCCCCAAAGCTGTACTGTACTCCAGCAAATGGGATGAAAAAGCACCCCTGTGCAGCGGAACAGCACAAGCCCTATACACCCAGTCAGCCTTCAAACTACGGTTAAAGTGGCACATAGACCTGGCCTTATACACAAGGATGAATTTCACTCAGAGCTTTTTCTAGGAAACACTGAGTGAAATACTGAGGCTGTACCTTCCTCCACAATGCCCTGCCCAAGAATCTGAGAGCTGCTCTGGACAGAGCCAGTTGTGGTAGTTTTGTGCTACAGACAATGGTCTGACTGGGAACTGGACTGAGACTACCAGTCTCATTACATGGAGTCCAAGGAAAAGCCATCAGATGGGAACAGCTTTCCCTCATCTGGGCTGGATCTGAGCCAGCAATCTGGGTCTGAAAGACTCCATTAGCAGTCCCTTGAGGCATCCAGTGCCCCATTACCACCCACATGTGTTTGTGAGGAAGGAAGAGTGGGTTGTTATCTGTTGTAGAAATGATGCCTCTGCCTCTCCCTCCCCTCCTGAAATCTCCTTCCTGTTTGCATAGCTGCCTCATTTAGAATAATGAAAGTGTCTGAAGCAGATTTCTTGCTGGACGGCTTATCTAGTTATTAATGATGTGGAACACTTTAGAACCCTTAGGACCTTTGCTTTGTTGCTTTAATAAATGTCTCTCAAACTGATGGGGCCAGCAGCACCCTTTTTGTGTCTTTTATGGTACGATGATCTTAAAGGAACACGGTGTGTTTTATTTATTAGCCAATCCATTAATCACACAGGTAGCAGTCGGCTTCAGGGAAAATTTTAATTAGAGGTATTTAAGGTTGAGAGGAAGTGCTTCTGTGACAGACAATATGAGAGAGAGCAAGAGCGGGAGGCAGGCTGTCATTGTGACTCTATGATTAATACAGGATTTAAATAAAATATTCATGAAAGGAAATTGGAGTTATAGCCAAATCCAAACATTAAATCTCCTTTAAAACTCAAATCTACATTCTTTGGAGATGCACCCTTTCTGTATTCATCAGCACAGAATACATTTGATGAACATAAGAGAAAAAGGGAATTTGTTTCCTAATGTAATAATTTAGCAACATTTTAAAATGGTTCTATTAAACCTCCTGGAGCCACAATATAATGTCATTGATAAAATTCACCCTTGTTCTGAAGTAGCTCAGAAGTCACTGGCCCTAACAGGAAAGATTAGGAATGGAATGCAGGAGGACACTGCTGACAACAGAACACACTGTCATTTATAGAGACTCATGGAAGGCAACTCTTTCATTCTAGTGATCGGAGGCTGGTAGGTACCAATACTTTAAAGTTCCACATTGTCACATGCAAAATGAATGGAGGTACCTGGTCCAACATCTCCCTTGTTAGATTAATAATCAGTTGTTCTTGGCTTTGGTACAACACCTTTCTGTGTTCACAGGCCTGTATTAAAATAGCTTTACAATTTGTGGCTGCTTTCAAAAGTAAGAGAATCAAGTGACAAATTGACATAGTTGAACTGATGAGAGTCACAGAGGGTATTTATGCAAAGTGGATGGAACTCAAACCCTCTTCTATGCATAGTTTTCAACCCTGGATGCCCAAAGTTAGCCAACTTGATCTGTATGGAGAGTCCTATATAACAATGAACTGATTTTTTTCAGAGATGTTGAGCATCTGTAATTCCCATTGGCTTCTCTGTTTCCCCTGTTGTTATGCCTCCGTATAGGGGTCAGCTGCCAAACTGTGGTTCTTGTTGTGATGCTTTGGGGTTTATCCCAGACCAGTAAGGGGTTCTGTCACCACTTGCCCTGTAACCCTGGGTGCTGCTGTGCTTTGTACCTTTGGCTCAGAGCCCTCACACCAGCAGCCTGTTCACAGCACAATGTCCTTACCCTGACTTCCCCAGCATGGTTACTTCTTTCAGGGTGACACCAACAACCCTTCCAGTCCTGAGTCTTCCCAAAACCATCTCCTCTGAAGTGTCCAGCCCCTCTCACTGGACACTCACAGAGACAGAGCACACACAGTTTAGCTGAAGACGCACACCTCTGTTTAATATACAGCACAGAGATTGTTTTGTAATAGAACAAGAATAATCTTACTAACAAAGAGCAGAGGTTTAAGTGATTGTAAGAGTAGAAGACACAGGTGTGGACACAAGTAAAACAAAACACACTTTCTAGTGACAAAAACTTTACATCAGCAAGTTACAATCTTTATCTAAGCAGTTTTCTCACCTATAGTCAATTCCCAGATACTTTAACCCCTTTGGCCGAAGGAGCCACCTTTCTCACATTACAAGAACTCTGGCCTCTTGGATCGCCCAGCTGATGGATGCCAAAGTGGCTTTCTTCCTTTGCTTATATTTACCAAAGTCTATTGTCCTTGTTTCAAGATCCAGGAAGGCTTCCTGGGAGTGCAAGCTCTATCCCCTGTTGTAGTCATTAAGTGGTCTTCCCCCTGCTCGTTTAAACTCATAGAATATCAGTGTTGGAAGGGACCTTAGGAGGTCATCATTAGTCCAACCCCCTGCTCAAAGCAGGACCAATCCTCAGACAGATTTTTACCCCAGTTCCCTAAATGGCCCCCTCAAGGATTGAACTTACAACCTTGGGTTTAGCAGGCCAGTGCTCAAACCACTGAGCTATCTTTACCTTTTGTGTAGATGTACTTTTCATTGTCCTCTGAGGTGTTGCCTGGCTCAGTGTACATTGGACACAGAAAAACAGGCAAGACCACATTCCTTTGTCTAGGATAGGTTGAGCTTATACACAAACTACATTAAAGAACATATTTCCATCACATAGCTATAATCTTTATACAGGGCCCATATATAAATCACATAATAATATGAATAACCAGTGCCTTACCAGTTTGCATGAGATACCTCAGTGGCACCTATTAGAGACAGATTCTGACAACAGTGTGTTGGGGTTATGTGGATGTCAGGCCTGAGGTGAGTTAGTTAGGGTGTGCCCCCTGGGTCACACCTGTGGTACAAGAGATTGAGGTCTCTGGTGTCAACAGTGATCCTAGATGTCACTCAGTCATCTCTTCCATCTCAGCCACGGGAGCTGTATTGAAAGGCGTGCCCATGGCACTGTTTCAAAGGCCTTGTTAGAATGCTGCTGGCCACTCTCAAGTTAAAATTCTCTTCTACGGCTAGCATGGCTTCAAATCTCTTGTGAAGAGGAGTGTGGTGCAAGATGAAGCAGCAGTCTTGTGGCTGGGTGGGACACACAAAGAGGGGGAAAGTGGGCCCAGGGACTAGAGTAAAAGCATGTGTCCTGTTTCCCCATGGCTGGCAGATGCAAGGGAAAAGTTTCAGGGGAATATAGCCAGCATTTATGAGTTGAGTTGATTTACTCTGAGTCATGACTTTTGTGTTCAGACCATAAATTGTGCCCTGAAGTGAGAGCCTTTAACATGGCTTGGGAATGGTATTTGCTTCCCTTCCCTGGCTGGTGAAACAGCACCCCAGCTTGCATCATTCTTTGAAGTTGGCCCATCCCTAATGGTTAGAAGCTGTGTGTGTGGAATGGAATGACATTGGAACAGGGTCCGTGTGCTTTCTGGCCTTCTCTGCCAGTAGGAACATTTGTTAGATTTTTCTTCATCCGTGCAGAAAAATGCACTAGATTTTTTCAGAATAGAAGTTTTTCTGTATTCTAATCAGAGGGTGAAATTCAGGCCTGTGCAGAAGGTAAGTATATGGCCTATGATCTACTTAAATACCACTAACATCTTCAAAATAGGGCTTAAGAGCAAGGCTGCATTAAGGTAATCCAGGGGCAAAGTCCCACCAACTCTTGGGCCTCATCCCTTGTACCGTGGATGACTCCCCATGGTCTCTCTCTACCTATCCTTAGAGTGGAAGTGGCACCTTCCCCCTTCCTGCCCTCTCCCACCCAAGAACTGTTTAGTGAGCAGATGGGAAGCCCAACCCACCAGTCCTCTTTGGGCAGGCTGGGCCTCCTTCCTCCCATGCCATGTTTTCAGGCCAGTTAGGGTCTATCCTGGAGGAAGGAGGACTCAACCTCCATCAAAGAATCCTGTGGCACCTTATAGACTAACAGACGTTTTGGAGCATGAGCTTTCATGGGTGAATAACCACTTCGTCAGATACATGTAGTGGAAATTTCCAGGGGCAGGTATATATATGCAAGCAAGCTAGAGATAATGAGGTTAGTTCAATCAGGGAGGATGAGGGCCATGTTCCTAAGCAGTTGAAGTGAAAACAAGGAGAGAACTGGTTCTGTAGTTGGCAAGCCAATCAAGTGTCTTTGTTTAATCCTGAGGCTGATGGGTCATTTGGCAGATGAACTGAAGCTCAGCAGTTTCTCTTGAAGTCTGATCTGAAGTTTTTGCTGGCAGAGATGGCCACTTAGGTCTGCTATAGTGTGGCCAGGGTGGCCAAAAAGAAACCACAGGACTCCACTGGCCATCACATACAGTCACCAGCTAAAACCCCTCCAACCATCTCAGGGATCTACAACCCAGTCCTGGACAATGACCCACACTTTCACAGGCCTTGGTGGCAGGCCGTCCTCACCACAGACAGCCTGCACAACCTGAAACGTATTCGCACAGTAACTGCACACCGCAACCATAGTAACTCAGTAGCTCAGGAACAACCATGCAACGAAACCTCGATTCAACCTCTGGCCCACATATCTACACCAGCGAACCATCACAGACCTAACCAGATCAGCCACCCCATCCACCGGTTAATTCACCTGCAATCCACCAATGTAATATACGCCATCACATGCCAGCAATGCCCTCTGCTAATGTACATCGGCAAACTGGACAGTCTCTAGCGGAAAAGGATAAAATGGACACAAATCAGATATTAGGAATGGAATATACAAAAACCATATGAGAAGCACTTCACCTCCGGCCACACTATAGCAGACTATAAGGTGGCCATCCTGCAGCAAAAAAACTTCAGGACCAGACTTCAAAAAGAAACTGCTGAGCTTCAGTTCATCTGCAAATTGACACCATCAGCTCAGGATTAACAGACCTGTGATTGGTTGCCAACTACAGAACCAGTTCTCCTCCTTGTTTTCACTTCAACTGCTAGAACAGGGCCTCATCTCCGTTGACTACCTCATTATCTCTCTAGCTTGCTTGCATATATATACCTGCCCTTGGAAATTCCACTACATGCATCTGACGAAGTGGTTATTCACCCATGAAAGCTCACTGGCTCAACGTCTGTTAGTCTATAAGGTGCCACAGGATTCTTTGCTGCTTTTACAGATCCAGACTAATACGGCTACCCCTCTGATACTCAGTCTCCATCCACTCCGCTGGCTGGCTGGCTGCAGTGAAGGCCCAGCACATAAAGCTCCTTGCTTGGGAAGGTGTGGGTGCGACCCTCCAGAGCAACAGGGGGTCAGAGTTAAATGGTATGGAGGGACAAGGGGGGTTTCACATCTCTGAGCTATTGTTTCAGCCTATCTGCAGACTCAGACAGGCATAACTGCATCAATTACACTTGCTTCCCATTAGTGAGATTTTCTGTGCAACGAAGATGGCTAGAAACATAATATTTTTTTGTAATGAAAGCAGAGATTCTGAAGCCATCCTGTGACTCTAGAAACCAGGCATGGACTTGTACGGCCTATGGCTTAATCCAGTCCTGTTTAAGTGGGATTAAAAGGGGGCTGGCCAAAATGTGTGACTATCTGTACAGGGTGAATTACATCCAGAGAGTATAGGTCAATGGTACTTTCATCTCCCATGAAAATCTAAGTAATCTTACAATTGCCCAAAGTTCTATGGACTATTTAAAGACATTCTCCTCTCTGAAAGACAAGAATAGCATGCGGAGGTGCTATTTAAAGACATTCCCTAATGGCATTTTTCAGTGAATATGCTGTTAAATTCAGTAACAAGCCCATCTGAAACGTCAGGCCTGTCACTGTGGCATTCTAATTAAGGCTAAGGCTTATTAGGCTACGTTTTGTCAGAATCTGAATGAGGATAAAGCTATTCATAGGACTTTGGGTATGCAAGCTATGCCTCCAATTGTTTTTAAAATGACATGTTCTAACCTGCCGGCTGCCTAAACAGGAGCTAACTCCGTCATTCTTCACTGTTCAAGTCAAGTTTCACCCATTCTTGCTATTAAATTCTTGTTACTAAAGGTTTTAAGTCAGGGCTTTCATCATTCATGCACACACAGAAGAGAGACTAGGAAGAAGATACTATCTGTAAGAAGAGAATAATAATAAGGCTTGATCCAATACAACAGGTACTAATGAAAGAGTTATTAAATTGCTGATAGCTCATTTTTTCTGCCTATGGATGTCCCCCAATAGGTGAAATTCAGAAATCACTGTCTCCTCTGTTGGAATGAAAATGTCACATTGAAACATTTTCTCCCCCTCTTCCTCTAATTTCTCACAGCCTGTTGGGCAATCCATCTTTTTGGCTGTGTTATGCAAGTGTACAATTGCATTTGTAATTCCACTATCCATTAATCACTGATCTGTGACTGGGTCTAATCCTGACTAACTAAGCTTCTTTTCTTCAGCTCTGTACTGCCAATACTATGTAAACTGTTTACTTTTCTGCTGCAGCATTAGCTCGGCATTTTGGCAGGCTCTAATGAGATGTTCCCACTGATTTTTGGCCAACCAAAGCAATAGAATTTTCTCCCTTTCCTGGAATTTGATGCCAGTGTATATTTTCCTTGTTCCTGTGTCAGGTAACTCTTTTAACTTCGGTATCACCTTGCCACACTTTGCTTCTGTTGTGCCTACAGAATAGAAACAGTTTTACAGATGTTCCTAGGGCATCTGCTGTTCCTTTTCTCATTAACCCCACATCTATATTCATGCCTGTATGGCTGGTTAATGGTGGTTCAATTCCTTTATTGCTTTTGGCTGTGTGGTAGAACATGCATCTTTCACAGGAGCATGAGAACAGACTCATGAGCTAGGGATCAGAAACATTTCAGAAGGCTCAGAATTTAGTTTCAGTCTGGCTACGTAATCAAAATATGAAGCACTCACTGGCCCCTGTTGAGATCTGGCTCCCATTGTGCATAAGGGACTGTCCTTTTCTGAAAGAACTTGCAGCCTAAATAGATAAGACAGACAGACAAAGGATGGGAAGAGAAACAGAGGTGAAGTGACTTGTCCAAAATCATGTAGCAGGTCAGAATCAAAGCTGGAAATGAAATCTAGGTCTCCTGAGTCCCAGTTCAGTGTCCCACCCAGGCTGCCTCTGTTCTTTTCCAAAGTACACCTGAACCTCTTGAGTCTGCAGAACTAGGCTGATAATTTCACTAGAACAGACTTTCGCACAAGACTTCTGGCATCTCCATATCTAGTGCTTGCCAGAAATACCTAAAGAACAGCTTGTCTTCCTATCTGTCCTTCCAATCTTTCAAATCTATATTTATCCCACCCTTGTTTTAGTATCTGAGTGCCATATTTTTGACAATTCTGGTTCCTTTATTGGCCCAAATTAAGTTTTATACAAACAAACATATGCCACAGCCGAACATTTCAGAGCTTTTAAAAAAGTTTGAGTCAGTACAAACCTTTTCTTCTCCCCATTCACGTGGCACAATATACATCTTACACTGACTTGTTCAAGAGCCATATCAGTGTTTTTTTTTCTTCAAACAGCGGAATATAACTAGGGCACCCAAGGACAAGGTGTGTGTGTGCAGGATGCTTGTGATAACTTTTTATAAACAAATGAAATAAAATGACTTCTATTACTCTTAATGGCTATTTAGTTGTATGCTTTCCAACTATTCAGTGCTGAAAGTTCAAGTTAGACACTGCCAGGACAAAATTCAGAGGTGATGTGTAAGTCTGATTCCTTGCTGCTGATTTCAGACTCCCTTTTAGTCATTTAGACTTTGTTTAACTCATTTATGCCCCCACCACTGCACAGTGAAGGCCAAGCAGATTTAAATTGCACCCTGAGAAGGTAATAGGGAGTGTAAGAAGTTGCATATTAAAGATGATCCCACCCTTCTTTAACGTCCACCTTCTTCTAGATCTTTGGCATGAAAATTACATCACTTTACACTCCCTTGCATGTTGGTAGCATGAAGATAAGTAGGTCTCTGAACATTTGGTCTTGAATCATGGTCTCTGAACACATGGTCTCTGAACATATGGTCTCTGAACATTTGGTCTTGAATCTTCATTGTAAGTGTGTCAGATGCTGCTGTGAACTCACAATAATCAGAAAATAGGGTATAAGTCAAAACAAGGCATTACTCTTTCAAACAAAACTTTAAACAAAGATGCTGACAGCTTTTCCTGAGTGATTTGTAAGCGTATGGGAGCTAAGCCTGATGTCTCCGCCACATTTCAAATCATGCATATATTCTACTTACCTAAATCCCATTTGCTGGTTCAACTGGATATAGCTTCTTTACTTCATCTTTAAATTATTGTGTAGTCTTCTTTGCAAAGTGACATTTGCAGTGTCATTTTACCTTACTGGTGTCATCTCCAGGGTGGATGAAGTATTATATTTTTTGAATTACTTTAGAGGTGTATAGAAAGCCTGAATTATTCCATGTTAAAACCCTCTGAAGCAACCATAGAAATGTGAAGTGTTAATAGCATTGTTCCTGATTCCGCTAACCTAACACTTTACTCACGTGAGTAGTCTGAATGCAGTGTCTGGAACTACTATACAAAATTGCATCGCTATTGCTAGTAGGGCTGAAGGGCTACTAGTACCAGAAAGTCAACACCATTATGGTCATTTTGGCAATGATATAGTGATCTAGATTTTCATGCCATGACATCAATCTTAAGATAAGATTTTAAAAGACAGGAAAACCAAAGCTATGCCTATGATGGGTTCAATCACAGAGACCCCCTTGGGACTGTCATCTGATGTGCTGAAGTTACCTTTAAGCCTGTTTTCCCTGCCAGCGTGGGACTCCAGAACCCTGCCTTGTTGAGCCCAACACTCTGGCCTGCTGCAACACAGACTCAGGTCTGGTCTATGCCCCCACAGCTGCAGAGTTTAACCAAAAAACTGCTCAGTAGGCTACCTTCTCCAGCACCCAGACACCCAGCTCCCAACGGGATCCAAACTCCAAATAAATCTGTTTTACTCTGTATAAACCACATACAGGGTAAACTCATAAATTGTTTGCCCTCTATAAACTGATAGAGAGAAATGCACAGCTGTTTGTTCATCCAGGTATTAATCACTTACTCTTGCTTCAATACTAAACAAAAGTGTTTTTACTGAGAATAAAAAGTAGGATTTAAGTGGTTTAAAGTAATGGCAGACAGAACAAAATAAGTTACCAAGCAAAATAAAGCAAAAGCATGCAAATCTAAGCCTAATACATTAAGAAACTGTTTACAGGTAAAATCTCACCCTCAGAGATGTTCCAATAAGCTGCTTTCACAGACTAGACTCCTTCCTAGTCTGGGACCAATCCTTTCCCCTAATACAGTCCTAGACATCTTAGGTGGAAAGCAGGGGTGTTCTCATGACTGGCAGCCCCCTTTATTCTCTTCCACCCCCTTTTATAGCATTGGCATAAGGTGGGAATCTTTTGTCTTTCTGGGTCCCCACCCTTCTTCTAA
>NC_133770.1:283244384-283281049 GCF_003597395.2 Chelonoidis abingdonii
GAGTGAGGAGCTGGGAGCAAGAAGGCAAGGAGCTGAGAGTGAGAGAGTGTACTGCTGGAGGATTTAGGAGACAAGCATTATAAGACATCAGGAGGAAGATCCTGTGGTGAGGATAAAGAAGGTGTTTGGAGGACGCCATGGGGAAGTAGCCCAGGGAGTTGTAGCTGTCATGCAGCTGTTACGGAGGTACTATAGACAGCTGCAATCCACAGGGCCCTGGGCTGGAACCCGGAATAGAGGGCGGGCCCTGGTTCCCCCCAAACCTCCCAACTCCTGATCAGACACAGGAGGAGTTGACCCAGACTGTGGGGAAGATCACTGAGGTGAGTAAATCTGCCAAGAAGCGCAGGACCCACCAAGGTAGAGGAGGAACTTTGTCACCCTATGTGGTAATTCTTTTCCCAAAGACATTCTGATTTATTTGCTAATGTAACCAATGACTCCCTCTCGGTTCACTAACTGATGGGAGATCTTCCATGGGGTTCTGCCTCACCTGCCACAAGTACTTCCTCTAGACTCATCTCCCAAAAAGCACCATCCCTACTTTTAGACACTAACCCTCTCCTCCACAATTTCAGACTTCATGTTTCCCTCCTTTTATTCCATTCTCTTAAAGACTCCTCCATACTTTTGAAATCCCTGAGTCCATCGATACAGCTGCTTTGACTTAGGTGCAATTCACATACTGGCCTTCCCATGGGCTCTTGTAATATGCTTTCTTAGTGCTTGCGATCATATTTCCCTTAATTGGCTGACTCTGGCAACTCAACCAGCCTGCTACTCACTCTGAGCACATGGAGACAGAGTCTCGTCAATATTCTGAGTGGGTGTGTCTGGGGAGGAAGTGAACATGGGGACAGGACAGGTGAGTATGGGTGGCATAGATCGCCACTACACTATGACAATCATCAGATGGGACTACATGTTGTTAGTATAAATTACAGTGGGGCCCTTAAGGCTACTGTAATGTTTACCAGAGCTGGTGTTAGTGCAGATCTGCCCAGAGAATCAGGGAGCTGTAACCAGCTGGCCGATGCCCACCTCGCTCTCATGTTAAGTATTTCTCAGGCATTAGCGAATCAGCTCTTCTTTTTTTAAGACCCTTTCCCCACAAGGAAGTCATCTGTATGTAGAGTAAGTCCATAAAGAATTTTAAAAACAAGAAAGGTACTTGAATTGTGTGATGCTGTATGGAATACAGGTGACCATTTATAATATTATTGATACCAATATTACAAAGTTGCAATGAATCTTATATGAGATGTGCCATGTAAGGTGTCAGTAGAAAAGTAATGATTTTCTAAACATGATAAGCTTGTTTCTATGTATGTATCAATTTTGTATCATGAGTTATAAATGTGTGGAATATTTGTATCTCAAACTTGTGATGTGTATTTGGGTGACACCCCCCAGACAGATTGGCATCAGCACCATCCAGCCTACACGATGGCCTATCAAGGGCAATCAGCTGTACAACTAACTCATTTAGAGAAGCCAGGGGCTATGCTTTGAGACAGCAGGATATGTAGGGACATGCCTATGAATCAGGGACTCCAAGTACCTTTTCCATGTCCATGTGCTGTGAGTTTGTGTTTGAGACTAAGGATGTACAAGCCACATGGCAGAGAATATACAAAGGCAACTGCATCACCTCCATTTTGTCTTCAGTCCTGCTTCTCACCTCTGGAGTACCTTCTCTACAAACTGAAGTTTGAACAAAGGGCTGATAGACTCATCCAAGCTTTGAAAGTGTTTCAGAGGGATTTTACAAGCCAGCAAACTCACCAATGCTGCTAAGAATCTGATATATGGACTCTGAAGTCACATGTATGTATCTGATTGCTTTGACCATTGAACAACTCTCTTCTTGTTCTTTTCTTTTATAATAAACCTTTGGTTTTAGATACTAAAGGATTGGCTGGCAGCATGATATTTTGGGTAAAATCCAAACTACTATTGATCAAGTAATGTGGCTGGCACTTTGGTCTGACCCAGTACAGCCGTTCTTAGAAGAACATTTTGTATAGTGAGTAGAGTTTTAAGTAGCTTCTCACTTTACTGGACCTATCTGCTGATTGGAAGCCAGAAACTGGAATGAAAGAAAGGGGGCTGTGTGATTTTGGTTTTCATCTTCTTGATAACCAGTGGGGGGGGATCGGGAGCACAGTTTGTGACTGGGTGGTGAATGTAACTACAGTGTTAACCACTAGTTTTGGGGGGGAATCTCCTCTCCTTTTTGTAGCCTGGCCTGACCTTGGCATTTTCAATGTGGGCTATGCTGGACACCTCAGGTCACAAGCTGGACCCACTGTTAATGAAAGTGGAATTGTCTGAGGGTGAGGGAGATGTGCATGTTTCTTTGTGTGTGCAAAAAGTTGCACAGAGGGATCAAATGCTGGCATCTTTATTCAGACAACACTCTGACTTCAGTGAAGCTTTCGCCAGAGCAAAGACTTCAGGATTTAGACCATGCTCAATGCTGTGTTATTGAACAATTCTGGTACCCGAGGGCCACTGTTTACTCAGGAAATCATGTCTGTGGCTTTTCAGTCAGAAAACATAGTAGATAAGACGCACCTACTGAGCACTTTCAAGCTATAATATTATTTTAGTCATTGCTTTTATGTATGTTCATACACGCTATCTGTCCAAAGGTATTAACTGATTTCCAAACATCATGTATGCATTTAAAATTGGTTGGATAGTTAACCTTTGTTCACAGAAAATCTATCATTATTAGTTTAGAAGGGTTTCACATGACTATTATTATTTTTTATTTATTTGATTTAAAGTGCAAATGTGTATCCTTCTAGCAGTTTCATTCCCTTTACACATTGAGTTATTCTTGTAATTTACCTTTGCCTTTTTTAATAGGTGTATTCCTTTAACGGGTATTGATTGAAGTGGATTCTACTGTATCTCAGGTAACGATTTTGTGACTACTAAAAATAAGAATCTAAAGCAGTGGCACTTAGGTCTATTTCTTTTGTGTGGTCCTATAGTTAAAATAGAAGAGGTTGTCAGGATATACTGTATATTTAAGACATATACATTTAATCTGTGGTAGATTGATCAAATGAATAACAGATGGATAGTTTTCATTTTTCTAATTTTCATGAATAAATGACATTCCTAACTATTATTTATTCATTGGAACAGAGGGAAGGGTAAGGTCTAGTGGGCCAAGCACACTAATTCTGGCTTCTTCTGTGATGTTGGGAAGGTTACTTGACATTTTCTGGAGGAGAGAGAACTGCAGAAAGTGGGAATGGAAATCTCGAGGGCTGTCCCTGAAGCTTTCTTAAAGCTGGTTGGCCCAGCCGAATTCTAGGCTGGAAGGGAGAGGCTGGAGAGATGAGCAACTGGAGAAGAAATGGGCTATGGAAGTGAGAGAGAGAGAGGTGTAGGAGGGATTCGTGAAGGGCAGGTAGGAGAGAATTGTCCCTTCAGTTTCACTCCAGAGGAGGTTAGGAATGAGAGGAAGGATGCATCAATGGTTAGGGTATAAGCCTGAGATTTGTGAAACCTGGGTTTGATTCCAGTTCTGCCATAGACATCCTCTATGACCTTGGACAGATCAGCTAGTCTTTCCCCATCTGTAAAATGGAGATAATAGCACTTTCCTACCTCACAGAAGATTGCAAAGTGCTCAGATATTACAGTAATGAGGCAGGGGAAATAAGTACCCAAGGTAGACAGAGAATCAGCCTTGTAAAGCTCCAATTCCATGGATCTTTTACTAAACACTTCCTGATCCTCAGATCTTTGCTGAGCCATCCAGTCTTGGGTTAGATGGGAGGGAATCTAATGGGGATTGTGAACAAGGCCTGTAGAGTTTAAAGAACTTCAGAGGTAGCCCCCTGTGGAGGAATTGTGTAGAATTGAATAGGGAATAAATGAATAGAATTCAATAGAAATGTAATAGGGGTTCTACAGAAGTCACTCTGAAGACCTATAGAATTTAAGAGCAGATTATATCATTTCTACAGTGGAGTTTTTTGAGCCATCCTATTAAAATGTAGAGAAGGGCTATAATTCTCAATTAAATTCTACAGGATAGTCCAAAACACACTGAAAATTTATCATTTTCATTAAATTCTTTGGAACTTTTCTATCATACCAGCAAACTCTATGTTGTGGATTTGTTTGAAAATAAATGAGAAAAATTCATAGATAAGATTCTTGAAATTACCTGAAAAATGATCCCATATTAAAGCCCAAGCTCTGTCTACCCACAAACAACCCCTTTACGGTCGCTGACCTCGGTGATATAGCACAATATCTCTGCCATGTTTCCAGTACTGAACTCAAGCCCTCACCTCCCACATTTCGGTCACTGATCTATTAACCTGTTAATACGGGCCTCTGACTGAAACATAAGCTCTCGTCTGCCTCCAATAGCCCACACTTTGCCTGCCAGAAACACCGCCAACTCATCTCCTTGTATATTCCAGCAGTGCTATCACAGAGCACTCATTCTACCATGAGCTGAGCAACCTGATGCTCCTCACTCATCCTTCTAAGTATCTAGTGGCTATACTAAAACACTGCTTGTAATACCAATTATTACTAATGTATAGTGCATTGGGGGCCTGATCCAAAGCCTACTCAAGACAATGGAAAGGCTCCCACTGACTTCAGTGGGATTTGCTTCAGGCCTTCATTTGCAAATCTCTGAACCACAGTGGCAGGTTATCATCTCCACTTAAACAGACAGGGTAACCGAGACACACAGTGATTAAGAGACTTGCCCAAGGTCACACAGGGAGTCAGTGGCAGAGCCAAGAACAGACCCCAGTTTTTCTGAATTCTGCCTCTGAGCTTTACCCACATTTATCCCTCTTTTACTCATTCCCCTTGCACACCCCAGGCCCTTATAATACTTAAGAACAGATTTCTCATTTTCTCTTAAGGGAAAATAGAGCAAGAGTATAAAATATTTACCAGCAATTTTACACCTTTGATAGAACAAGCTGATTAATTATTTGCTCTTCCTTCAGAACAGCTCTCCCCATGTCCTCATGCAGATTGCCAATGTACTTCAATAACCTGTGGGACAGCATGAAGGAATGCCACAATTCATATCCAAAGCTTGAATCAGAGATTATTCAAATGGCTGTTATCTGAATATGGTGGTGGTAAGCGTGAAGAAGATATGCCGGGTCTAGGTGCTCCCCATGTCAAAATATACATCAGCTTTGATTGATATGTACCGACTCCTGGCTATATAGGAGAGATGTAAGATTTGTCAGCTAGGATTATAGTGGTGTAATTATTTACACTCCCAAACTGGTCAAAATGATAGAGTGTTTAACTGCAGTATCGTGTTAATGGAACTACTAGAAAATCAATACCAGGATTAAGACCGGGTGCCATTTAATCTATTTTCTCTGGCTATACATTACAGTACATTTTTCTTTATCCAGAATACTCATAGAGCTCTATTATACATTGGGCATGCTGTAGTTATTGCAGGCAGCACTTTACGATCCCTTCCTTTACAGGCCAATACCCTCACCAGCTATTCATCAATTCGCCCAGCAGTGGTGACCAGGCACCATTCTGCATTCACCTTCTTCACATGTGTACGCACTGGGCCAAATCCGGCCATGCCTTTTCAGCCCTTGCTCTGGTAAAATTCCCATTAGGAATTCTGCCTAGCAAAGAAGAAAGGATAGGCCTTATCTCTAAGGTACTGGATGGAGACTTAGGAGGTGAGAATGTAATTTTCACTCTGCCACTGACTCTGACTTTGGGAAAGTCACTTAAATCTCTTTTTGCCTCAGTTCCCCACCTAGCTAATGAGGTGAGTAAATACTTCCTGTTATGACTTTTCTGTTTACATTGTACGCTTCTGGGGTCAGGAACTCTCTCTTCTTAATACATGCATGCACAATGCCTAACGCAGTAGAGTGCCAGCTGAGATCAGGGCCCCCGGGTGTTATCACAATATAAATAATAAGTGAGCACTGCAAGATTTGGTCCATGGTTTGTATTGTATTTTACCTGCCTTCACTAACAGAGCCGTATCCAAAACCCACTCATGCCAGTGGAAGCAGAATTAGTCCACTAATTTGTAAAGTCATCAGGGCAGAGATACTCTTATTTGTCTGGTGCATCAGATTGATTGTAAAGATTCCACACAAACAAATGACACAATATAAATCAGCATGAATGATGATAATTACAGTAATGATTGATACATGAATGTTCATTTGTGTTTCTATCCATCCTGCTAATGAGATTTGGGTGCATAAATCTCTTCTTTTGGCGAGACTATACAAGCTGAAATACAAAAATGTGTTTGGTTGAGTTTTAGGAAGAAGAGTTTCTTCTTCCCTTCCTTTTTCACTGAAGAAAATTATTGTGATTTTGGACCATGCTGTATCTGGGGATTCATCTGAACACTTTTTATTCGATAACATTTGCAATAGGGATTATAACTAAGTAACTCTGCGTATAAATGCATTCTCTAGGGAAATGCTGTAACTTAGTCTACCAGAGCCTAGATGACAAGCTCACGAATGAGCGACACCTCATAAACAAGGAGGCTCTCCATCTCCTAAGTAGGATGAAATGACAATCAGGGAGTGCCAATCAGGAAGGTTTCATGAAATCATTTACGCAAGGAGCTGAGGAAGCTGGCAATGATGAAGTTTGGGAATAGATTGTGAGCTCTTTAGGGCAGGGAGTGTGTTTTTGTTCTGTGTTTGTGCAGCAGAGCTCCCAGTCTATGGGGATCCTGGGTGCTACTGTAACATAAATAATAAATAACAGGGCAAAGCCCCGATCCAGCAAGCATTTAACTCACATGAGTAACCAATTATATTCAAGGGTATTCATGTGTGTTTGCAGGATCTGAGTTCGAGTGAGTAGCTACTTGAGGTCATTCAAGAAGTCAGCTGATAGAGCCAGAAACTCCCCGCCCCCGAATGCCTGATACCCAGCCCTGTGCTTTAACCACAAGACCCCTCCAATATAGACCAGTTCTTCTGTCGTTTTCATCTAGGTGTTTAAAATCAGGGCTGTTTCTTCCCCTAGTCTCAGTTAAAATAATGCTACATTTTGGTGCCAGTCTTCATCGGTGAAGTAAATAAACAGAAGACTCAAATTCAAATGAAGGCTCTGTTCTGCAATCACACATTGCCTACTGTTAAAGCGCTAATCCAACAAAACAGACTTTTACCATGAAATTATCACAGAGCTCTGAACAAACAATTGTTGACATGAGATCAAACCAAGCAGATGAGCCTGGAGATTTGCAAGGGTTTCAAGATGAAATCAGTTCAGGCTTGACCACAGTTGCATGCAGACTTTTTCCAAATCATGCACACTGTATTTGAAAGAAATGCTGCTATATGCTGTTAACGTTTTATTCAACATTCCCTGCTGTCCCCAGCTCCCTGTTGGGAAGATTCAATATATGTATTATACTTGCCAACTTAACCCTTAGAATACTGGCATTTTCCAGGCTGCCAGACAAATGATCGGCTAGACAGGAAATATGTATCTGCAGTCTCCAAAGAAATTACTATTGCAATATCAATCTTTTCCAGGAATTAGATATGAAACATCAATTGACTCATGATGTTCTCTGGAGAGTGTTCTCCTCTGCCCTGGTATATGGAGAAATACTTGGGGATGTGTCTTTGTTGGATGTTTTTGTTTCTGTACTATAAGGCTGTCTCTCGAAAGGCCCTTATTACGAGGTACATCTTTCATCTTAGTGCCAAAATTGCCTGCACTCTGACCAAATTTGGTGTTGCCTCACTTCTGTTGTTGAAAATTACTTGCATCAGAAATCAAGAACCCTGAAACAGTGTGTTTTAGAAAGACCCATTTACACTAAGGGAAGGAAAGTCCAACATTTCCTGCATGAATCTTTTTCTTGTGTCCCTCCTTTGGAGTCTGTCACACACCACATCTGGCATTTGGGCCTTGGCAGGTTGAGAGGTAGGAAGGTGGATAGAGACTGCAAAGTCCTCAGATCTTCAGCTGACATTTTGTGATTAGACAAGGCATCTATCTTGCCTGGCCAAGAGGAAGTGTGACATTAAATGAAGCTACTTTTCATGTCATGTCAGTCTAATTTTACACATTTTAAAAGCCTGAATGCCTCCCATTTTTATGAACCCCAAGATTGACCCACCAGCAGTCACTTTCAGTCAGTTTCCCTTTTCTTCCACTCCCACTCTCTCCACTCTTCTAGCTCCCCTGATGCCTCTCCACACATGACATGTGAGATCCTTCTCCTCTTCAGCTCTTGCCTCTTGAAAGTCTTTCTAAATATCTACATCACTGACATGGAAATTCCAAATTTCAACCAAGACCATATCATTTTTCACTCATCTATTCCTCTAAACATTCCCTTTGTCATTTCTGTAAAGCACTTGGTATTTAACAGGTATGAAGAGAGCTATCTGAAACAATACCGGCTTCCTGCCTAAATAAAGTTGTATTGTTCTATTGTGAAAGTAGTTGTCTTTTGTTTTAACATATTCTCACATGGGCTTTTTGTTGTCAATGCTCTTTCCCACAATAAATTTTGAACCTTACCTTTTAGGTGCTAAATAATAATCACACACACTTGGTTTCTCTTCTTATTTGTTAATATTAGTGCTTCCTAGGAAAGCCACTCCCTCAAGTGACTGTCTCCTACTGCTAGGTGACTGCGCAACAAAATGGAAGATGAAATACAATGTTGATAAATGAAAAGTAATGCACACTGGAAAACATAATCCCAGCTATAAATATAAAAAGATGGGATTTGATCTAGCTGTTACCACTCAAGAAACAGATCTTGGAGTCATTGTGGATAGTTCTCTGAAAACATCCACTCAATGTGCAGTGGCAGTCAAAAAAGCAAACCAAATGTTGGGAATCATTAAGAAAGGGATAGATAATAAGATAGAAAATATCATATTGCCTCTACATAAATCCATGGTACACCCACATCTTGAATACCACGTGCAGATGCGGTCACCCCATCTCAAAAAAGATATAGTTGAGTTGAAAAAGGTACAGAAAAGTGAAACAAAAATGATGAGTCAACCTGGGGAACTCTCTGCCAGAGGATTTTTTGAAGGCCAAGAGTATAACAAGGTTCAAGAAAGAACTAGATAAATTCATGGAGGATAGGTCCATCAATGGCTGTTAGCCAGGATGGGCAGGGAAGGTGTCCCCAGCCTTTGTTCTCCAGAAGCTGGGAATGGGTGACAGGATGGATCACCTGATGATTACCTGTTAATTCCCTCTGGGGCACCTGGCATTGGCCACTGTCAGAGCACAGGATACTGGGCTAGGTGGACCTTTGGTCTGACCCAGTATGGCCATTCTTATGTTCCTATGATTAGGGGTATGGAACATCTTCTGTATGAGGAGAGATTAATAAGACTAGGACTTTTTATCCTGGAAAAGAGATGACTATAGGGTGATAAGATGAAGGTCTATAAAATCATCATGGGTGTGGAGAAAGTAAATAAGGAAGTGTTATTTTCTCCTTCTCATAACACAAGAACTAGGGGTCACCCAATGAAATTAATAGGCAGCAGTTTTAAAACAAACAAAAGGAAGTATTTCTTCACACAACACACAATCAATCTTTGCCTGAAGATATTGTGAAGGCCAAGACTATAACAGGGTTAAAAAAAGAACTAAATAAGTTCATGGAGGATAGGTCCATCAATGGCTATTAGCCAGGATTGGCAGGGGTGCAAAATCATTCTCTGAAGTGTCCCTAGCCTCTTTGCCAGAAGCTTGGAATGGGAGACAGGGGACAGATGATTTGATGATTACTTGTTTTGTTCATTCCCTCTGAAGCACCTAGCACTGGCCACTGTCAGTAGACCTTTGGTCTGACCCAGTATGGCTGTTTGTATGTTCTTATGTGCCAGCTGCTGAAAGAAGGCCAAAGGAGATGGTACATGTATCTAAGGGCTGAACTGACCCTGTATTAGCCGTCCTTTAATGTCACCTACTAGCTCAGGGCAGACAGAGTCCTGATACTCATGCCTATTTATGTTACACTTGTATGATAGTACTTCAACATCTAAATTTCTCCTGATGTAGCCATACTTTTCTCATCTGTTTTGCCATTCTGAAGTATGTTTGCTTTATCATAACAGGAACCAACTGAGATCAAAACCCTATTGTACTAGGTACTGTACAAAAACATAGAAAGAGACAGTCCCTGACATGAGGAGCTTACAGTCTAAGGGCTTGTCTTAAGAGTTTGCAGGTATAGCCATACCAGTATAGCTCTATTGGCAAACTCTCCTGGTGGAGATATAGCTTATACCAGCAAAGTGTTTTTGCCAAGGTAGCTTATACCAATTCCCCAAGCAAAATAAGCCCTCTGAAGTCCCCTAGCAGAAAGCTGTTGTGGAATGTGCCACAGAAATTATAGATGATCATGTTCAGCTGATTTGTAAAGTCCCCAGGAGGGAGGGCAAAGGGAGGCCTCAGTCTGATGTGTGGAACTACTCTTGTAATAAATGTTTGTCTCAAATCTGGACTTAGAGTTCAACATCTGAGTGTTTATCTGAACCTCCCCCAAGCTCACTACCAGCTTGGATTTTACTTCGCTGCCACCAGATAAGAATTAGGCTCTTATCAGCCTGGATTCCCCAAATACTCCTTGGGGGACCCCCTCTGTGGACTCCCCAACTTCCTTTGGGAAGACCCCCAAGACCCAGAGACCCCTGGGTCTCCCTATCTCATCCCCAGCTTCCTCCCCCTTCCTGGGTCGGGCGATGCGTTATACTTAACTCTTGAATGCAAAACCGCTATTTACCCCTCCCTGAGGCTAGGCATGGGCAAAGCTGCAGTACAAGGCGATTCACTCCTTCAGAAGAGAAAAAAACAAAGAGAGGAATTCCTCCTTTCCCTGTAGGCGATGCCTTCAACAATAGGAAAGCTAATAACAGAGATTTGGCCACCCTCCCCCTCTAGGCTGTCCGTAGCCTCACCTGGGCAGAGAAGATTTCTTTCCCCTCTGCCTCACTAGGAAAGAAACTCACAAGTTTTAAAAAAACACTTTATATAAAAAGAAAGAAGGAAAATACAAAACAATATACTGCATTAAGAGATCAATACAGGCTCTTGCCCCTTATAAAGAAAATATGAATAAACAGTCTGATTTAAAAGATAGCCCCGTTTAAACCAGTCCAACACAGTACACCACACACATGTAAATACAAATCAAAGCTCATCACAGCCGAATTGCCTTTGTTGCCTTTTGTACTCACAGATTGTTTAGGAGAAAATTATGAAAGAAGATGGAGTTAGAAGAAAAGTTTCCTGATTGGTCCTCTGGTCAGGTGTTTGGTTCCCTTTGTAAACCCTTTACAGTAAAAGAAAATTAACCCTTACCTTACCTATCTACTTATGACAACTCCAATAAAGGAAAGTTTCTCCTCTGGGGAGATATACAAGATGCCAGTGTTACATTCACTAAACAATTATTAATATGCAGCAACTGAACAGATTAAACAAATGGGTAGGGTACAAACTAATTCAGGCCCTATAAATCCAACATTTTTCTTGTATCAGTGGAAAAAAATTAATGGTTTAAAAGGGCAAAGTAGCCCTGTAATGAGGCCATGTGGTTCCCCGCCACCCTGGAGAGGGACGAGTCTCTCCGGAGGCCAAAGTGGGTGGAGCCAGTGGAGCTTGCGCCCGCCCCCAGAGGTCAGGGCACAGGACAGGAAGTACAAAAGCCCAATCCCAGAGCTCACTAGAGCCCTAGCCGCTGGAGAAGCCAGACACCTGTGGCCTAGCTCCTGGCTGGGAGACTCCTGCAGTTTGCAACTGACCTGAAGCCTGATGCTGACCAGACCCCCGAGAAGCTGTTAAGCCTGTCTGTGGCAAGTTACCCAAAGGAGATGCCAAGCCTACTGTTCACTGTATACCCTGAGGAGCCCATGCTGCTTGATTCCTTGGAAGACACCGTCCAGATGCAGGTACCTCTAGAGGGGGAGGTAGGAAGTAGCCTGGGGGCAGCTGACCCTAGTCTGGCTGCAGCACACCCAGAGCCGATGTCAGTGTGTTGCAGCCAGGATCCCCACTGGCACAGCAACAGGCCATCTGTCGCTGCTAAGGCTCGGGCTGGGACGCAGTGGAGTGGGTGGACCTGTGTTCCCCCTGCCACCCAACGTGCAGGTGGCCGTCTCCCCCTCTCCCAGGCCCTTTGGAGCCAAGAGCCCAGACCTGTTGAATTTAATTGTTAGCTCAGCCCTGCCTGCAGGCCTGAGCCATGGACTCTTTGCTGCCTGGTCAAACCCAGATCCCGGGCTTATTGCTTAATAGTTTGCTCCATCCCTGTCCAAGGACTGGAGCATAGGACTCGCTACTGCCCACCAACCGGATGTGAGTAACCATTGTTTTGCCTCTACTGCTGCTGTGGCGGGAGAACCCGCGGCCAGACTAGTTCCCCGAAGTAACCAGACGGACGTAGAGAGGCGGTGTGGTTGCCCATCACCATGGTATCCGATGCTTGCAGAATGGCAGTCCATAATTAATTTGATCATTAAGATTTTAAAATGTGTTCTTGTTATCTCACTGAAAAATCTGTCTCTCAGTTTCATTGGTCTCAGGCACTTGTACACGGAATTGATTTCCCGATGTTGTTTACTATATATTATACTGTGATAAAACACGAGAAAGGAGAAGTTCCAGAGAACTCATGAAGCCCACTAGGGACTTTGTTACTGCCAATCTGTTTTATATGGTAGGCACTTAGATACCATGGTGATGGGTGACTGTACAAAACCCTTAGATAGCTAGTAAGGAGAGTAAATTTGCTACTAAGGGAAATATCAGTAGGGCTGCCCTTTCCACTGTGAGTAACTTTGGGCTGTGTTCTTAAAACAGGTCCCTGAACACGCTCACTGCAAGGAATTGATGGGCCTGTGACAGTATGTTTGTTTAGAATTATACTGGCTGTCACTGAAAAATATTCATAGTATCCTGCTTATATGACCTCTAATGACGTTGAAAGATCAAACAAAATGACATAGCATGGCAACTTTCAAAAGCCGTCAAAGCCTATAACAGAAACGATTTAGATTAATGTGCTTTCAGCTCAACTAAAATGTAAATGTACATGTTACATGAACCTACATCAGTCAGTCTGTCTGTCTGTACAAAAAGCTGTCCAGAGATGGGTGACTTGTAGCTAAGAGCCTGAATTTTATTGTATAGAAATACAGATTTTTGCTATTTCATGAAGCCTGGGAATCTCAAATGATAGCCAAAATGTAGAGGCCAAAATGTTTTAGGTTTGAATATTAGTTTGCATGTGCTTTCTCCTGATCCTTCTATTTTGGGGCTTGTAAGCTCAGAATATCCTTAATACCCTCAGCTGGGGAGTTTAAGGAACAAATATTAGCCAAAGGCAACAGTCTAGACCCTTAAGGTCCTGAACCTGAAAAGTTATGGGTCTCTGCAGTTCCCATTGAAATGAATGGGAGTTTTGAGTGCTCAGCACATATCAGGACTGGACCCTTAGGCCCCGCTTCTGTTCCTGCTGAAGTCGATAGGTATTTTTCTGAGGATTATGATGATGATTTATCACTTGTGCTGCGTAGTGCCTAGAGGCCCCAGACAGGAAACAGAGCCCTATTCTGCTAGGTACTGTAAAAACAAGTAACACACAGACTGTCCCTGCCCCTGACTGGTCCAAGTTTAGGATTAGAAAAAGATGAGCCAAGTGGATACACAAGGGTAGAATTGGGGCTTTGGATAGGTACCATAAAGGAGAGTAAATTTTCATAAACTAGTAATCTCAGAGGCTCAAGGGGAGTAAGATCAAGTGCTAGTGTGGAGTAGTGTGGAGTGCACATTACTAATGAAAGTAAGGCACCGATTCGGCAGGTTATATGAGCACACATCTAACTTTAAGCATGTGTGTAGCTCTATTGATATCAAAAGGACAACTCCTGTGGTTAAATTTAGGCTCGTGCTGAAGTACCTTGCTGAACTGGGAGCTTGTTGCCGTAACCCTTCCTGCCATCACTAATGGTTACTTAGACTGTAAGCTCTTTGGGGCAGGGACTGTCTTTTTGTTCTGTGTTTGTACAGCGCCTAGCACAGTGGGCCCCTGGTGCATGACTAGGACTCCTCACTGCTGCTTGCAAAACAAATAACGAAGAATAAGAGTGTTTATTTATCACCTGCCATCGTATGTCATTTTAGCTAGATTGAATGCTGTTTTGGGGCAGGTTTCTTTTATTCATCAAATGATCTAGTTTAAATGCAACAGACATAAAAGAAATTGTGGCTGCTATTTTGGAAACTCTTGTGTACTTGAACTCCAGTGGTCCAGTCCATTATAAAATTAAAGTGGCTGCAATATCTATTTTATCAGGCCCCACAGAATTGAAGTCATCATTAGAGATACCTGGATGACTCTCTGGCTGCAGGCAGTGCATTTTAAAGTTCTAGTGGATTTGATCATAGCTATATAAACCCTGGTGGCTCAGACTTCAAACACCATGCAGTGCTCTAGGAGTTAAAGGCTTTAAAAACTGCTTTCTGTTCAGGCATTATAAAATCAAGCATATACATCATTATGTATGTTAATTTCAGCTGTCCTGGGATATTCCCCAACCCTGTTGCTTAGAAAGGCTTGAATTCTCAGCCCTGTATTTCATGTCCCTAGTTGACAGTGAACCATAACGTTGGTTCAGTTGTCTCAGATCCACCCCTGTCCAACACTTTCATGCAAGTTGATGTCTTTGGTTGAGAAAAAGCAAACAGGGAATAGCTTCAAGAAGCAAAGGAATCAGCGTTTCATTCCTAAGAGGAGACGATCTGAAATATTTATAACATTTATGCTGCAGTATTAATGCCGGCTAAGAAGGCATCCAAAAATGTTTGCTATTGTCCTTCCTCAGAGGTGCTTGGCTGAGACTGAGTTATAGTAAAATAATCCTCATTCCCTGCCCCCCCACCCGCCTTGTTTTACACAAAGGACACACATTACATGTCAGCTGCATGAGGTAACGTACAGCATCTCATCTTGAAAGGCAAAGGAAGGAACAATAGCACATGGACAGAGCACTGCCCATTGTCATCCTTTCACACTGCAGTGCCGGACATTGAAACATCTTTCCATAATTACTCTTAGAAAAACCCAAACTGAAACTAACGAATAGCACGTGAGCAGATTAAAGATGATTTTTTTTTCTTTTTTCAACAGGGGCAGAACTGTTGAGGATCTTAAACTACTAATTCTGTTCTTCCATTTATTCCCATGCTGGGCTTTTGTCTTAATTCCCAGACACCTGGATTTACTCCCAACTTGCTTCACATTCCACTTTTACTAGTGCGTCAATCTCTTTCATCTCCTTACGCTCCTGATTAGCTCTGCTTCTTTTTCTGCTCTCTTCCAGGTTGATGGGAGCTGCTGGGTGCAAATTCCATGGCTGAGAAAAACATGGTGCCCCACATGGAAGTACAAAGTATTAATATAGGCCCTGATCCAGTGCCCAATTAAGTTAATGGGCTTTTCATCAGGCCCATAGAGAAAACATAGGCTCATGAATGAATGGGGAATGGGATGAATTTAATTGTTACTCAGCATGGCCAAGATATCGAGCTCCTTATAAAAAATACCAGCCAGGTCCTCAGCTGGTGTAGCTCCACCGAGTTCAGTAGATTCACTGATTTACAGCCGCTGAGGATTTGGACCTAAATAATTAATCACAAATAAAGTAAAGAACAATTAGGAAGTAAGAATGACTGTGTAAAGTGCTGAAACATGACTAGCGTTCACAGTGCTTGGTTTACTGCTGCCTTGTCCTTCACCTCTCTCCGTCAACCCTCCCCATTTGTTTGTCCCTTTCTTGTAATCTAGACGGTAGCTCTCGGGGGTAGTGACTGTCTTTTCAATAAGTGCCTGTGTGGTGCCTAGTGCAGCGGGACCGGAATCTTGATTTGGGCCCTGAGGTGTTTGCGTAATACGAACCAATGATCATAATGTTGTACTGCTACAGTGTTGCCCACTCTTACACTGTTATCACAAGTCGCACAATACCTGGTGATTTTCTTCAAGCACCAGCTCCTGCTGTCAAGCAGTTTTGTGAGAATCTCAGCTATCATTGAAAAAAAGAAGGACATTTCTTGACCTCTCAGCTGCAGAAAAACACCTGAAATTGTGAACCCAAGAGGCACAAAACCCAGACGCCAAATTAAAAAAACCCCAACATTTATTATTTTTTATAATCTAATGATTGTTAAATCAATCCTTTGATTGTTTTGGGCCTGCTTCCTGATTTTTTGCTGGTGGTTGGCAAGACTGTGATACGAATAAGCTTTTGATTTCATATACAGTCTTCCAAGAGCTGCTGAACTGGGTGCTCGGTGCATAATTGTGCCATATTCTTGGTGAGTTTGGGGGTCATTTGCTGTGTTGTTATTATGGTTTGCAAATATCAGTACTGAGATATTAAAAAAAAATCAACTGAAAAAGATCGGTCAAGGAAATGCAGTGATAGGACTGAAGAAGCAGAATTGTGTGTGCCCTGTCTTTGAAGTGGGGGCAGGGGGAGGGATTGTTGTCGAGAGCGGCTATGGAATAACATCCATGAGGCATATTCACTGCTTCATTATTATTGATGGTGTTGTAACAACCAGGAACCCTGGCTGAAATTGGGGCCTCGCTGTGCTACGAGCTGTACAAACACACAGTCCGAGAAAGTCCTCCCCCTAAGGAATGTACACTCTGAATAGACAAGACAAAGTATGGGAGGGGAGATGGAGGCACAGAGAAGCGATGTGATTTACCCAAGGCCAGGCAGCAGGCCAGTGTAGGGTTGCCAACTTTCTACTCACACACAACCAAACACCCTTGCCTCGCCCCTCCCTTGCCCTTCCTCTGAGGCCCTGCCCCTTCCCCAAGCCCTGCCCCCCCTCAGTCCACCCCCCCCCTGTCACTTGCTTCCCCACCCTCCTCCCCCTCTCACTTTCACTGGGGTATGAAGGGGATGAGGCTGTGGTTGGGGGTGTGGGCTCCAGAAATGGGAATTCAGGGTATGGGAGGGCTCTGGGTTGAGGCAGTGAGGAGTCTGGGAGGGTGAGGGTCTCGTCTGGGGTGTGGGCCCTGGAGTGGGGACCGAGATGAGGGTTTGGGGTACAGCAGGGACTGTAGGCTGAGGGTGAAGCTGAGGTGTTTGGAGTATGGGACGGGGCTTTGGGCTTGAGGAGGGGGTTGGGTGTGTGGAGGGGTATGTGCTCTGAGCTGGGGGTGGTGTTCCAGAGTGAGGCCAGAAATGAGAGGTTCAGGATGTGGTAGGTGCTCTGGCTGGGGCAGGAAGTTGGGGTGCAGAAGTGTGAGAATCCAGCTGGAGGTGCAGGCTCTGAGTGAGCCAGGGATGAGGTGTTGGCATGTGTGGGGGGGCTCCAAGCTGGGACGGGGATTGGGTGTGAGAGGGTGAGGCTCCAGCTGGGGGTGCAGACTCTGGGGTGGGCTGAGGATAAGAGGTTTGGGGTGCAGGAGGCTGAGACCGAGGACTTCAGAGGGTGGAATCAGGGCTCAGGCAGGGGCTAGGGATGGGAGGGGTCAGGGGTGCAGGCTTTGGGTGGTGCTTACTCAAAACACGAACAGTTTTCAGTTTGTTTAAAATTTTCAGAATTTTTTTCATTTTGTAATGTCCCCCCCCCCCTTTTTTCCTTCCTTGTTTATTTCCACCCCCACTTTTCCAGGAGAGACAGAAGTGAGAGGTGGGGAGCAGTAAAATGATTAGAGAAAGGGAGAAAACCCAAAATGCTGAAACAAAAGGTAAAAACTGAAACTTTCATTTTGTTTAGAAAATTTCCATTAAAAAAAATGAAAAATTCCAACAAAAACAAAAGTTTTGTGACGCTATTTTTTTTTGTCGAAAAGCTATTTGTCATCACCAAAGTTTTCAGAGAAATGTTTTTAACTAGCACTGTATATAAGCATTGCTTCAGACACTCCTGAAACGGAGTGAACACTCAAGTGAAACACAACAGCTGTTGAATGATGCACACTATTTGAGAACAGGAGGTGAAAATTAATACCTCATCCCAGTGAAACTGCAGGAGAAATTTAAGAAGGCAAAATTTAAGTCTTCAAACTGGAATTTGTCCCAACTGTTAGGACCTCATTCTACAAACACTTAAACACAGTCTTAACTTTATTACGAGTAGTCTCATTAATTTCAATGGGATTATTTATGGTAGTAAAATTGAACCTAAGTATGAGTATTTTGAAGGATTGGGGCTTTAATGCTAATACCTGTGCTTCATGCAAGAATTGTCATGAGCTCTAAGCACAAGTGGTCAAGGCTTCTGATTTATGTCTCCTAAGAAAGAAAGCATTTAATGTCCCTTCTTAGTAGTGGGGCAGTGATCCAGTACTGAACTAGTGAATTGCCAGTATATCGAAGTATTCTTTGAAAGTCTCCTATCCAGTTGTTGACTTAGACTGGATCACAGCAGTAGGTGGAAAGTCAACATTGGTATGTTGTTCAATTTATAGGCAGTAGGTGGGAAAGGCCCTGGTACCGTGGAAAGAGAGTAGAGCCTGAGACGACCACAATTATATGTGGCCTACAGGAGATTGTACAAGTGTAATTGTGGTTCCGAGGAAGAATCCAAGCAGCTAAGTACAACAACTCTCTGCTTCCAATTAGTATGAGAAAGATGTGCTCTTTGTGATTTCTCCTTTATGCTCATTTGAGAGAGGAGTTAATTTAACTACAGTTAGTTTCATGCCCTCTATAATGTACCCAATTATATCTTCCTAATTATTTCAAGCCCTCATGTGATTCTGTTGAGTGCTTTTTTGGAAGAGGATATTAAATAACGATTATACTCCTCATTAATACAGTTCAGAAATACATGATAAAGAGAAAACAAACAAAACATGGCTCAAAGATATAACCATAAGAGGGTTTTTTTCAGGTGTTATTTTTTTTGCTGATCTTTCCAGGGTAGCACTAATAGTAATCGTGGTACCAAAAGGCAAACAAGCAAAGTCACCTTTTCACTTCTCATTTAGTGTTGCCACTGGGCAGTGTGTGTGTGGGAGGGAACCTTCGAAGCTGTGTCTTCTTCGAGCAACCTGTCACTATTAACCTAGTGCTGTAGGTTATTGCTGCAGAAGTTGTAGGCTTTAATTGGTTCTAATTCATCTAATTCAAGAGAAGAGGCTCTATGAGTTGGGGTCAGACCCAACCCCTCCCTCTCCTCTGGGTGATGCCCAATAGCTGGTAGAACTGGTGAAGTTCCAGTTCATGGCGGATCAGCATATGAGGAGATGCTGTGCAGTTGTGTTCCAAAGAGCTCCAGCCATGGCAGAATGCAGGGATGCTGCAGAATTAACCCATTTGATACATGACTATGAAAATTCACTAGACAGTCCCACTCCCTGCATTGGGGGTAAGAGGGACACATGCTGCTGCCATGGTAACTACTATAAACTAGACCAGCCTTTCTCAACCTGGGAGTCCCAACCCAAAGGGGGGTTGTGAGAATGGTGACCGATGGTCGGGCAACCAGGCCTGAAGGCAATGTCTGCAGCAGCGCAGAAATAATGGTGGCATGGTATAGTATTGCCATCCGTACGTCTGTGCTGCTGCTGGTGGCGGCGCTGCCTTCAGAGCTGGGCGGCCAGAGAGCAAATGTGGAGGATGATTTAATGGTTTGCCTCAATTCCCTGAAGCCACGATTGAAAAAATTGTGTGCTTCAAAGCAGCAGCAGCACCCCGTCACATTAAATATCTAGATCCTTGTTTGTATGTAGTTGTGTATAAAGCTACAGTCCTTGGACAACGTTATGATTATTGCCAGAATCACTGGAAAAGGCTTCGAGCTCCCCAAGATGTATCCTGTTGTCCATTTTTTTCCCAGAAAACATGTTTCTGAAATGTCCATATATTTATTCCTTAATGCTGTTGCTTTACATTTGTTGAGAGGCTTCAGGACCTTTCACTGCAGGAATAATGACTACATACTTTATGAGTATGTGCAGCAATTTGCTATTTCTTTTTTTTGGGGTGGAGGGACAGGGGGTCATCACAGCCTGAAATATTTTCAAAGGGTGACCCAGAAAAAAGAGTTTGAGACCCCTGAACTAGAGGTTACAGCAGAAGCTGTGGAGTAGCCCCCATGTTTTAGAGAATAGGGTTATATCCCTGATAATACAACCCTGTGCCATGCACCTTTACATAAACTCTGTTCAGGAGAAAGGGTTCAGCCCATGTATTGTAGATAGATATAATATATGAGACGATTTCCCCATAGTTTGGTGTGGAGAAAGAGCAGAGATACAAGCTGAGTTAACTGCTTGACTCTCTAGACTAAGCACTAAGCACATTAATTCGGCGGCGTGCGTCCATAGTACTGAGGCTAGCGTCGACTTCCAGAGCGTTGCACTGTGGGTAGCTATCCCATAGTTCCTACAGTCTCCCCCGCCCATTGGAATTCTGGGTTGAGATGCCTGATGGAGCAAAAAACATTGTTGCGGGTAGTTCTGGGTACATGTTGCCAGATCCCCCTCCCCCTCCCTCCATGAAAGCAACGGCAGACAACCATTTTGCACCTTTTTTCCTGGGTTACCTGCGCAGATGCCATACCACAGCAAGCATGGAGCCCGCTCAGCTCAACGCAGCAGCCATGAACATTGTAAACACCTTGCACATTATCGTGCAGTTTATGCTGAACCAAAACCTGCAAAACCAGGTGAGGAGGAGGCGGCAGCGTGGCGACGAAAGTGATGAGGACATGGACACAAAATTCTCTCAAACCACGGGCCCTGGCACTTTGGAGATCATGGTGTTAATGGGCAGGTTCAGGCCGTGGAAGGCCCATTCTGGGCTCGGGAAACAAGCATAGACTGGTGGGACCGCATAGTGAGGCAGGTGTGGGACGATTCCCAGTGGTTGTGAAACTTTTGTATGCATAGGGCCACTTTCATGGAACTTTGTGACTTGCTTTCCCCTGCCTTGAAGCACAAAGACACCAAAATGAGAGCAGCCATCACAGTTGAGAAGCGAGTGGTGATAGCCCCGTGGAAGCTTGCAGTGCCACACAGCTACCGGTCAGTCGGGAATCAATTTGGAGTGGGAAAATCTACCGGTTGAGGCTGCTGTGATGCAAGTAGCCAAAGGAATCACTGAGCTTCTGCTACCAAAGGTAATGACTCTGGGACATGTGTGGGTCATATTGGATGGCTTTGCTGCAATGGGGTTCCCTAACTGTGCTGGGCCGATCGATGGAACCCATATCCCTATCTTGGCACCAGAGCACCAGGGCAGCCAGTACATAAACAGCAAGGGGTACTTCTCAATGGTGCTGCAAGCACTGGTGGATCACAAGGGACATTTCACCAATATCAACGTGGGATGGCTGGGAAGGGTTCATGATACTTGCATCTTCAGGAACACGAATCTGTTTAAACAGCTGCAGCAAGGGATTTACTTTCCAGACCAGAAAACAACTGTTGGGGATGTTGAAATGCCTATAGTTATCCTTGGGTACCCAGCCTACCCCTTAATGCCGTGACTCATGAAGCCATAACAGGCAGCCTGGACTGTAGTCAGGAGCTGTTCAGCTATAGGCTGAGCAAGTGCAGAATGGTGGTAGAATGTGCATTTGGATGTTTAAAGGGACACTGGCGCACTTTACTGACTCGCTCAGACCTCAGCCAAACCAATATTCCTGTTGTTATTGATGCTTGCTGTGTGCTCCACAATCTGTGTGAGAGAAAGGGGGAGACATTTATGGCGAGGTGGGAGGTTGATTACGTGCAGCCAGACACCAGGGCAGTTAGAAGAGCACACTAGGAAGCTCTGCACATCAGAGAAACTTTGAAAACCAGTTTCATGACTGGCCAGGCTATGGTGTGAGAGTTCTGTTTGTTTCTGCTTGATGAAAACCTGCCCCCTTGTTTGACTCATTCCCTGGCCACCCATTCTCCCCATTTCAATCACAGCTTGCTTTCAAATGAAATAAAGTCACAATAGTTTCAAAACCATGTATTCTTTATTAATTGATTATAAAAATAGGGAGAGAACTGACAAGGTAACCTGGGTGGGGTGTGGGAGGAGGGGAGGGGAGAAGGAAGGAAAAGGTCACTTCAAAACTTGTTGAATGACAGACTTTTGCTTGGGCTGTCCACTGGGGTGGAGTGGCAGGGTGCACGGAGCCTCCCCCCGTGTTCTTGGGCATCTGGGTGAGGAGGCTATGGAACATGGGGAGGGAGGAGCGTAGTTATATAGGGGCTGCAGGGGCACTTTGTGATCCTGCTGCTGTTTCTGAAGCTCCACCAGACGCTGGAGCATGTCTGTTGGATCCTGCAGTACCTGTAGCGTTGCATCCTGCCTTCTCTGATCTTCCTGCCGCCACCTCTCATAGAGCATCCCTCCTGTCCTCGCGTTCGTCCTTCATGTCCTCACATTCATCCCTCCTGTCCTCACGTTCGTTGGCTGCTTTCCTGTACTGTGATACTGTGTCCTTCCACTCATTCAAATAAACTCTTTCACTGTGGGTCCATTGCATGATCTCAGAGAACATTTTATCTCATGTGCATTTTTTTCACCACCTTATCTGAGATAGCCTTTGGGATGGAGGAGAGAGGCTTGAAAAATTTGCAGTTACGGGAGGGAAAAAAGGGAGAGAAGTATTTAAAAAAATACATTTTACAGAATAATGGTTATACTCTTTCACAGTGAACAACACTATTCACATATGATTTCAGTACAAGGTCGCATTTTGCATCTTAATATTGAATGTCTGTGGCTTTGGTGTTAGAGATCACTGACGCAGGGCTGGGCAACAGAATTTGGCTTGCATGCAGCCATGGTAAGCCATTGTCTTTTGGCTTCTGCAACCTTCATAAAAGCAGCACCCTCCTTTCCCATACCAAGCAAAACCCGTTGAGTGCTGCGGTTTTCGTGTTAACGTGCAGCAGCAGAAACCAAACTAACCCTCCCCTATCCAATTCTCAGGAATGATCACTTTACCCCTCCCGCCACCACGTGTTTGGTATCAGGGAAGATCCCTGCTAGCCAAACGTAAACAGCTCAGTGCCAGTTCCCACCCTCCACCGCTTGGCTAACTGTAGGGAAGGATTTCTTTTCGGTCACAGGCAAACAGCCCCATAAGAACGGCCACCTCTGTCCCCTTAATTAAATTCCCGTATTTCAACCAGGTTACCGTGAACGATATCACTCTCCTGAGGATAACATAGCGAGATAAAGAACGGATGTTGCTTGAATGCCAGCAAACACCGGGACCATACGCTGCCGTGCTTTGTCATGCAATGATGCCAGATTACTTGCTACATGCATGGCGTGGTCAAGTGTCCTCCATGGAGGATGGAATAAGGCTGCACTGCCCAGAAACCTTCTGCAAAGGTTTTTGGAGTACCTCCAGGAAAACTTCATGGAGATGTCCCTGGAGGATTTCCACTCCATCCCCAGACATGTTAACAGACTTTTCCAGTAGCTGTACTGGCCATGAATGCATCCCAAGTCCTCAGGGCAAATTAATCATTAAAAAACGTTTGTTTTTAAACCATGTTTTATATTTACAAAGGTGCACTCACCAGAGGTCCCTTCTATGGCTTCATGGTACGGGATACCACCTTGGGAGGGTTGGGAGGCTACTTCAGTCGACTGAGAAAAAGATCCTGGCTGTTGGGGAGAACGGTGTGCTGTGTGCTCTCCGCAAGCTGCTCCTCCTCCTCCTCCTCCTCCTCCTCCTCTTCCCCATCTGCAATATCCTCAGGCATGGCTGAGAGTACCCCCTTCTCAGAATCCACGGTCAGGGGTGGGGTAGTGGTGACGACCCCACCTAGAATTGCATGCAGCTCAACACAGAAGTGGCATGTCTGCGGCTCTGCCCTGGACCGTCCGTTTGCTTCTTTGGTTTTCTCGTATGCTTGTCTGAGCTCCTTAACTTTCACACGGCACTGTAGTAAGTCCCTATTGTGGCCTCTGTCCATCATGCCCTTGGAGACTTTTTCAAATGTTTTGGCATTCTGTTTTTTGGAACGTAGTTCTGCTAGCACGGAATCCTCTCTCCATACAGCAATCAGATCCAGTACCTTCCGTATGGTTCATGCTGGAGTTCTTTTTCGATTTTCGGACTGCATGGTTACCTGTGCTGATGAGCTCTTCATGGTCACCTGTGCTGATGAGCTCTCCAGGCTGGGTAAACAGGAAATGAAATTTAAAGGTTCGCGGGGCTTTTCCTGTCTACCTGGCCAGTGCATCTGAGTTCAAATTGCTGTCCAGAGCAGTCACAATGGTGCACTGTGGGATAGCTCCCAGAGGCCAATACTGTTGAATTCCGTCCACACTAGCCCTAATTTGAACTGGCAATATCGATTTCAGCGCTACTCCCCTTGTTGGGGAGGAGTACAGAAATTGATTTTAAGAGCCCTTTATGTCGAAGTAAATGGCTTCGTTGTGTGGACGGGTGCAGGGTTAATTTGATTTAGCGCTGCTAACTTTGACCTAAACTTGTAGTGTAGACCAGGCCTCAGACTCTACCTTTCCTGGGAAAGAGAGTGCCAGGATCAACAGACTGTGGTACTAAAAATGTGTACAACTAAAAAAGCTCCAATCCACATAGGCTGTTGCTGTGTCTGTCTCTGTCATTTTGCTTATGTAAAAATTCTTCAAGCCGTCTTATACACCAAAGCAGTCAGGGAAAAATGCTTTTGGGCTTCTAGAAGCTGGCTTATCTTTTTTATACTAGACAGCAGAGAAGCGCTGCTGAGTCACCTTCAGCGTGAGCTCATACTTTTCATTATTGAGTAGCAGGTGCCTCCTCTCCCTTTCTGATGCAATGATGAGTAAGTGCTCTGCAGCCACCCCTTGTGTCACTTTTCAGCATGTCCAGAGCAAGCCAGTGACATGAAAGGAGGCAAGAAACTGTTCCAAAAATATAAACAGAGAGAAACATTAGAGACAAGAGAGGGAGATAGACAGAGAAAATGAGAAGAGATGGAAGAGAAATGAAGTCTGTTCTGGAAACAATGCTTTTTTAAAAATCTGGACAGAATTTCCAGTATGTTGCATCAGCCCAGCACCTGCTGTACTGCTAAGGAATGGGCTGGACAGAAATAGACTGTTCCATCAGGTGAATGTTTGTGCGAGCTGTTCTTGGATGAAACACACTTGGCAAGTGCCCAGAGCTAGGCTCACATCCAAATTCAGCTTGTATTCCATGTGCAAGTGATCAGTGTGATACAGCAGCTCCAGCTGCTCTTTAGTGGATCAATGCAGTCAGCCTGTGATAGGTCACAATGGCAGCGATCAATACAGCCCGTGTGGCTCAGTGGAAGTTGAAATGTGTTGAGCTCAGCCTTCTAAGGGCCATATTTATTCACAGCATTTTGTAAAAATATCACTTGCTTCACTTTGTCCTGTGTCCTTTTCTAAGCACAGTTCAACAAGTCATGGAGACCTTGATCTTGTCTTTCTCACTGACTTCAGTAGAAGTTCTGCCTGAGTAAAGAACGAACACAGAAGGTGTGGCAGCCTGCCTGGAGCAAGCTGACTCATGCAGCAAGCTCAGGGTCAGTCCTTTAATAGTAAATTAAAGTGAAACTCAAAACTAACTGCCATGCCTTTAAAATTGAAAACAAACACAAAAAGTAACTGCTTGGTTGCAGCCCTTAAATGAAAGCCCTCATTCAGGGTTAGGACTGACGAGCTCCTCTCCTGCCTTAGCTCCACCCAGTACTCCCCCTGGGATGAATCAGGCAAGCCGCCTTAACTTGCCTGATTGCTTTTGGTTGGTTAGTTAGTTAGTTAGTGTCTCTTTCTGGCCATTTGGGACCCCTGGAAGATGATTAAGTCTTGTTAATACCAAGGTCTGAGTGGGTTGTTCCTAGGGAGAGGCCACTAACATTTGGAACAGGATGTAGAGACACCATGGCATCCACACTGACACCACAGTGCTCCAGCCACGGCCCGGCAAGCTTTATGCTTCTCATGGAGGTGGATTACCAGGGGTGCTCCAGCCACGGAGTCTGTGCACTCTGTGCCTTGCCAGTGCGGACAACTCAGTGTGATTTAGGATGCCCGGGGCGGATTTAATGCGCTCTAACTTGCAAGTGTAGCCAAGGCTTCAGTCACAGACTACACCTTATATCAGGACGTAAATCTGTGTTGCACCCAACCATACTGAGGGAAACTTCTTGATGGCATGCTAAAATGGAACTGAGGCAAGCCATTCCAATGGTTAATTACTCTCATTGTTAATAAGTTGCATCTTATTTCCAGTTTGAATTTTTCTAACTTCATCTTCCAGGCACTGAATCCTGTTACGCCTTATCTGTTAGCTTTGTCTTTTCTCTTTCTTTGCAAGGCTCTTCCAAGAAAGAAGAGATGTTGGTCAATGGAAAATAAATACTCGAGTACTTTGGTATCATTCTTAGCTCTATTGATTGACCTTTAAGAGTGTTGCAATCAGCTGTTTCCCTCAAAACCAGGCACAGCCATCTGTGACTAAAAAGTGCATTATTCATAGAGTGCAGAAAGTCTCAATAACAGCTGTCCACCCTCCACTTGGCTTGAATGGGTGTGCTTCTTCATGTGGAGGTTCTTTAGAGGTACATTTTCATCTTTGAAGGGGTCAGGCAAACTGTTTCATGTACATAGTCTGCAAAACAGATTCATAGAAGAAAGATAAAATAATATACAGAGACAAGTCGGTTTTCTGATACCTGGAGAAGTACACCTAGACCTTTACAACTGTAGTTTCTGGACAGCAATCAATGGCTAGTGGATAGTTTCTACACTCGTATTTTCTTACTCAGAATGGACTTTGGCCAAATAAATTCTTCCAAGCACTGTTTCTATTGAATGCAAAGACCTCCAGATGCAAAGTGTCATGCTGTATAATGGCTTACAGGCAACAGATATTCTTTGCTATATAGCAGAGACCTAAGCAAGATTAGCCATAGCATGAAAGTAGGAATGCCATAGAAACATTCTGTAATAGTACTTTCACTCTAAACACTATATTTAGCCGCTTAGAAGTTTATCACACAGCTACCTTTTTGACTGAAGTTCCAGGTGCTTAGTCTCAGCCCAGAACTGAATTCTTTTAGGAAAGTTTTATAAAGATCAGTTCAATTTTTTAAAGGGATTGTTTTATGCTGAGATTACTCAAAAAATGTTCTGAAGCTTCAAATTTGGCATGCATGTGACTCTGAATGAGGATTTGTGCTTTTGATTTGGAGATAACAAAATGAAAGCCTTTTGAAAGTAACATACTATGCACGTTCAGTACATTCATTATGACTAACCTTTCTGAGAATCTTACCTCATCATTCTCATGACTGTAAGTGAATCTCTTCAATCCACATGCACGGACCTTTTTCTCTTGGTTAGCACTGTTGAATGCTGCTTTACAATGGACAATCCTCCCCCAGCCAGCCAAGCTGGCATTCTGTCTGCTTTTCATCATTTCAGTTAGGCTAAGAATCTGTCCCAATGTGTCTGATCTTTGTTTTGAAAGACCTGGGACTGGTCAGTAACTTGAAAGGAGGACTCAGTGGAAGAAAGGAGATTCATTTTCTTCATGACTTTGTTGTTTACAGTGTTTGGAAAACAGTACCTCAAACAAAACTACTCCTTTAGGTTGATAGGGAGCTGTGCGTAGGTGCCTCTTCCACCTCGTTCCAGTAAAGCCTATATAAGCAAAACTAACCCATTCCCTGCGTTTTGGCTTTACGAGTAACTCCGAAGATAACAGAACACAACCCTGAACCTAAACTTTCTCCTAGGTCTGCCTGTTCATAGAGTTTCCTGAAGCAGCTCCCTATCTCTGTACCAGTTCTCTCAGAACCAAGAGTCACACATACCTCTCCTTTCTTGGTTAGGGCTGGTTGAAAACTTTTATATGGAAAATAGGGTTTTTGATTTAATGGTTATTTGACAAAATGTCAAAATTGTCCATGGAAAACAGATACTTTTAATGAAAAATTCCTGACATCTGAAAACTTTCTGCTAAAAACCCTGAAAGTTTCAATTTGGAAATCCTGTTGCAGTGCCTCATGGAATTGTAGTTTGGATACCTCATGGTCCCTATTCTCCTCTGTGGGTTGTACTCCCCAGCTGGACTACATCACCCATGAATCACTGTACGTATGGGATGATACACCAATGGCTCAGCAAGAGGGGAGGCTGTGGGGCATCATGGGACATGTAGTCCAGCCAGGAAGCCCAGTCCACAGACGTTCTGTTCTCAGAAGTATGCATACAGCCCCGCTGAAGCTTTGCAGGAGAATTTCTCAATTGAAAATGTCTGTTTTTCAACAAAACTCCGTTTCAATTTTTTTTCTTTTGAAAAGTCAGACTTTTCCTGCAGATCAGAAACCTTATCTTCCCACCAGCTCTAATCTTTGTAGATTTGGCAAGCTGTATCTGACACAGTGAGTCAGCAGAATTTACTCAACAACTTTATGCTGGGTCCAAACTCCTGCTGACAGGATGGTTCAGCGGAAGAGACTTGCATTCTTATGCAGGCACAAAGATCCTGTTAAAATAACCCTTCTCCTCTGGGACATAGAGACATGTGTCAATTTTTTTTTAGACTGGATTCCTTGCAAATAAGGATAGCCCTTTAGCTGAGGTTTACTTACTTGCTTCCTTTCCTCTGTTCAATTCCAAACATCTCCCATGTTAGTGCAATTTCAGGTTGGGATTTTAGTTGCACAAAAAAGGAGATTCAGAGCTACTTTAGCAGTATAATGAAGGCCAAAAGATCAGGGCAGCATATGTGAGGATACATAACTGACCAGGTAATAAAAATAACATGCTGGATGGTAGGGATGGGCTCATACTATGCAATACATTAAGGCTGAAAAAGGAAAATTCTCTGGGAAGGTTTCTTTGAGCTCTAACCATACTTCTGTTATGGAGGACAAGAGGAGGCTCAAGGAACAAGCTGACTATCTGTTATACAACAAAAGGCTGAATGGTGGGCACCTTTTGCCACAAAACTGTGTGTAGGAAGTGGACAAAGGAAGCCATGAACTTCTAGAGTCCAGTCACAGAGCTGGATGTTCCACTCAGTGAGAGTGAACTTCTTAGAAAGCACAACTTCAGTGCTTTCCTTTTCTTCATCCTGGTAAAAAGAGCTTGACTGACAGTAGCGTGGATGGAAATTCTCTATTTACCCACAGACCAGATATCGCACTAGCATGATGCGGGGGTTACTTCCTACTACCAGTATACCTCCCTCTGACCTGGAAGGACCACCTTTAGGTCCAAGAGATTAGTTCAGTCCCCAGACTCCTGTTTAGTGTTGGGTCTCTGTGTTCCCCATCTATGTGGGTCTACTCTAGTGATTAACTTGGCATATGACCATCTAGGCTGCTGACATTTGCTAACAAGTGTGCTAAGTTCTGTTAATTATATTTGTAGTTTTTATAATGAGCACATGTGCCCAGTAGGGTCTGGATTAAACCCACAAACTTACTTCATGAAATCCATCAAATAATTGTCATGAGGTACCATTCAGTACCAGGGCTGGGTTTGAAACAAACTCCCATACCTTGCTGTTGAGTGGTTTTTTTGTACTTCAAAATCTTGAGCACAGCTAGCAATCTTTGCTCCAGGGCTCAGTGATCAGGGCCCAGAACCACCATTCCACAGCCCCATCTCCCAACTCATGGCATAGCTACATAATCAAATCAAATGCAGAATTGAAAGTTCAGTGTATGCTGGGGGGGAGGGGACAAAATGTCAGGCTGTCATCTGGCAAGTGGAAACTTTTTTTGTGATGCTTGTGCCCTTTATTCTTCAGCAATCAGAAGCTCATGGGTTATAGCCTAGTCTCATCATGTACATAGGAGAACGAACGCAGCCAGAAGGGAAACTGAAGATGCCACTCAGAAGAATGGGGAAGGCAATATGTTATCAATAACTGTGTCATCTTCTCACTCAGTGGAGCCTAGCCAAGTTATGGCTTGTTTCTATTAATATTTTATTTAACCAGCTGGTATTGCTTGATCCAGCCAATCCCAATGAACTTCATTTTAACCTTTTTATTAGCTTATAAATGTGATAGGGTTGACGGATACTATTTAATGGAACATCCCCCTCCCCTGCCCTGAAAAAGTCTGACATTCGTAAATGAAGGCAGTCAGTAATTTGCATCCAGCTGAGTGGCTGTCTGGCTTTAATGAGATGATTTGTAATTGTAAGCACTGCACTGCAGTGGTGTCTGGATAGAGGAGGAAGAGAAGCGCACATGTACACCAGCTGAGATGGGAATGGGGGAGAGAGGGAGGGAGGGAATATTCAGGGATCAGAAAACGGAAGCAGGGCTGGTCTGGCAGAAGGCGATCCATTAAATATAATATAATAATACCAGCCTGGCTGGGGTAAGAAGAGCAACAGGATGGCTGATGCAAGCCAGTGAAACTACTGTTACATAGGTCAGGCAGGCAGTCTGGAGTGCTGTTTTTATTCAGAGCTTTTTAGAATGACTGGTAGGAAAGGGCAAGCATGCTGCAGGTGTTACATTGGTTGAATTTTTCCTGGTTTTCGGTAATCACTGCCCTGGCTGCACATATTTGTCAATTGTACCCTATTCCTCTATTTAACGGGTTGGTTCCAGACCAGGAAGGGGCTACACTAGCTGAGGAGGTTCATAACTGGACCAGTTTTCATCATATGTATTTTTTTCTCTTAGTGTGTGCAGCTTCCAAGGGCTAGCTGTCACTCACTTCTCAGAGAATGTCCTCTCATAGCCCTGTCCTGAAATGGATCCATCATATCTTATTGTAAAGAATCACAGCTGCTTAGGATGGTGTTGTCTTCTTTTAAATGTAGTTAAATCTCCAGATGCCTTGAGTTGTTCAGCATCAGCCCAGCTGGGGTGGTCTGTCTGAGCTGCAGTGGAATGGGCTGCTGTAGTAACAGTGGATGTTAGAGTTTTTTATATTGCTTGTTGTTTTTTCCCCTCATTAACAGAAATAAGCTACCAAAAGAGTTAAAAGTTGGCATCATATCTTCTCTAGCTGGGTGCATGCGTGTGTCTGCATTCATGAGAGTGCACACATGCGGGCGCACACACACATATACATACACTCACACACAAGATTGCACACACAGTATGAGAGCACACACACATGACAGCGCACACACACATAACATGATAATGGACGCGCACACACACACACAACATGAGAGCGCATGCACACAAACACACCCCTTCCTCTGAAGCACACTGTCTACTCCCAAAGACAGGATACTGATCTGCTGTGAATGGATCAATGGTCTGTCCTGGCAAATTTCATTTAGCTGAATGGTTGTTGTATGAAACTCTTTGAGCTACGCCAGTGTAGTTCTCCCCTCCCAGTCTTTCACCCTCTTCCTTGCCTCCTTTGGCAGCAGGAACAGCCTTCTTCTGTATGACAAGTAATCTCACTCTCTCCCTCCTCCACAAATCCTCCCCTAAAACTTGCAACTTTTGGCTAGCTCTCTGCTTCGTGTATACTTTAATGGCTGTGCAATGTGCATGTAAAACACTACTGCCAGTATAAATTAGTTGAGTGCACTGATTTGTTAGCATCTTGCAGCCAGTTTACACTGTTGTAAATGACAGCAACAGATGCAGGGCAATGAAAATCAGGTTCTCTACTGTTATTGCCTAGCTATAACACTGTTCCCCGCCCCCCCGCTTCCTAAGTGGGTGGGAAAAACATGTTACAACCATGTTAGTGAATCATGCTTTAGCTTGCAGTAGATATCCATCTGAAAAGGTGTGCATGTGTGTGTGTAGGCCTAGGAAAGTAAATAAAGGATTGCATAAAAGAGAGCTCCTAGCCGGACAGGTATAGAAGGGGTTTCCAGGTGTGTGTATACAGATCTTGTTGCTGCTGTCTGGTCATTATGCCTGGAGAACTGTCCAGCAATGATCACCTCCTGACCTCCAGCGTACTTACAGTGCAGCACGTCAAGCTAAGGACGTTATTGATGCATTCCCTCTCCATTGCCTCACTAGAGTTCCCACGTCACGTTTCCTTTCCTGACTTATCCCGTGTCTTTGATTAATAGTGAATGACACCCGGCATTGGACACTTCTTGGATTGCTTTTGAGTGATTGCTCATGCCAAATTCTAAATCACTTTGCTGGGCTGACTCTCTATCTCCTCCCATTGAAACCATGGGCACTGCAGCAGGCTGGGACTTTCAAAGAAATGGAACAGAGTGAAGTGCTCAGCTCCCTCTGACAGTCAGTGAGAGTTGGGCACCTACTTTTCTTAGGCTGCTTTGAAGATCCCAGCCTGCATATATTGGTAGCTGAGGAATACGCTTATCACAATGGGATTTAGGTACTTAAAGATGAAGAGAGGCACCTAATGGAATTTTTAAATGCATTGAAATCAATGGGAGTGAGGTGCTTTTGAAAATTCCACCAGGCTCCTATCTCCATCTTTTAGGTACCTAAATACTTTTGAAAAAAATCTGGCCCAATCTACTTTATGCTGTTTACTCTCACATACCGAACAGTATCAAAGAACAGAACCTGAGGGTGTGACTCATGCTTTGTGGCTATGAGGATGAAAGCCAAACGAAGAATGTGAAGACTTATTTTTAGGCTTGGCAGAATTTGATTTTGATTTTTTTTTTTTATAATCTTGAGAGAGATCTTTTTATTTGTAAGCATTTTTTATTTTCATCAATTTAAATTTTTACACTTATTGGAAACTATGGGGGGAGTCAGACAACAATTATATAATGACAAGACACTGAGATTCAAAACGGTAAAACTTTATAAGCAGTGAAGCGAAAGTTGTTAACATCACATGTCAAAATATTCATAGAATCATAGAATCAAAAGGTTGGAAAGGGACCTCATGAGGTCATCTAGTCCAACCCCCTGCTAAAGGCAGGACCATTTTCCCTAAATAATCCCAGCCAGGATGCGGTCTAGCCAGACTTTAAATAGCTCTAAAGATGGAGATTCTACCACCTCCCTAGGTAACCCATTCCAATACTTCACCACTCTCCTAGTCAGAAAGTTTTTTCTAATATCCAGCCTCGACTTCCGCAACTGCAACTTCAAACCATTGCTCCTTGTTCTGTCCTCCGTCACCACTGAGAACAGCCTAGCTCCCTCCTCCTTGGAGCATCCCTTCAAGTAGTTGAAGGTTGCTATCAAATCCCCCCTTAGTCTTCTCTTCTGCAGGCTAAATAAGCCCAGTTCCTTCAGTCTCTCTTCATAAGTCATGTGCTCCAGTCCTCTAATCATTTTTGTTGCCCTCCGCTGGACTCTCTCCAATTGTTCCACGTCCTTTTTGTAGTGTGGTGCCCAAAACTGGACACAATATTCCAGATGCGGCCTCACCAGTGCCGAATAGAGGGGAATAATCACATCCCTCGATCTGCTGGCAACACTCCTACTAATACAGCCCAGTATGCTATTAGCCTTTTTGGCTACAAGAGCACACTGTAGGCTCATGTTCAACTTTCCATCTACCGTAACCCCAAGATATTCAAAGTATCCTTAAATCGAATGTTAATAAGTTCTCAAGCAGCATTTTTCTTACTATGCCTATTTGTAAATTTCAATTATTATCAATGGAATTTATTTCCCACTGGTTTGTATGCCTATAGTGAAACTGACATTTACCAACATTTTCCGATAAAAATCTAATCCTTCCTAGTCTAATTATTTCGTTTGTTTCTCCTGAAGGTGCCATAACAAGCCATCATTTCCTGTTTCAAGAGTGTCTTTGATATCTTTTTTTTAATTAGTCACTCTACATGGGGAAGGGAGAAAAGAAGCTTGTTGATGTATCGTTCAGACGCCACTTAGCTGTGATGTCTGGCCATTTTGGTCTGTGCAATGGATAGCTCGAGTTCCTTGCATAATTTAATTAGATGACCATTTTCCTAGAAAAATCCACAAGATGGATTCTTTTTGCATAAATAGACGTTTCTCAACCAAAGTTTAAAATCTCTCTAATTCCTTTCTTGCCAATTTGCAGCTGAAGGGTATTTTTGGCTGTGGACTACAATGGAGAAAATTATTGATAGATCAAATTGGAGAAAAAAACAAGAGACAGACACAGAGATCATTTCCAAGGAAAATATATCCTGTTTCCTGTGACAGGCAGATTTCTTATTAAAATTATTCCACTACAAACATTCTCTGTTCAAGCATGAAGTGCTCATTACAAGTCTCTGCATAAATAATGTATGCTAAAATGGTTCCTTGTGCCATAAATATTGACCTTGGTTAATAATTGATTATGGGATTGTGTCTGCTCCCCTGAAACTCTGTTGAGAGAGATTCTCTGCCTCTCTCCATTGGGCTTTTGACTTTGTTTTTGTAGTGTTTTATTTTCCTCATCAGTGTGATGAGTGACGCCTCTAGTTGGGTTGGAGTATTTTGCCTAATTATATGAATAAGGAACAATCCTTGTTCCCACAATATTTCTTGGTATCTTTCTCTAGTCATCTCATTGGAAGGTGTGAAATAAATAATCTATAGTATTCATTACAGGATTTAGTCTTTAATTTTTCTGCAGATGTGGCATTAGTGTTTCTTGTTATTAAGGTAATGCTACAGTGCAGTGCTACCTAACTGTTAATCATTTAATTGGGCTGCTTTATGTAACACATTCCAGAGAGCGCCAGTTACATTTTACATATGCAGGATGCAATGTCTAAGGGCCACATCCTGAACCTAGGGATGGGCTGCAGTAAGCAATGGAACCCCTGGGCACCAGAAAAGCCTAAGTGATGGAAAATGAAAGATGGGAATGAAAAAGCCTTTAAACAAGGAGTAACATGCAAACTTCCTGACTACACACAAGGATGTGTGGAGGACAACTGGTTCAAATCAAAGTAAACTTTTCTGGATAAGATTGATGAAATCAATGCCAAAAAGGATAAAAGGGAGACTTAGTGATGGAATCCTCAAGTTAAAGAATTCATTGAGGGGGAAAGCCTTCCAAAAAATGGCAGGCCAGTGGCTTGAGCAGTGATAAAATGGCATATATGGAGGCAAAAAAGGAGGCCAAAAGAGGTGTTATGGCTACTAAAAGTATGGGCTGTGATGAGCTATATAACTGACTAGGAGGATGTGAGGGAAAGAAGTCCATCTATAGACTTGACAAGGCAAGAGAGAAAATGATGAAGGATGTGAACGAGTTAGCTTACATTAGAAATAAATATGGTATATTGCAAACGAATGGTGAATCAATCAGCAAAGTCTGGAATGATTATTTTGGAAGAGTGATGAATGAGGAGAGCCCAAGGGAGAAATTAAGAACATGTAAGCCAAAAGGGGGGCATGATGGATTACATATAGGAGGAGGAAGCTGCAGAGGCACTTAGGAAAATGAAAAAGGAGAAATCACCTGGACCAGATGCAGTACCAGTGGATGTGATGAAGTCATTGGGAAGTATCAAGTATCTTACAAGTTTGTTCAATGATATTCTTGAGAAATAAAATTTCTGGATAAAAGGTGTAAAATCTTTGTGGTCCTATTTTTAAGCATAAAGGAGATATTACACTGTGTGTTAATTATTGCCCAATTAAGCTGACATCACATGCTGCAAAAATGAGAGAAGATTACTGAAAAGCATCTACATGAAATGGTGGAAATTTGCACAGGTCAATATGGATTCATGCTTGTGAGGAGCACAACTGATGACATATTTATGCTACAACTCCTCATGGAGAAATTGAGAGAGAAGAGGCAGAAGTGGGGATGGTCTTTGTGGACCTGGAGAAGGCATGTGATCGGGTATGAAGAGAACTAGTTTGGTCATGTTTGTGATGAAGAGGCTTGCCAGAAGGATATGCCCATCTCATCCAGGTTATATATGATGCAGTGACTACCGGAGTCCAAACGAAATGGGGCCACAGTAGAGAATTTCCAGTAAACATTGGTCTACATCAGTGGTCAGCACTGAGCCCCTTTTTGTTTTGCCTTTGTCATGGATGTGATTGGCCACCCCATACCTAGTATAAGGGTTGCTGATGATGGTGCCCTCCTAAGGGATGCCCAGCCTTGTACTAAAGTGGTGTGGTGCAAAAATGGTGGGACCTGATCCCAGGTCTCTGTTACAAAAAGATGACAATAAAGTTAAAAGGTAGAGTGTATAAAACTGTAATTTGACCCATCTTAATATACAGGACAGACACTTGGCTAGCCACAAGAAAGGAAATGAATCCGCTGTCCACCATGGAAATGAAGATGTGATGGTCAAATGGTTGGACACTCAGAGATGGGAAATGAAGAAACTACTATAGCTAATAACTCATCACCAACCTCTGGCTTTCATCTCAGGAATTCAGAATTCAGTCCAGACCAAAACTCATCTCCATTGCTGCTGGACCTCGGAAGTTGAGCTCCACCTGCCAAAGGCTGCTCAGCTCTAGGGGCAGCATCAGTCTGGATTTGCTCAGCTCCATGTCTAAGAGTCTCCCCAGCCTGGTAACCAAATGGGTCGCACAAAGCCCATGGGGCCGGATGCCCTTCATCAAGGGTACTAAAGGAGTTGGCGGATGTGATTGTGGAGCCATTGGCTATTATCTTTGAAAACCCATGGTGATCGGGGGAGGTCCTGGATGACTGGAAAAAGGCTAATGTAGTGCCTATCTTTAAAAAAGGGAACGAGGAGGATCTGGGGAACTACAGGCCAGTCAGCCTC
>NC_133770.1:283281806-283434696 GCF_003597395.2 Chelonoidis abingdonii
AGTCCCTGGAAACAAATCATTGGAGAACATGTCCTCAAGGAATCAATTTTGAAGCACTATGAAGCGAGAGGATAGCTATCAAGAGAACACTCAGCATGGATTCATCTAAGGGCAAGTCCATGGCCTAATAACTAATGCCTTCCATATGGATGATGATAACTGGGCTGTGGATGAGGGGAAAAGCAGTGGAAACATGTTATTCGTTGACTTTTCTAGCAAAGCTTTTGATTACAGTCTCCCGAACAGTATTCTTGCAACAACAGTTAAAGATGGATATTAGGAAAAACTTTTTCACTAGGAGGGTGGTGAAGCACTGGAATGAGTTACCTAGGGAGGTAGCAGAATCTCCTTCTTTAGAGGTTTTTAAGGTCAGGCTTGACAAAGCCCTGGCTGGGATGATTTATTTGGGGATTGGTCCTGCTTTGAGCAGGGAGTTGGACTAGATGACCTGCTGAGGTCCCTTCCAACCCTGATATTCTATGATTCTATGACATTAGGGAAGAGTGGGAGAAGTGTAATGATTCTTGTACAGGCAATGAAATTTAAAGGAGCCCAGAGTACTAACCAGCCTATCTGTGGATGAGTTCTAACACCAAGCTGTCAAACAGAGGGCCGGATGATATGACCCATAATTTGGGAGTTTCTTTTTCAAAAGGGCATTGTGCTGTCTTAATATGTTGAGATTACTGGTGCAAGAATGAGTGAGATCATGTGGACCAACTTCTCTTGGTGAGAGACAAACTTGCAAGCCACACAGAGCTCTTATTACCTCACCTACCTTGTCTCGCTAATATCGTGTAACCGACACAACTACAACTACACTGCATACTTGATGCAAGAATGTAGTCATTTAAGGTATCTGTGAGGTGTTGAAAGGTGCTTCTCTTTATATTTGGTAAGTAGACATATTTTTATGGTGTGAGCTATCTAAGATTTAATATGTCCTTAATGATTCATTTCCCTGCTTTGAAGTTTTTGGACTCTTTATTTCATTATTTATTAATTAACTGTTTTATGGTAGCCCCAGAAAGGCCCTAGTAACAGCTGGGTCCGATTGTGTTAGGTGCCATGCAAACACACAATGGCGAGATCGGTATGGTAAGGACATTGCTAAGACTCAGCAGATATAACTTGTTCTTTATACAATTTTTCTGTAATTTTTTGAAGACTTATCCAGCGAAATCTGGCAGTCCATACTTAGTACTCCATCTTTACTCAGGCATACTTCCACAGCAATTCATAGCATGCCCCCCTCGTCCCAAGAGCAAGGATCACACAACTTGTAACCTGCTGGGATCCTCTAGGATATAAGGAGCTATATCAAAGTGATCGTTCATTATATTATCTCCAGGGAAGTAAAGGATGAAGATATGTCATTGTAGATTACAGCTGTATCACTCAGAGCAAGTGTTATATGTTAGAAATATTGTACCCTAGTATGTCTGCATTGCAGTTTATCCGAGGTAGGGGAAAAAAGAAGCCTTCACAGCTGTACATTTTCTGAGCTGCCAGAAGACAAGTGGATTTTTTAAAAAGCATTTTCTAACTATAATGCTATTCTGTTCCCCTTTTACAGCAAAGATGTTTCCTTAGTGAAACTGGGCTGTCTCTCTCCAGGAGAACAAAAAACAGCCAAAAGGCACTTTACAGATTTGCTGAAAGGAAATGCTTCAAAGATAGCAACAAATCCTTTGCTTTAAGTACCAAGAGCCTGAATGCAGTGGGAAACGCGTGTGTGGTAATAAAGGCCCACCGCAAAAGGACAGTCTCAGGGACACTAGAACCTCAAGCACTGAAACAGTGCTGAGCTGGTATGTTAATGAAATTACCACCTTTCTTGGTTCTAAAGGATGATAAAGACAGAAAGGGATAGGAAGCTTCATAGGCCTATTGTTATGCCAAATGTTAGCAGTCTGTCATGGGCTTGGCAGTGTCAGTAAGATGTATTCCAGCAGTGCAGAAGGTACATTTGTGTGCCTTTAGCGTTCATATTTTTAAAGCAAGTGAAAGAAAAGAGAAGGAGGGAGCCCCAGAATCTTCCCTTGTATTTATTATTTGTATTGCATGATTACATTAGGGGAAGGCCTCCATTGTGCTAGGGCCCTTTAGATACCTAATGAACGACAGTCTCTGCCCCAAGGAGCTTACACTTTAATCTTCCAAATCTGCCCCCAGGCTCATTGGTTAAAGTTACACCTTAGGTCCCATTCCTGCAATGAGATCCATGTGAGTGGACCCCCACGGAAGCCAATGGGGCTCTAAGTCACCACAGGGCTCTGTTCACATAAGGTTTATTTTAGCATCAGAATCTGTCTGTATTCCCCACCCCCACATGGCTAAGTAAAGATTGATCTTGCATGTACTGTGGTCCAGTGGGTAGGGGAGCAAAGGGGGAATCAGAAAACCTCGGTTCTGTTCTTGCTCTGTCAAGTGACTTTGGGTAAGTAATTTCCCCTGTCTCCCCTTTGTCTGTCTCACCTATTTAGATTGTGAGCTCTTCAAGTCATGGCCTGTCTCTTACTGTTTGTTTGTGCAGTGCCTAGCACAATGGAGCCTTGATCTCAGTTAGTGCCTCCCTCCAGGGGCTATTGTAATACAAAAAAACAATAGCAATCTAATTGAATTTCCCTTGCTTTATAATTCCTGTTCAGTTCTATTCTAGTTCTAATACCATGCTCCCTGTTGTATCCTGACCCCAGCTTGCTGAAAGAAGCAAAGATAAACCATTATAAGTATTATTAATCTGGTGTCATTGCTCAAACCAAAACTCCAAATCTAAACACCCCGGAACTTCAGATGAAATGTTACAAATCCAAACCCGGATCATAAAACATCCCAAACTTTGGGGCATTTGAACTCTGAAGCTGGATCAAAATTTTGTGGCTTGAGGTTCAATAGCTGGAAATCAACTCACATTTGGTACAAGTTATGAATTATTATTTATTCCTTTTGTCACAGTAGAACCTATTCAAGGTCCCATTATGCTAGAGGCTGAACAAACATAATAAAATGGACTCTGTCCAGACAGTTTAGAATCTAAGTTTGTAACAATCTATACAATCTAGACCACATGGATAAAATCTGGGTGCCCTCTCAGGCAAAAAGCAAACGCAAGTTTAGCCTGAGAAGGACTGAAGAAGGAGCTCAGGATTTGATGCACAGCATAATTATGACCAAATTGCTTAATCTAATATGTACTAGCTAGTGTGCAAGTTAAAGTGTTTTTATCCCCTACCTGGTAAAGTTGCAAACTCCACATGGGATCTGAAAGTCAAGCTGGGTCATTTCAGCCCATAGGGGCCAGGTTTTCAAAAGAGCCCACCACCTACATTGGGAGCCCATTTTCATAACAGAAAACAAAGAACTCCCCCTGACCAAAACAGGCAGCAAGGCCCAGGACCTTTCCTTTTATAACTCTCTCTCTCTTCCCCCAGGAAAAAGAATGCATCTCTTCCTTTAAACTTCTGGTGAATCATATGATAGGCAAGCAGTCCTTCATCCTTTCCTGGCTGTTCCACCCTGTTACAGTCATATTTTCATAAAAGCTGTGCATGCTGGGTACCCATCTCTTTGAAAATCTGCATAATGTGAATTGCTGGGTGCTGAGTGCTTCTGAAAACCTGTCTTCACATCAGCAACAGTGCTCACAGTTCTGCATCTTGGGCTTAGTTAGTATGGGTGACACTGGAAGAGGGAACTGTGTTATTCTTAGCTGCTTTACCTCAGTAGTGCTAGTAGTAGTAATCATAGAATCCTAGCATATCAGGGTTGGAAGGGACCTCAGGAAGCCATCTAGTCCAACCCCCTGCTCAAAGCAGGATCAATCCCCAAATAAATCATCTCAGCCAGGGCTTTTCAAGCCTGACTTTAAAAACCTCTAAAGAAGGAGATTCCGCTACCTCCCTAGGTAACTCATTCCAGTGCTTCACCACCCTCCTAGTGAAAAAGTTTTTCCTAATATCCAACCTAAACCTCCCCCACTATAATATGATGGGCTGGGTCACAGAAACCCCCTTGGGACTGCCAACTGATGTGTTGAGACTATCTCTAAGTCCATTTTCTCTGGCAGCTTGGGACTTCAGTACCCTGCCTGGTTGTGCCAGAAATGCTAGCCTGCTACAAACACAGACCCAGATCTGAACCATGTCCCAAAAGCTGCAGGTTTAACTGAAAACAGCTTAAGAAGTGCTCCTGTCTCCAACACCCAGATACCCAGTTTCCAATGGGATCCAAACCCCAAATAAATCTGTTTTACTCTGTATAAAGCTTATACAGAGTAAACTTATACATTGTTCACCCTCTATAGGGAGATAAGCACAGTTGTTTGCTCCCCCAGGTATTAAGACTTGCTCTGGGTTAATTAATAAGTAAAAAGTGATTTTATTACGTATAAAAAGTAGGATTTAAGTGGTTCCAAATAATAACAGACAGAACAAAGTAAGTTATCGAGCAAAATAAAATAAAACATGCAAGTCTAAGCCTAATACAGTAGGAAACTAAATGCAGGTAAATCTCACTCTCAGAGCTGTTCCAAGAAGCTTCTTTGACAGACTAGGCTCCTTCCTAGTCTGGGTCCAGCAGTCACTCACTCCCCACCCCCATAGTTACTGTCCTTTTTTCCAGTTTCTTTCAGGCATCGCTTTGGGGTGGAGAGGCTATCTCTTGAGCCAGGTGAAGACAAAATGGGAGGGATTTCCCGGGGCCTTGTATAGGCTTTCTCTTGTAGGTGGACACCCCTTGAGTTGTCTTGTGCAGAATCACAGCTACAAGATGGAGTTTTGGAGTCACATGGGCAAGTCATATATCCATACATGACTCAGCTCTTTACAGGCCGACGTCATTGTTTACATGTTAGTTTGAATGTTCCCAGGAAAGCTCAGATGTGGATTGGCATCTCTCAAAGTCCATTGTTAGCTAAGTACTCCCAATTGCTTCACGCTATGTTGACCAAATCTGCCCTATGTGCTTCCTACAGCAAACACTTTAAATACAAGCATAGAGCCAATGCTCATAACTTCAGATATAAAAAAGATACATGCATACAAATAGGATGGGTACATTCAGTAGAACATAACCTTTTCAAAGATATGTTACATGGCATATCTAGCATAAAACATATTCCAATTATGTCATATTTATACTCATAAGCATATTTCTGTAAAGCATTATGGGGTGCAACGTCGCAGGTAAAAACTTGGTTTTACCAGTAAAGTTGCGGGTAGGACTCCAAGACACCTGAAAGCAAAGATGTTGAGCTACAGAGAGGCCGTTTGTAGGTAAGTAATCATTTTCCTGAGCGTGCATGCTTTAAATATCCTGTCTCTCTGTAAACAAAAGAGTAGGAACTGTCTTTCCCATACAGAGAATGGTCTGACATTTATGGCCTCTACTCAGTAGTTACCAAGTGCTGGTATAAAAATCAGTTTATCTGTGCCAGGGCCCATGCATCATGCTCCTTGCACTTTTTGTGCCATTTTTCAAGGATGATGAATTGTATTCATCACTGCATTCAATTAATTTTACTCAGCTGGCTCTTAGAGTGGATTGTACCTAGTGTCCTCTAACAGCTGATAAATCATCCCTGAACGGTAACAGAAAGTAACGGCAGAGACATGCACCAGACTGAAGACAGGAATGTGTCATACCATGACTCTCTTCTTCTCTGTCCAGAAAGATTTTTGTGACCTTTGGTGGCATTTGCACGGAACCATTTTCTCTGGATATTTCAGGGCAATATTGATTTCTGGACAGGATTAATCTTAGACAAACGGGCTGTATAATTTATGTAAACTCTGCAGGTTATTAAATTCCTTCCAGCAAAGGTCAGGACAGAATATTTAAGATTTCACCTAAATAGAAACCACTGGTAGAGAGGAAGAAAGATGGACAAAGGCAAAGGAAGAAAGTTGGGACATCACGGCAATTATTTCGGTATAACTGTGCAGACTCTCAGGGGCTGAGATTCTGCCTTCATCATCTGTGAGCATGACTCCAGAAGGTTGGAAATTCTTGAAAGGCTCACTTATAACTTCTAAGTCATGCTAAGAAATGTTGGAATAGTTCTTTTGGATTGTAAATGAGCACAGTATGTTTCTTTTCAGAGCACTGGGCAAATCAGCTTACCAAATCAGAGTCTGTTACACCTCTGTAACAGGCTGGCCATGTTTCTAATATTACCATCTCCAAGCATTTCGGTGTCAGACTCCAAAAAGTCATGAGATTGGCTTAAAAATACATTTTGGATCTTCCTCTTTGCCTTTCACTTGGTAAGCCTTCAGGGTTCACCTTTTAAAAATGTGGTTTTTTTGTTTTTTTGGGTTTTTTTTGCAACAATGAGGGTGAGAAACTTGCTTTTATGCTTTAATGGCAGCTGAGATTCTTATGTAATTACGTGACTCAAGTAGCTGGCACTTTAAGAAAAACACCGAGTATCATGAGACTCCTGATAAAATTATAAGAGTTGGCAACATTCTGTTTGCGTGAAATAGGCGAATAATTTATTGTTTGGTGATTAAACCAAAAAATCCAGAAAATTTGTTTTACCTCAAATTGGATTTTGGGAGGTTTTGTTGATAAAAATGAAAAGCCAAAAAAAGTTTAGTTTGGGTCAAATAAAATCCATTGAATCAAAATGACGTTTTATGTAAAAATCAGTTCTTCTTCGAGTGCTTGCTCATATCCATTCCAAGTAGGTGTGCACGCGCCGCGTGCATGTTTGTCGGAAGAATTTTCCCCTAGCAACACCCAGCGGGTCGGCAGGCGCCCCCTGGCGTGGCGCCCTTGCGGCACCGCATATATACCCCTGCCGACCCGGCCGCTCCTCAGTTCCTTCTTATCGCCCGTGTCGGTCGTTGGAACGTGGAGTGCGGCTTAGCTGACCTCCACATCCCTAGCGTTTCACCCGTTCTACCTAGTTCCTAGTTAGTTAGTGTTGTTTAGTAGTTGTTAATAGTTGTTAAGTATAGTTGTTAAACATAGTTGTATATAGTAGTGGCTGAGGTATATCCCGTCCTCGCCCGCTCCGGGACCCGGGCCCATGCCTGGCTCTCCCGGCTTCAAGAAGTGCTCGGCCTGTCATCGGCCAATGCAACGGGAGACCCCCACGATCGTGCCTCAAGTGCCTGGGGAATCCCATCTGACGGAGATGTGCGAATCTGCAAAGTCCTTCAAATCGAGGACAAAAAAGGAGCGGACTCCCGTTTGAGCAGCTCCTTATGGGGCCGCCTGACCTGCAGTTCCGGCACGACCGCACCGCAGACCGCACCGGAAAACTTCTTCTTCGGCACCGGAGACGAGCGGTACCGCCACAGCACCGCGGACCACAAGTTCATTTCAGAGCCGGCCGGCGGCGCTCACTTTCACCTGGGCGAAGAGGACGAGGCTCCTGCGGTCGCAACTCCAGCACCGCAGTTTGAGCCTGGAAAGCCGTGCGGCAGGCGCCGCCATCTGCCCCGGCACGGTGCTTCGCCGCCATCGACTCCGGCCAGACAAGAGCCATCGAGTCCGGTGCTTGATAGCTCCCCAGCACGTGCCCGTGGTCGAGCTAACGATCCCAGACACACCGGAAACCTTCACAATGGCGAGGGACCTGATAGCGCTCACTGCAGCTTCCCTGCCTCAGCCCCCGGCACCGCCGGTGCAGGCTCTCCATCTCTGGAAAGCCAGCCTATGCTCCCACCTCCATCTCTGGGAGCACAGGACAGGCACCGTCCCGGTCGAGATCTCGGCACCGATCCCGCTCACGCCGTCGTTCGCCATCTTTGACGCCGCTCGCAGTTCCCCCGGCACCGATCCTACTCCGGCGCCGTCGTACTGCCGGCACCGGTCGAGGTCCCGATCTATAGACCGACCTCGGGCCTGTCTACTTCTGGCTCTCGGCACGCGCCCCCGATGGAGTCCATCGTACCGTCGGCGCACCCGATCCCGCGTGCGATCTGACCTGCCCGGCACCCGGCTGGTCGTAGTCCCGGTCCCGATCTCGGCACCGGTTCGACTCCCGGCACGTTCCCCGGCACCGACGTCACTCGGCACCAGTCATACAGCCTATCTGCCCTGCTTGGCCGTCTCAGACACCCTTCAGGCTCCTCGCGGCCCAACAGCGTGCTTTATGGCGGATGGTCCAAGATCCGGAACAGCCCCAGCATGGTCCTTTCTGGGATGCCTTGGGTGTACCATCAAGCCCAAGGCGATCCTCTCCCGACGTCGAGATCTACTGTTACGAGCTGGGTGCCAGAAGCCACCATCAGCGCCCCTCCTCGGGAACGAGATTGCCGAGTCACAGGGACCCAGAGGCCGCCCCAGGAATCAAGCCATCCTCTGGAACAACAACCTGCAGAGGAGCCCCGGTCTCTCCTCCTCCTCCTCACCGGATGAGGCAGTGGCGGGCACTTCGACCTCGGCCACCCCTATTGACCTTCGCCGCTCACCAGGATCTGCTCCGCAGAGTGGCGTTGAGCATCAACCTCCAGGCGGAGGAGGTGCCAGAGGTTGAGATCCTGTAGTGGACATCCTCTCATCCGATACACCGACGAGGGTCGCCTTCCCTCATACGCACTATTCAGGCCCAAGGGACTCTATTTGGCAGTCTCCGGGCATCGATCCCTCCGGACGGCCAGAGGCGTGGAGAAAAGTACATGGATACCCTCTAAGGGGTACGACTACCTGTACACCATCCTCCTCCATGCTCTCTGGTCGTCCAATCCGTGAACGAGAGGAGCGTCGATGCCAGCCAGCCCCCCCAAAATCGCGGAGAGGCAAGATATGGAGCTGCTGGGCCGTAAGTGATACTCCGCAGGGTCTACAGTTACGATGTGGCAAACCAGCAAGCACTACTAGGCAGGTACGGTTTTAACAACTGGCAGACATGGACAAGTTTACTGAACTGATCCCGGTAGACTCCCGCCTGAGTTCAAAAGTCTCTTAGAAAAGGGAAAAAAGTCTCAAGGACAGCCTTACAGGCTGCGCTCCGGACACCGCGGATCATCGGCTAGAACCATCGCGTCGGGAGTTACCATGAGTGGATTTTGTTGCAGTCTCCAGCTTACCTCTGGACTGCAGCATACGATACAAGACCTCCGTTTGAAAGGCAGGGCCTCTTCTCGGAAGACGGACCCAAGGCTGCAAAGCCTTAAAGATAACCGCACTAATACATGCGCTCCCTGGCATGCACACACCGCAGACCTAGCAGAGACCTTTCGGCAAGCAACTCACGCCCTTATCCCCCACCCCGCCCCCACCAAGACTCAACAGAAGGCCGGGGACGGGTGAACCGACGATGCCAGTCCGGTTCCCAGGGGGGGCAACAATGGTACCGCCAACCACCGCGGGACGAAGCAAGAACTTTTGAAGGTGCGCAGAGGAGCAGAGCCCAGTCCTTCCCCAGGACTCCCTTTTCCAACCGAGCAAGCACTCGAAGAAGAAAAGACGGTTACTCACCTTTGTAACTGTTGTTCTTCGAGATGTGTTGCTCATATCCATTCCACACCCGCCCTCCTTCCCCACTGTCGGAGTAGCTGGCAAGAAGGAACTGAGGAGCGGACGGGTCGGCAGGGGTATATATGCGGTGCCGCAAGGGCGCCACGCCAGGGGGCGCCTGCCGACCCACCGGGTGTTGCTAGGGGAAAATCTTCCGACGAGCGTGCACGCGGCGTGCGCACACCTACTTGGAATGGATATGAGCAACACATCTCGAAGAACAACAGTTACAAAGGTGAGTAACCGTCTTTTCAAATTGAAATATCAATTGGAACAAGCTATTTTGATATTTCTAAATTTTTGTTTTCATTTTTTACCCAGATGAAATGATTTCCTGAATTCAATGCAAATTCATGAATAGTTTTGATGCCCTCCAAAAATTAATTTTTTGGCAAATTTACTCCTCAGTGAAAAAAATTTCACTCAGCCTGAAACTGTCCCCGACCTTCCCCCTTTGTTAGCAGGTGTTGATCCTGTTGGAAAGTCCTGCTCGGGTTCTGCTGGCTCTGTGAGGAAGGTGACTCACTGCTCTATCCAGGTATTAAAGAGGTGGGATTGGGATACTGGGGAATAGTGATGCCTGAGGAGAAAGTCTGAGATTATTTGTTTCCTTCATTAAAGCCCAACCCCAAGAAGGGTGTGAGTTTCCACTTTACATAAAGTGTGGACCATGTTCACAGAGTAGATTAGGAAGGGCACCTAATCCAAAATCCTATTAAAGTAAAAAATAAATGTCAAAATTCTTACATTCACTGTCCTCCCCTCACTTTTTGTCCTCTCTCTCTCGTAAGGCGGCTCTTCAGTGGCTACTGTGAAATGAGTTAATGAGTCATCTAGGTGAGATAAGTTAAGGGTCACAGCTCATATCCCAGAGGTGTCCACATTGGGAAACAGTCTGCTGTCATAACCAGCATTAATTATCACATTTGTGAACTGCCTCAGAGAGACCTAGGATTGAATGGAGACTGAATGACCCTGTCACTCTAGACAGGTCCTTCCAGGCTGGGTTTGGTAAAGCACATTGGCAAAGCAGCGTAGGGAAACTGCCACATCTGCCTCCTGTCCTTTACTTGTTTTTAACTGCAGTAGTTCTCATTTTTCTATTCTGTGTCTCTACCCCTCCCACCCTCGTCTCGTTGAGATACAGGTTTATAGAGAGAGCAAATGCGGGTTACGTTACACAGATTATAAACTCTTTCCAGCAGGGGAGGTTGGGTTTTTTTGTTCTGTGTTTGGTACAGTGCCTAGCACAATGGGGTGCATGACTGGAACTCCTAAGTGCAACTGTAATAATAAATAATAATGAATTAATATAATTAATAATAAAAGCAAAGGGAGTATTGTCAGAATGATATATAATTTGTATTACATTGGCTCCTAAAGGCTCAGCTGAGGTCATGGCCCCATTGCGCTAGGCTGCAGTTGTTGTTATTGACAGGAAGTCCCTGGCCTGAAGAGTTTACAGTCTAAGGTCCTGATCCTGTAACTGCTTCCATGCAGGCACATAGGTTTGCCTCTGGGGAGCCAGCTGCAGAATTGGGTCCTATGTGGACATATATGTGAAAAAGGAAGTAGTATTCTCTGCATTTTACAGACTTGCCTAATTTCCTAGGAAAAACTGTGACCCGTCCAAAGTCACATAGCAAAAGTGTGGCCGAGCCAGGACCTAAACCCACATCTCTTGAGTTCCCTCCCACTGCCTTAACTAGAAGGCCACACTGTAATCATCAAAGAGCACAAATACTCAGCAAAGTGGTGAAGCCAATATAGCCACAATATAGCATTAGATCCTTGGTTTGTAGAAATCAGCACTAACTAAACAGAGTTTTGTGATTAAAAAAATATTTTTAATCATCTTTTTTTAATTCATCCTGCTGTAGAGCTGGGTGGATAATTCACTGGCACATTCATCAGGCTAGAAACAAGGTGCCAATTTTTAACAGTGAGGTAACTAACTGTTGGAACAACTTACCTAGGGATGCATCATATTCTCAATCATTTGAGTCAAGACGGGTGTCTTTCTACAGCAATAGTCTAGCCCGATAGGAAATTATAGGCTTGATGCAGGAATTACTGATTGAAATTCTATGGCTAGTGTTATCCAGGAGGCCAAATTAGAGGATCATAAAGGTCCTTCCTGGTCTGAAAAAATCTCTAAATTAAATAATTCATTCAATGAATGTTGTGATGGTTTTGCAATAAATTTGGTGAATATGAAAAAAAAATGTGCCCAGTTTAGCAAGTGATGAACTTCTTGGAGTTTGAAAAGTCAAAGAGTGACTGAAGCAGCAGCTTAGAACTCATATAGTCTCGCAGCAGTTTGTGTGCCTGTCACTTCTCCTAGAATTGCAGCGCGTGCCACTGCATCTACTCCTGCAGATTCTGCTGTGGTTACAGCATCTGCCTTGTCAGCTTTGTGATGATTACAGCACTATCTCCCTTTCCATCTATTCCTGCTGCCTTTGCTACAATTATAGCACCATCTGCCCCTGCGTCAGCCACTGCTTTCATCATGGTTATAACATCATATACCTTTGCATCTACTGCTGCTGTCGCTATTATAAATACACTAGTACAGAGGTCCCCAACCTTTTTGTGGCTAGTAGCACATTCATGTTTTCAGAAGAGTGTGGCAGGCGCGAACAGTTTTTCAAGGCTTATTTTGTGTTTGTACATTAAATAATATGAAAAACATCATATTTAATATTACATAATATATGCATCCAGAGAGAAGAGAGAAGCCACGAACACAGAGAACACTGGCGCCTGCAGCCTGCAGCCCTGGAGTTCTTTGTCCTCATCAGGCACGGGGCTGCGGCTTGTCTCCCTTGCTAGGCACTAGACGGGCCCTGCGCCTGCTGGGAACAGAAAATACCACGCTCGCAGCGTGAGTTCTCTGTCCCCGGCAGGCACAGGGCTGCGGTTTCTCTCCCCTGCTGTGCACTAGGCGGGCACACATAAATGCCCCGGCGGGTGCCATGGCACCTGCGGGCACCATGTTGGGGACCACTGCACTAGCTTCTGTCCCTATCTGTATTGATTCTACTTCTGCCACAGTTCCTTGCAGTATATGCCCCAGCATCTCATTAGGAACATAAGAATGGCCATACTGGATCAGACCTGAGATCCAGCTTCCCAGTATTCTGTCTCCACAAGTGGCCAGTTCCAGATGCTTCAGAGGAAAGTTTAAGAGCCCCACAGTAGGTGGATGTGGGGCAATCTGCTCCTCTCTCACATATTGTGTCTTTCTGGACTTTAATTGTCGGAGATTGACCTGAATATGAGTGCTACAAGTGACATCTCCCATCAGCCCATGAATATGGGACTGGACACACTTAGATCCATAGCATTTGTGTCATGACCCATGGACCTTGAACCCGGTTCTGTAGAGTTCACTGGAGCAGCCATGCTCCAACCCACCATTTGCCAGCCTCCTGACAATTACTTATCCAGGGCCCATGAAACCCAGCCCCAATGTTAGGCTCTGCCCTGAGGTCCTATTGGCAGAGTTCCAGAGCTGCCAGTTGGCCTACTGGACCTACTTAAGCCAGCAGCGGGAAAAAGAAACTAAACAACTGAGATCTATCTTGCTCTGGACTGTATGCTTCATGCTTCCTACTCCCCCAGCTTGTCTTCCTGGCATCTAACTTGTGGTTCTGATCTCCAATTTGTCTCCTGCTTCTGACTCAGACTAACTTTGGTTACCAACTCGTGGTTCTGATTTCCAGTTTGTCTCTTGCTTCTGACCACCCAGTATCCTGACCCAGCTGACTCTCAAGTCATGTCTCATCACTGTGGACTCTAGCTCTGACCACTAGGTATAGCTGTCCATGACCCAGTCTTGACATTGTTGTCCAAAGATCTCAACATGCTTTGCAAATATCAGTTATGCTTCACAGCTCCCCTGTACATCTTAGTGTGAGACTAGAAAAATCGATTGCAGTAAAAAGAAGTAATGTAATTCTGCCTTAACAAGGAACTCGTATAGTTGAAGTGGTGGGGTAGTGTGAACTATTAGCAGACTAAAATCTTAATATTCTTCATTCTCCTCGGTCATAGTTTCTTCTACCATATGTATGCTAACTCACTTAGGTGCTTGTGAGAAGCACTTCCATTTATCGTCAGAACAGGTACAGCAGCAGATCAAGCTTCCCCACACTTACCTGTTAATGTGCATCCAACCCAGAGCCCCAGTCCTTCAAACATATCTCTCCAATGGTCCCCAGACTTTTTCTGTCACACCTCCCCCTTTCCAGTAATGGAATCTGTCCATCCCCCTATGGGAGTCACAGTGACAGAGGTGCTGCCGCACCCTCTGGCTAGTGGTAGTAATAACAACACAAATACTATTCCAGGAGAATTCTGCACCAAAAAATGAAAAATTCTGCACACAATATTTTAAAATTCTGCAAATTGTATTTGTCAAAATAACACTACATAATCACTCCAGTTTCAATTATTTTGGTAATTTATTTCAAAATACCTATCAGCAAGTATGTCTGTAACAATACAGACAAACAAAAAAATTTCCCCAGGTGTAGAGAGTTAAAGAAACCCCCATGAAAACCCAGTTCCTGCTTCTTTGCCCCCTTATCATAAGCCTTTCTCCCAAATCTGGACCTTAGCGTCCAAAATCTGGGTGCTTAGCATGAACCTCTAAGCTTAATTACTAGCTTGGATCTTATCTCGCTGCCACCAATCAGGATTCTGAGTACCTGATAAACTCTCTGGTCTCCCCAAACCTTTCCCTGGGGGACCCCCAAGACTCAGATGCCCTGAGCCTCCAACAAAGGGAAATAACCCACTTCCCTTCCTGCTCTTTACTTCCTCCCAGATTTTCCCGCCCTGGGGATACTAGGAGATTTCCCTGCTTCAATCCCTTGAAACACAAAACAGAGAGGACGATTTACCTTCCCCCCTCCTTCTATTCCCCCCTCCCAGTCTTTCCCTGAGAGAGACAGTACTCCTGGCACAGAGATTCCTATCCCCTTGCCTTAACTAGGAAAAGAAAATCCAACAAGTTTTAAAAAGAAAGCTTTATATAAAAAAGAAAGAAAAAACACATGACATGATCACTGCATCAAGATGACATAACACAGGGCTATTGCTTAAAAGAAAATATGAATAATCAGCCTTATTCAAAAAGATATCCAATTTAAACATTCCAGCAACTCCACACATGTAAATACAAAATACAATATAAACCTATTGCTTTTCCTTTTGTACTCACAACTTGGGAACAGAAGGGTAGAAAGAAGCTTGGAGATAGAAGAAAAAAAAAAAAACTCTTCCCTCATAGCCGAGAGAAAACAAACAGGCAGAACAAAGACAAAACACACCCAGAAGTTCCCTCCCTCACTTTGAAAAATCCGGTTTCCTGATTGGTCCTCTGGTCAGGTGTTTGGTTCTTTTTGTTAACCCTTTACAGGTAAAAGAAACATTAACCCTTAGCTATCTGTTTATGACACCCCTTCATTCTCAAGAGCCCAGCCAATGACGGGTCAGACATCCACAGCCCCTCTCCTCCAGAGCCCAGCCATGAGCCTCCCAGCCAATACACCTGAAACTCCTCTTCCCCAGAGCCCAGCCATGGGCCCTCCCTGGCCCAGATACCTGCACTCCCACCCCTCCCAGAGCCCAGCCACAGGCCCCCCTCTTGCCCAGATATCCTCTACCACTCAGAGTCTAGGGATTCAGAGGGAGAAACAACCTGATGGTCTGTCCCACGTTTGTGTGGAGTTTCCTGCGCACCCCCGTCTCCTTCCCTCAGAGCATGCTGGGAACTACAGCTGCCAGAAACCCTTTAACTGTCTCCCTCTCCCTCCTGGCAGAGTCTTATATGTGTGAGCTGGGCTCTGCCAGGTCCAGCTGACCCTAGTGGTGGCCAGCAGCACTGCAGTCTTTTTCTGTCAGAGAAAGGAAATTTTGTGGGCACAACATTAATTTCTGCAAAATTCTGCATTGTGCAGTGGTGCAGAATTCCCCCAGGAGTAAAATACATGGTTTCCACCTTCAGCACCCCGACTATAAAAATTCTTCCAGCACCACTGGTGATCAAGAGCCAGGGCAGGACCAGTAGCAGGACCACAGTTGGGGCTCAGAGCCAAGGACTGAGGCTGGGAGTGAGGCCACAGCTGGGAGTGGGGCCGGGGCAAGGGCCAGGGTATAGCTGAGGCTGGAGCTGTGTCTGGGATAGGGGCCATAGCTGGGACCAGGAGCAGAGGCGGGAGCCAAAGCTGTGGTTGTGGCTGGGGGCAGAGCCAGAGCTGGGCTGGGTGGCGCTCACTCCCTGTGGGAGCTGGTCCAGGCCCTGCCGTGTCCCCCCCCGAACATACATCCATGTCCGTAAGAGCGGGGTTCCCCACAGTTTGGGGACCACTGCTTTAAGACCTTGTCTATGCTGGCAGTGGTATATGGGGTACAAGTAGCTACATGCTGCAGTGAAAAGCAGGCTGCTGTGGCGTATTGCTACAAGCGACAGTGAAAGGCTCTGGGTATGTCTACTCTGCAATGTAAGCCCAGGGTTAGGGCAAGTTGAGTCAGCGGACCCTGGGTTAGAGAACACAGGGCTTAAGCGACTACATTGTCAACTCTAAGTTAAGAATTTTCTAATCCAGTCCTGAACCCAGGCTCCAGCGTCCACACTGCTGCAGACCTGAGTCCAACCAGCCAATTCTCAGACTTGTGTGCTCCCTTCTGAAATGTGACCGTTCTAGGACACAATGGCTCTGCCCAGTTGCTTACAAGGCTTGATTGCATGGGCCACCCAGCCATGGAGTTGTCCAAGCTGTTCCTGGACTGCAGCACAGGATATTGGTCTGCCATCCCTCCTCCCGGGGCACATTTCTGGACAACATTTAAAACCCCAGTCGTATTTGGAACTCATGATTTCATTACCTATGGACTGCATGGGCTACACTGAACTAAAATGGACTAGATTTGTAAATGGAACATGCTTGCAACTCTTTCCCTTCCTCCCCAGTTCGCTGTTTTCAGACACCTCATTACACCAGTCAGTGGTTACAGAGCGGCAGCCTTACAGGCATGGTAGTGTAAGGTTATTATTTTTAACACATGGGAATGCCCTAGCAAAAATTTGCACCTCCCCCCCACATTTTTTACTGTTTGCACTTCCTGGTCTCCATTTTGAATTCCACATGGTGTAGGGGAAGGGGTAGGGTGATGGCATACAATCCACCATTGGCGGATTCATGCTGCTACCCAGAGCTTGTCATAACTTTTGCATTCATTCATAGAATGGAAATCCCTCCTGGCCCTATATTATTAAACATAAAAATGGTGCCAGAAATATACCAGGCTCCTGGGTGGCTTCTGCCTCTTCTTTTTCAGCAGCTGTTTCTGCAGCAGGCTGTTCCTCAGCACAATCAAAAGCTTCACTGAGTATGGCCCCAGGATGTGCTTCAGCTGCTCCTGTGACAAAGCCTCCCTGGGACCAGAGTCAGCAGCAGAGTCACTTCACTGGCCTCATTTAGTGCCTGACACTGGTCTGGCTTCCATCAGTTCCTATGTTGGATTCTGGAGCCAGCAGGTCACCGTCCCTGCTGAGCAGGTTATCATGTACTGCCATTGGCTCTGTGCTCATCATAAAACAGGCACAAAGTTGGCGAGTTGCCTGAGGTGCAGTTCTGGGCCCTGGCTTTCTGGTCTTGAGTTGCTTAATCTGCTCCCAGCAGTCCTCACCAGTGCAGTAAATTTCCAGTGCTTCCAGCTTTTTTGCTATTTGCTTCCTTGTGTGGCCATTCCTGGCACTCTTACTAAAATCTCCCTTTTTCCTGGCTTCACACTGGCAATTAACCAAAAAATTAAGCAAAATAGTGCACTATGCAAAGCACATCTTCTGGTTGGTGTCCATTGCAAAATATTTGGTTCTCCAAAGGTGTTTGCAGTGTGGCAGCAGGGTGACCAGACAGCAAACGTGAAAAATCGGGACAGGGAGTGGTGGGTAATAGGAGCTTATATAAGAAAAAGACCCAAAAATCAGGACCATCCCTATAAAATCGGCATATCTGGTCACCCTATGTGGCAGTTAGAATAAAATGGAAGGTTTAAAAGCTGACTCACTGAGCTATTGTACTAAAACAAGAGGGATTGCTTCTGTTTCCCTGGAGTCAAAGGGTGAGTCTTGAGAGAGAGGACAAAGAAAGTTGGCCCATGGGATTGTGGGATACTTTTGGCAGACTCCCAGGATCTGAGTCCAGAGGGGCTGCATCTACATTGCAAAGTGATAGGGCTTGAACTCAGGGTCCTGGCTTGACTCAGGCTCGAACCCTCCATCCTCCCAGGATCCTAGGGCCCTTGGTCTGAGCCCAAGTCTGAGAGATTTGTGTGTAGATAGAAAATGGCTTGGGCTCAAGCTAGAGTCTGATCCCAGGCTTACATTGCAGTAGAGACATATCTAGATTTGGCAGGGGGACGCAGTGGGGAAAGGTTCCAGGAGGGGGAGGTGCTGGAGCTTTTCCCCACTGCCAGAGCCTTGTCCTGCTGCTGGAGTCTTTCACTGAAATAAGAAAAGAGTCCAGCAGTGGGACAACGCATTGCTAAAAAGTAGCAGTATAGACGGGGAAAGTCTTGGGTTTCCTTCGTAGAAATGGTCAGGAATTTTTTGACCAAATGTTTTTTCTTCTGAAAATGCTGATTTATCAAATCTGAAACTTTTTGTTGGAAAAGGGTCATTTTTGATGAAACCTTAGTCAGAAAAGTATCTCTGGTCCAGGATGGAATTTTGGTCAAAATCCAAGAAAGAGAGAGGCCCCAGAATAGCCAATATTCCGGTGATTAAGATTATGGAGAGCAGAGCAGGGATTTGTAGTACGATCTCCCATCCCAGGGGAGTATACTAACTGGTTGCCTGTTTGGTTATTCTGCATCCTCTCTCTTACTCTCTCTCATTTTTTGTGAAACATTTCAAAAGGTCTTGTTTTCATCCTGATGTGGAAAGGAGAACAGATCTGAAATCTTGAAAATTTTCATGGGGCAAGTAAAGTATTTCCTACCCAGCTCTAGTCTCATGTCCTAGGCTAATGCTCTAACAGCTGGACCATCCACCCACTCCATGCGCATGGTGAACTTGATGCAGTGAAGTAGTCTCCATGAATTTGGTGGGATCTTCCTGCATGAATAAAGTTAAACAAATGCAAAAGCATCTGCAGGACTGAGTGCCCAAACATGGAGACCAAAAGAGCGGGAGAAGTAGCCAGTCTTTAGGTCTGGTTAATCAAACTAGTCCAAATCTCTGGGCCTTTAGAGTTTCACCTATCTCTAGTAACTAATGTCTGAGTTTGATAAAACTGACATTTGATTTTTAAAGGCAGGTTAATAAGTTGTGAGAAGGCTTAGCAACCTTATCAAGTAATGCATTGCATTACAAATATGAAAAATTCCTGTCAAAATTAACATAATCTACTGCTGGGCACGTTAGTCAATTAATCTGATTGGACGTATGAACTCTTTTTGCTAACTTTTCGATCGACCCCATTAAAATCTTGACATTTACCATATTTGCTACAGATATATTTTTATACAGACCCCAGTGTGTATAGAGTATGAAAATATAAAGATTATTATTTGTAATAGGTTTTTTTCCCATTTGATACCATGTTTGCAGGTCTTTCTGATACACTAATATCTTTTTAAAGTAGCCCAGTGTTTTACAAGCTTGAGGCAACTGGCTTAGTCTGGGTTTTCTCTCCAGCTTTTCATTTTTGAGACAGATGTTATCTTTATTGTTAGGGAAGTCTGTGCCCCTCTCTGAAATTTAAAGGGACCAAAAACCCAATAACTTTAATTTCAGTGGCTGCAGCTAGTAAGGAGCTGGAGATATTGACCTTGCATGGAAAGAATGAGTGTGGGCAAAAAGGGTAGGACTGTACCCTAGCCACCCTCTGCCTTTGGTAAGCAGTAATATGTATCCCAACCTTTCTGATATTTCTGTTCCCTCCCTTCTCCTCCTTTCTTTTGCTGTTAGGGGTTGTTTGGAGGAGATTACTGCAGTATTTCATGGGGAAGATATATATCAGTCACTTGTACAAGAGGAGGAGGTGGAGAAAGGAAATGAAATGGAGCAAGATGTAGGAAGCTATAGGCATTTTGATAGCTGCATGATGCATTCGATCTAGGGCTGGGTGAAAGATTTGGAATCTCTTGGGATCAAGGTGGAGTTGGGTTTATTGCTACTGGTGAACCATAGCCCAGAAACTTGGCTAAAGCAATATGCTAGCCAAATTCTAGGTGGCTTAGGGGGTTCACCTTCCTCTTGCCCCTCTGTATTAGCAGAGGTTAGCCTAGTGCCAGTCTTTGTGAATTGAACACGCAGTCGGTGATTCACTTGGCCTTCCTGGACTAGCCTCTACTGAGTCCTAGTTAGTTTCATCCTCAAACACTTGTGAAGTGTGGACTGGTGTGTGTGTTAAAACAGAATGATCAGACACAAAGATGAACATGAATTGTTGGGGAAGAGTCAACACGGCTTTTGTAAAAGGAAATCATGCTCACTAATCTATTAGAATTCTTTGAGGGGGTCAACAAACGTGGACAAGAGTGATATAGGTTGCTTGGACTTTCAGAAAGCCATTGACAAAGTCCTTCACCAAAGGCTCTTATGCAAAGTAAGGAGTCATGGGCGAAGAGGGAAGGTCCTCTTATGGATCAGTAAGTGGTTAAAAGACAGCAAATAAGGGATAGAGATAAATAGTCAGTTTTCAGAAGGGAGAGAGGTAAATAGTGGTGTCCACCAGGGATCTGTACTGGGGCCAATGCTGTTCAATATATTCATAAATGATCTGGAAAAGGGGTTAAACAGTGAGTTTTCAGATTATACAAAATTACTCAAGATAGTTAAGTCGAAAGCTGACTTGGAAGTTACAAAAGGATCTCACAAAACTGGGTGATTTGGCATCAAAATTGCAGATGAAATTGAATGTTGATATGTGCAAAGAAATAAATATTGGAAAGCATAATCCCAACTATACATATAAAATGATGGGGTTTAAATTAGCTGTTACCATGCAAGAAAGAGATCTTGGAGTCATTTTGGATAGTTCTCTGAAAACGCCTGCTCAATATGCAGCAGCAATCAAAAAAGCGAATAGAATGTTAGGAACCCATTAGAAAAGAAAGAGGAGATAAGACAGAAAATATCATAATGCCACTATATAAAAGCCGGTACACTCACTTGAATACTGTATGCCGTTCTGGTTGCCCACATCTCAGACAGGATATATTAGAATTGGAAAAAGTACAGAGATGGGTGACCAAAATGATTAAGAATATGTAACAGAGTCAATATGAGAGAGATTAAAGACTGCAACTTTTCAGATTGGAAAAGAGATGACTAAGTGCAGGGGATATGATAGAGATCTATAAAATCATGACTGGAGTGGAGAAAGTGAATAAGGAAATGTAATTTACTCCTTCACATAACACAAGAAGCTGGGATCATCCGATGAAATTAATGGGCAGTAAGTTTTTAAAAAAGGAAGGACTTCCTCACATAACACGCAGTCAAACTGTGGAACTCATTGCCAGGGGATGTTGTGAAGACCAAAACTATAACAGGATTCAAAAAAGAATTAGATAAGTTCATGGAGGATAGGTCCATCAATGCCCATTAGTTAAGATGGTCAGAGATGCAATCTCATGATCTGGGTGTCCCTAGCTAATGACTGCCAGAAGCTGGGAATGGACAACAAGGAATAGATCACTTGATGATTGCCTGCTCTGTTCGTGCCCTCTGAAGCACCTGGCTTTGGCCACTGCTGGAAGACGGGATACTGGGCTAGATGGACCATTGTTCTGATGACGATCTTATGATGGCATTGTACAAATTCACCAGCATTTGTGTTACAGTTTGCTCACTTAGAACTTCCCTTTCAAATATTGAGGATGAGGTTTAGCTTCCTGGGAGTGGGAAAGGAAGCACAGGTTAGCTGGAAAAGTGACAGGTAAGCAATTTGTTTGTGAGTAGTGTGAGGGTAGGATACCACATGCTACTAATGATTAGGATTGGCCATATTACTCTCACCAATTAAAGATCTCCCATATTCACTAGCTAGATCCCAATTTTACAGGAACTCATGTACCAGAACAAACCAGAGGTTCACTTGTGATGGTATCCTAAATAAACATCTGTAGAGCAGAGCTCTTCTGGGATGACATTTTGACTTATCAACCCCAGGACAATTGACCTCACATCATGGCCATGTCTACCCGGCAGAGGCCATGTCAGCAGAAATATGCCAGCATACCCACCTAAGCATAGATGCCACAGATGCCGAGAGGAGTTCTTATGTCAGCAAAGTAATACTGCGTCACCAAACGACGTTAGCTAAGCCAAAACAAGCATTCTTCTCTTTGCATATTTGTGTCACCACTGAGGATTTGCCAGCATAACTATGTCAGTTAGGGAGTGTGATTTTCTTCATGCTCCTAGCCAACACAATTATACTGGCCAAACTTGGTATAGGCCAGACCTATGTCATGCTGGCTGAACACAGACTTGTGAAAGTTTGGGTTTATTGAACAAATTAGATGTCAGCTGAAATAACAAAGGCTCCCCCCCCCCCTCTCTCTCTCTGACTAAAACTGCATTCCTTTAAAGCAATTTTGCAAGTCCTCACTTTCTCATGGCTTCAAATGGAAGCTGTGTTCCCTGGCTCCTACCAGTACAAGGACATTTTCTAGTGAGAGACTCCGCTCCGTTCACAAAAGTATTATAAACTCATCACCCCAGTCTTTCGGTAAGAGGGCATTATGAAAAAAGAATGAGCGTACACAGCAAGTTTGGAAGGCACTTTAACCTTCATTTTTGGTTAGACCTCAAATATCGGTAGAACTGTTCGTTCTTCAAGGCAACAGGGGAACTCCGACATTTTGATGTGTCTGTCACAGTGGCTGTCAGCTTATGAAAATAGATGTTCTCTTTTCTGTTCCTTTCAAAAGAAAAGAAGCTGATAAAACACACTTATTTTAAGACTTTATGAGAGCAATTGTTCATGTCAATCAAAATACTAACTTCATTGAAAAAGCAAATAAGTAGCTTAAAACTTTTTTTTTTGCCTATAGCTGGCTAACTTTATCTCAAGGAATACAATTAGCCATTGAATTCAACAAGAAAAGGAGCATGGTGGTTAGAACAGGAGACTCTAAATCAAGATTTCTGGGTTCTTTCCTGGGCTTTGCTACAGATTTACTTTATGACCATAGGCAAATCAATTAACTTCTCTGTGCCTTAGTTTCTCCATTTGTAAAATGAGAATAATCCTAACTCTATGTCAGAGGTTGTTGGTAAGTTAAAGCTTTTAACATACTTTGAGATCCTTGGATGAAAACCATTGATATAAATACTGTACAAGTTATTTGCAAAGTTTTGCACTAGTTAATTAATCTAGTCTTCTACACTTTTCATTTTTAGCTAGATAAAATGACAGTGGCTCAACTGACTAGACTGAGGGATTGTCACTGTCCACTTTGTTTTATCTCAACTGTATCTGCTCTTCTGTCATTACGTAATACTGAGTCATACCTGATTTCCTTCTTCCAGATGTTGAGTTGCTCGCTAGCTGTTATTATCAGCTGTCATCAGGAGATGACTTCCTGGATTTTTGCTATACACTAGTCATTTCCTTGTGCTATAGTTTAACAGTGATGTGTTCTGTTTGTTTTTTGTTCATAAACCAATTGCATCTCTGTGGTGTCTGAGTGCAGGGGCTGAAGCAGCTAGCTTCTGTACTGGAGAGATGATGGCTGAGGAGTCCCCTGGCATTTGATCAGCCTCCGTGCAGGGATTATGTGCAGGAGTGCTAGGACTAAAGCAAGCAAGTTCTTGCCTTTGGCAGAGAAATGCAGGGCTCAGTTGATTTCATTACTCACAGATGGGATGAAGCAGCTCCAGGCTGGTGTCCCTGGGCTTTTTGATGATTGCTGTGGGCCACTTTCCTTTGGTGCAGATTTGTTTTCTAGCCAGCTATGGAGTGTGTGTGTGGGGGGGGGGGAATCTCTCTGGCAAATGCCTTTTAGTTTTAAATGCCTGTAATCAAGGTATGCATTGACATTCTGATGGAGATTTTGATGGTTTCCTTGATCCCTAAGATCCACTATCTGATCCTCACGCATCCTGGTTGGTTAGTGCAATTGCTGTGCTGGCGATGCTGCAATACATTATCAACTCTTTGCTTAAGTAAAAGAGGATGCTAACTCCCCTCGCACATCTGCCCCTCCTTGAGAAACTGTTGCTCTTCTGGGGAAAGTGATTGAGAAAGTTGTGGCTATTCATTTCCAGGTGTATTTGGACTCCTCTGAGAACTTGGGGGAAAGGTTCCCACTGGGCATAGGCCTTCTTGTTCTGAATAACCTCCTGCAGGTTATAGGTTGGACTCAGCTGGCCATTTTGGTCATGCCGAACCTGTTGTCAGCCCTTGTTACAATTGACTGGAGTGTCGCTTCTACCAGGGAGATTGATGGAGCATTTGGAACTGCCCTTCAGTGACTTTAGTCTTACATAACAGATCGTAGTCACTGATGGTGGATAATTTTCTTCACCAAAGGGTTGGATATGAGAAATCACTTTTGAGGAGTGTTGCTCAATATGTAGAAGAGGGGTTTTGTCTATGGCTACTGTGATGGGGCAAGGCCAGATGGCTACAGTAAAGTACTGAGAAACAGGTATGTTAGCCTATTGGCATCCCAGGGGTGGGCGGGCGAAGCCCGCCCACTTCTAAAGGACCTCCCCCCAGCCTAAGGGGAGGATCCACAGGGCTAGAACACCAAATAATTACGTGGGATGGGACAACGCAATGAAAAAAGGATAGGAGTTGAGGTCAGAGGGCTAACTAGGGACCGGATGGGGAAACGAGCAGAGAACCCGGACAACGCCACTGCTACTCAAAGGCTCAAGGGAGCAGTGGACGCCGCCAGAGGAACTCGCCCGGATGCAAGTGAACCGACGGAGGACGGAAATTAGCCCTCAGTCGCAGGAAGTCCCGTCGGCCAACCTCTTCCGCGGTGTTTGTAGATGGCTGTTGGCCAGGGCCAGGAGGAGGTTGAGAGGAGATCCCGCGACTTCGTGGGCCACGGATGGAGGAGTGCATAGATAAAAGTGAGGGGAAAAGTGCAACCAGAAACGTAAAAGATATTTCAGGAGGAGCCGGAAACAGGGGCTGCACCTGGCGCACTCCAATAAACGTGCGCCAAGGTCTCCTTCACGCCACGAAGGGCAGGTGTCGGAGGACAGGGTGAACCGCGCCAAGTACACCCCCGTGCTCACGGCCATGAAGGAGCCGCAACTGCACTCCCAGCGGGCCGCGGGACCAGGGCAGAGTACAAGCTGGCCACACCGGGGCTGCTCACCTCGAGGTGGCAGGAGGTCCCGCCATTTGGTATTCGGGCGCGGATGCGGAGGGCGAGTAGTGCAACGGGTGTGAGCACGAGGTAGTACAGATTGTCCGTGGCGCGCGGTCGGACAGAACGGCTGCCAAATCGGCAGCCGGTTGCAGAGAATGGTGAGGGGGCATTGGGTCCACGGGCGGGGCCTATAAAAATGTCCATTGGGCCGGGGTGGAGGTGGGCGGGGCGTGCCCTCTCGTAGACCCGGTCGAGGTAAGCCCGAGCAGCAGGCAGCAAAGCGGCCCTTACCTCCTGAAGTACGCGCCTGGGAGTATTGAGGTCTGAGAGAGGCCCATGCGCTGGGCGAGCGTCAGGGATCCAGCCAATCTCCCCGTCGTAGTCCAGGAGGTCTCCGACCTGGTGACTCCGCGCAGACCAGCCTCCGGCGCACGCGGGGGACTCCGCCACCTGCCACCAGCTGGGGTTGTTGTCGCAGGGGCTCCGCGGAGGAGGTCGGCCCCCACGGTGGCCCCAGGATGGTCGCGGAAAAGAGCTTCCAGGTCCGGAGGAGGTCTTGTAGAGACCGGCAGCCCGGAGAGGTCTCGCGGAAGACCTTCGGTGGAGGTAAAAGAGCTGCCGGTCGTAATCGAAGCCTCGCAAGCAGCGGCAGGAGGCGTGCGCCAGTCGCTCCACGCGACTTACCCCCGCATACAGGAGCTCTGCAGGGGCCTGGAGGCGGAAGACACGGACCTGAGTTGCGAGGCATTCAGCCCTGCCCCCTTCCTCCAGGGGGCAGGTGGAGGACCCCTGCAGAGACCCAGTGCGTCCGCCAAAAGAAACTCGAATCCTGTCGGAGGTTGGTCAGGAAACCCGGGCGGGACCAGGTGTTGAGCACGGTACCAGAGCATGGACGACCAGGTTGATTAAGCACAGTGCCTCCCGAAGGAGGGCACCGGGTAGTCCCGGTCCATTTCCGCGAGCCGGCCCCGCCACCCTTGCCCTCCAAACCGTAGCTGGCAGTTCTCCGTGGCTGGGGCGGGGCGGGCTCCGGAAATGGACGGAAATACTTCCGGTTGCCTCTCCCTTCGGGGAGGGCAGGCGTTAATCACCTGCGTTGGGTCTTTGCCGTGGCAGAGAGGTAAACGCCGAGATAGAGCAGCGGACCCCGCTCACGGATGTCCTGAAGCAGGCGGTGTGGGATGCGTTCGCCTGCCACCCGTCGCGCCACCAGCCGAGCTGCTTGACCCAGTTTACCCGGGCGGAGGAGGCCGCCGAGTACACAGCCTGGCAAGCCTTCCACCCGCGCCAAGTCGCCGGTCCTGGACACTGAGGAGCACGATGTCAGCGTACGCCGACAGGACCCAGCCGCAGCTCCGGTCCCGAAGCCCAACCCCGTCAACCTTCGCGGAGGAGGCAGAGGAAGCTCGATCGCCAGGGACGTACAGCTGGCCCCGAGAGGGGGCACCCCTGCGCATTCCCTATTCCCGAAGCTGACGGCTCGGTCAGGGCCAGTTGAGCCTGACCAGACACTCCGCAGAAAGCGCTACAGCACATGGAGAAAAAACCCACAAAACGGGTCCGAAGCCCAAACGTCGCAGAAGTACCAGGAAGATACCCGTATCGATCCTGTTCGACCCTTCTCCTGATCCAGGACAAGAGGGCGAACGACCAGACCATCCCTACACCCTAATTCCAGAAGGTCCCGACCAGATACAATTATAAAGATAGTGCGGCCCGGGACGGTGTAGGTCTGGGCTGGATGACCACGTCGCCAGCACGGACCCTAGACGTAGCGAGGAATTGGCTTATTGCAAGTGGTTTTTTGTATAGTCCGTGCTGAGGAGCGCGATGTGACGCCAATTCCGGTAAATCGCGGAGGGTCCCCCCTCTTCGGCCAATTAAGGCGTGCCGGCTCGCCTTGCCACGAGAGAGGGAGGACCCGCTCTGCAAAGACTCGCCCAGACGGTACCAGGTTGGCCAGAGAACGTTCCCAGAACACTGCGGTTAAGAACTCCACGGTCAGCGTCCATGCCCGGAGATTTATTGGCGGGCTATTGCGACGGAGGGTTCGAGAACTCGGCCAGAGTAGAGGGCCAGCTCAGCGGTCCCGGTCGCCCGTGTCCGGACCGTCGGGAGCCCGTCCAGAGTACCCTGCAAGCGTTTAGGATCGGTCGGATTACCGGGGAGAAAGGGGCCGCGTAGAAGGCCCTGCCCTCCCGCCATCTCCGCGGGTCGTGAGGGGTGCCGTCCTCCGCCAGAGGCTGGCGGGACGTTTTCTTTGGCCCCCTCCTTTTTCTCAGGGCGTAGAAAGAAGCGGGAGCCATGGCATTCTCCGAAGGAGGCGGATGCGGGATCGAAAAAAAGCTCCTCCGGGCCCGTGGTCTCGGGGCTCGCGTCCTCCCGCTTTCTCCCGGCCGCTCCGCAGAGGATGATCCTCGGGGCTGCGGCCAGGACGCCTCTCCAGCTCACAAGACCTTCGCTCAAGCTGCTCGTATAGGCCGCATCCCTCCGCGGTGGCGCCCCGGGTGTGTCACGGCAGAAGAGCCGGCGCGCACCTTCCCCAGATCCCACCACACGCCGCGCCGATGAAGGCGCGCCGCTGCCTCGGCAGGCCAGCCAGAACTCCCGGGAAGGCCCCGCCACCGACGCCGCATCCTCAGCAAACTATTATTAACAGTGCCAATAGGCCGGCCCCGGCCTTCCCGCTCGCACGAGAGAGCTGTCACGGTTGGCTAAGATGGTTGATCCGAAAAGGGGGCCGGCCGCACGCCGGAGGAGACTGGGCCCTGACAAAGTGACGTGATAGCATAAATGCGGTCCAGCGGGAGTGGCACACCGATGCAGCGCTCCACCCCGGACGAGAGCTGAACGATCGACGTCGTCGGTTGTGGTGGCAGACGTCCACCAGGGAGTGGCGTCGACAATCTCCGGGGACGTTCCGCGGTGGCCGGGCACTGCTCGTCCCCGAGCGGTTCCCGTTCCTCAAGGGTGGTATTAAAATCCCTCCAGGACCAGCACTCACGGGATCCAGGGAAGCGGGAGGCGGACGCCCTGCTGATAAAAACGCAACCTCTCCGGCCCGTGTTCGGGCATAACATTTGACGAGATAACCACAAGCCCTCCATTTGCGGACCCGGAGGTGCAGCAGGCCGGCATGCGAAGCCTCAGCGACCCCCAGTGCACCTGCCGGGCCGTAGTTCGGGGGAGAAAAGGTCGCCACCCCGGCCGCGCCAAACGAGAAGTAGGCTAAAGTAGGCCTCGTTCCCCCACTTCCAGCCGCCAGCTAGCTTCAGCGGCCGGATCGTATGGGTCTCCTGCAGGAAAATCACGAGTAACCCCCCTCCGGAGGTAGGAGAGCACCTGTTCTGATGGACACCCTCCTACAGCCCCGGGTTGTTTTAAAGTTGCAAAGATATCGGTGCCATGAGGAGGGCTGGGGGGGGGATCCTCGCCAGCGGACACGCCCAGCCTCGGCAGGCCGCGCAGCAATTCCGTACCTACCCCTTAGGTGACAACGAGTCACGGAAGAGGCGACCCGGCTGGTAGGCCGCGGCGGCCTGCTTTTCCCTACTCTTGCCTCCCCATGAGGGCCCTCGCGGCCCGGAGGACCTGATGGAAATCCCCCCAGCGCTGCGAGCGCAAGATGGACTTTGTTACGGGAGCCGACGGACGTCGTCGAGGAACTCCCGCAGCTCCTCCTTCGCGCAATTGGCGGGGCGGAGGTCACCGGACAACGATGACTGTTCCAGTGGGGCCCCCGTCACAGCCCCGTGGCCCACCGAGGCGGGCAGGGGAGGGGGCGACCCCGACGTGGCGTCCGATGGCTGACGCACGCGACCCGCCTGCTCCCCGGTTCACAGGGGTGGCGGATGGAGACAGCTAGCCCCTGGTGGGTCGGGGGAAGGAAACCCTTAGCGGAGCCGCCACCCTGGGGGGCATTCCTAGGGGCGGCACGGCCATCACAGGGGTGGGGGGGACAATGGACCGGCTACGGAGTAGGGCGGGGAGCAGGGAAGATCTGGAAGGGGGCAGAGACGGCTCCTGAGCCCCAATAGGTGAGACTGGACGGTGGGCTTCCTTCTGGTCAGGCTCAGGGATCTTGGGAAGTGGGAAGGGGACCCCTAATGATGCGGCGCAGCCAGAGATGGCCACGTGGGGCAGCCTCGGCATCTGGAGAGAGATGTTTGTCAACGGGGTCCCCGCTCTAGGAAGAGGGCGGGTTTCCACACCCAAGAAGTGGATACCCCCTGGGCACAGTGCCGGCAGCGGGGGGCACTGGCCGTCGCCTTAATGGGCTCGGTGCCAGCAACAGAGGGCCACTGCAAGCCGCCGGTCGTTGAGGAATCAGGGGAACCCTCAGGTGGGGAGCAGAAGTAGGCGTAAGGGAAAGGAACTCGGGGACAGGGGACCGGGGTGAGGTCGCCAGATCGAGGCCCGCGGCAGGGGTTCGTCCTCCCTCTGTGGACTGGGGTCAGACCAGGGCTTCGATCTCCTCAAGATGGAAGGGAGTCGCCCGCCACCACCCCAGGGCCCCTCGTAGCACCCGGGACCACCCACCTCGGCACTCGCAGAGACGTTGAGTGGATGAGCGGGGTGAGAGGCTCCCTTGGGGGCTTCCACGGGAAGGGACCCCGGAGGGGAGGGCGGCGTTACCCTCCGCAGTGCTGCCACTGTCCCCAGCCGCCCACAAAGTGGGAGTCATCAGGGGGCAAGGGGAGCTCGTCATTCGGCGCCCCCTTCCTGCTCTTTCCTGGGGCCTCGAATCTGCAGGGTTTAACGAGACTCGAGCGCCTTCCGCTTGCCCCCGCTTCCCCTGCACTAAGGACCAGCCTCCAGGCTGGCATCGGGGGCTGGCTACAGGGCGGTCGGACGGGGGGCAAGGGAGGGCTCAGGGACTCCAGGGTCAGTGTGGGACGGCAGAAGTAGGGAGATTTCCCCGACAAGCCCTCTCCACGCCCCGGTATCCCCGCTGCACCCTCCCTACGCGAGGACGAAGAAGGAGGAGGAGGGCAGCTCGTCAGGTGCCTGGCGGCCAGGGGTTGGGCCCGGGGGCCGATGACAGCCGAACCGTGCGGGGCTCGGGGGTCCGGACGCTCCTCCGTGCTGGCAGGGCGAATCCTCGGATGTGCCCATCGCCCGGCAGAGGTAGCCACCGGGCCTCCCCCGTCGAATAGTGACCGGTTAGTGGGCCCCCTTGGTGGGGGACAGATAAGGACCCTCGGAGCGCCTCCCGCACGCAGCCGCGGCGGCAGGTGAAGCTGCACTTGCCGGCGGCGAGAGGACGTGACGGAAGTGCGGGTCTGCCAGCCCAAGGGGAGAGCTGATGACGGAGTGGGGCGGCCCCAGAGCAGAAGGGAAGTCAGACAGGCGATTGGCAGGAAAGGAGGGACGGAGGTCAGGACCAAGCGACCCCAGGTCTTCACGGTCTCCAGAGGGACAGAACCGCCCCCCAGCGCTAGGGCCCTCCTACCGCATTCCTGTGCGGGGCCTCTCCGTGCGAGAAGGAGACCACCTTCCCGTACATTTTGGAGGCCGCCACGATGGCGTGGGCCCACCACCTCGCCCAACGCCCGCACGTAGGTTTCTCAGTGGGGCGAGGCGGGCTACTGATGGACGCCGTGCATTCTGGTCAAGGTGGGAAACGGGTCCCGCCACTGTAGATGGTGTGGAAGCTGTGGTCGGGGAGCGGTGTCAGGCCGGGGGCCGCCGCACCTGGGCATAGGCTTTGGGGGCGGGGGAGGAACCCGCAGAGCTGGTGGAGGGAATGCGGGGAGGGAATGCGCGCCGGGACGGGGCTGCGGCAGTGGGGGCAGGTCCGTCCATGGAGGGCCTGGCCTTCTTAGCGGGGGCCCCTTCCCTTCTTCCCACCCGACCTTCCACCGGGCGGGGGAGCTGCCCCCGATCGGAGGGGGGAGGGAGTGCAGAGCGGAGGTCTCCCCGGTACTCCGCTGCCAGCGCCAGCGGGGCGGTGGTAGGTGGAGCTGGCTGCGCGGTTGAGGTGGAACTGCGGCAGTGGACATTGGGTGGCAGGGAGGAGCGGGCTCGTGGGAGATCGCTGTGGGGGGCTCCCCGGCCGCGTTCCCCCGCCATAACGCGGCGGGGGGACAAACAGCAGAGGGGAGGGGAAGGAGAGGAGGCGACCACCCTCCCGCTAGGCTGCAGGCAGGGGAGGAGGCGCCAGAAGGGAAGGCTTAAAGGGGTGCGGGAGCGCCAAGGACCTAGACGTGGAAGGGTGAAGGACACGACGCAGAGGGGAGTTCCGTCCTCCAGTTTGCACTGGGGATTTTCAGGGGTGGCATGGCGATGGGCGGGGGTGCAGGAACAAGGGGAAAACTCAATGGGGGAGGGCACAAGGCGTGGGGACGGGGGTGGGCGCACAGGTCCCAGCTTGGAGGAGGGTGTGGATTAGGGGTAGGGGTGATGGGATCCTTAATGGGTAGGTAACTAAAGGAGTTCCATTATAAGCCCTGGGTGTGGTGGGGCAAGGGTTGGAGACAGGTGTGGACTAATGGAAGGCAGAAGGGTGTTATGCAGTGAGGGCAGAGGGTGTTGTGGCAGCCGAGGCCAGCAGTGCAGGGGGCTGGTTGGGACAGAGGCAAGTTAAGGTGAGCAGGGGCAATAATGCAGATGGAGGGTTATGGTGGGTAGGAAGATGCTTTATGGGTGCCAGAGGGGGTTATGATATGGCAGGAGGTGGGGAGAGGGGTGGAAGGAAGGGCAGAATGAGGGAATTTAGGTGTCAAGGTAGGCGGAGGGACAGTTAGGGGTAGGGAGTTAGGCAGATGGGTGGATGGTGAGGCGTTAAGGTAAGGGGAGAGAGTTCTTGCTACAGTGGGTTGGCGATAGCGATGCTAGACAGGGCACAAGCAACCGGACCTCCTTCGCTTGCTCTGTTTTCAACCATTTGCATTGGGGTTTAAAACCGTCTGCTCTCCTCTACCCCATATTGTGAAGTCTCTGCGGACTAGCTCTTGCCTGAGTGATAGTATTTCACGATAAGAGTCCGCTCCTCTATTATTTTTTTGCCACTAGGCCTTGATTTCACCCATTGGAGGCAACGAGTAGAAGCAAAGCCCGCACATTCAGATGGAGTTTGCGCTCTGCGACACCTATTTCATCTCATGTAGCATGTTATACTTACACTGCCAATTCTCACATGTGCTCAAATGCCATTCAGATCTTGGAGGACATGTCGATCAAATGCGGTTTGTAGTATATTATGTCTCAGTCATAGATAGTTTTCTTTGCTGGAGATTGCCACAGTAAGATACAGATAAACATTCTGCTGAACGTTCTTGATTTTCTGGTTCTGCAACCCTTAGCAATGCGAAATTTGACACGTTTTCAGTGGGGATCACGGACTATAGCTGTACTCTTATTCATCTCTAGTTTATTCCTCGATTATATTTCGGGCCCGGGTTCCCCCCAAACCTCCCAACTCCTGATCAGACACAGGAGGAGTTGACCCAGACTGTGGGGAAGATCACTGAGGTGAGCAAATCTGCCAAGAAGCGCAGGACCCACCAAGGTAGAGGAGGAACTTTGTCACACTAGGGATTCTAGGTGTTTTGATAATACAAATAATAACAACATATCATTTTGGCAACATTATTATTTTTCTGAGAGATGCTAAAACAAGGCCTATCATTACCCCCATTAAAAGCATTTTCCCTTCTTCCTTTTCAGGGGTCCCCAAAGTGTTCTTTATTTAATGTTGTGTTCTCTGACGGTGGCTTATGTTGTTGATTCACTTGATAGTTAAGGTTGCAGTTGTTACCTGTATACTATGAATCCTAAATACTAGTTGAGCATAAATAGCTGGTAGATGATTTTATATTTGTATCTTAATTATATAAAGCCTTTTACAATCCTCCAGGAGCACGATCAAAATTAGATTCTATACAGACAGAGACCAGTTCACATTATATACCACCATTCTGCTAAGGTGGAACACAGAAACCATTAGATTGCCATCAACAGTTCACATTTCATCTCCAGCTGGGTCTACCTTTCTGGTACTTTTTCTTTACTTTATGGGGACAAGGTGGTTGGTTCAGGGAGTCTCACTTGGGAATGCCTATAAATGAGTAGCATGTATTGCCGCAGCTGACATCAAATCCAGCCTGTAAAAACTTCTGTAGATTGTAGATTTAAGGCCAGTAGGGACCATTGTGATCTTCTAGTCTGATCCTCTGTGTAACCTGCATTCTTGGGGAAAGTGGACTGGAGAAGGTGAAGTGAGGATGAAGCAGAAGAGGTGTGTGTGTGTGTGGGGTGGGGGTGGGGGAGGAACTATCCCAGCTATTTTGGAAAAGGATCTAACTAGCGCTTTTCACATATTTTACAAATAGCCATGTTATGCTCTACATAGAAGATTTGCATCTGTAAAAGGTCATTTTAAATTGAATAACTGCACTTGTATACAAAGAGGCCACTTCAACCTGGTTCCTTCAGTTTGTCTGTGCCATGATCAATATCACAGTCTAGACCTGAATGTCTGCAGAATCTTGTTGCAGCTTAATTTCCCATAAGATTAGCTGGACCTGCTGAAACAGCTGGAATATGCAGCACTGTGAATAAGCAGCGCAAGCGACAAATAGCCTCATGCCACATTAGGAAGCATAATTAGCACAGCAGAGTGCCTCCTATTTCTTTATCACCCCCCCGCCCCATATTCTGAAAGGATTAGCCTCTGGAATGTTCACATTTTATTTACCAAGTAAAGAGAAATAACCCTGGAGTAAGTCACCAAATACTAAATTCAAACCAAGACAAAGATCTGTTTTTAAATCTGCAAAAGCCTGGAAATTTGGATTTAAAGCTTTAACTTTGCTATAAGCCTCTGCATTGCACCCCAGCTCTGGCAACATCTAAGGTTGTTGAATGTTGGGAGCCCATTTACTGGCTGTGAACACTGGTGTGACTTAATCTAGGGTCACCAAATCACCACACTAAAATATTGGGACAGCCCTGCCCACAGTCCACCCCTGCTTCTCACAGGCTCTGCCCCCAGATCCCNGCACTAGCATGTAGGGTGACCAGATCACAACACTAAAATATCAGGACACATTGGGGTGCCATCAGCCCTGCCCACGGTCAACCCCTCTCCTCCCAGGCTCTGCCCCAGGTCCTGCCCCCTCCCCGCTCGGCTCCCCCCACGCCCTTCCTCATCTCCCAGCCTGCCGCTGGCTTGCTGTGTCCCTTCTCAGTCTCCGCTCACTGCTCACCTCCCTGGCCACTGCTTGCCTCTTCACTCACCTGCCCACCACTCACCCCTGTGGCGCCGACTTCCCCTATGCTGGGTGGATGCTTGCCCACTCCCCCGCTTCTTCCTGCCCAAGCATCCGCCCTCACCCCGCCTCCATTTCACCCCCTTCCCCCAAGTCCCCTGCCCTCCCTCTTCTCCACCTCCTCCCCTGAGCATGCTTTGTCCCCGCTCCTCCTCCTGGAAAGCGCTAAGTGCTGCCAAACTTCTGTTAGGTGGTATGAAGCTCTGGGAGGGGAGAGGAGTGGGGATACGGCACATTGAGGGAGGGGAGAAGAAGGCAAGGAGGGGGGAGCTTGGCTGCAATTTTTCCCCCTTGGATGCGCCAGCCTCAAAGCACCCACGGGGTCAGTGCCTCCCTCCTGCTCGCCTCCTTACCCAAATATCGGGACAAATGGCATCCCGATCGTACATTGATTGGGACTCAGGACAAAGGGTTAAATATTGAGACAGTCCTGATTTTATCGGGACATCTGTTCACTCTAGCTTAATCTGGTTTTCTGGGTGAAGTCAAATCCCAACTCTGTCAGGGGCACTAGGGGTTTGGTGGTATGGAGATGGGTGTGTGGAGCCTCTTAAACTTGCATAAGCAGCCTGACAGAATAAGGCCAAAGGCAGTGCACCAAAGTGAGATAAGAGGCAGTGCCATACCATCCCCAAGCGGGCATAGTTCAGCAGAAGAGGGAGGTGCCCAATTCTTCCCTCTCCCACCTCACTCCAACTAACTTCTACCTAAACTACCATCAGAACCAAATACTAGCCAGTGTAAGGTCTGGGGACACTTTACTCCCACACAGGGTATGTCTACCCAGCAATCGGGAGGTGTGAGTGCAGCAAGTGTAGACATACCCAAGCTAGCTAGATCAAAGCTAGCTCCAGTAACGAGAGCAGTGAAACCGCAGCAGTGTGAGCGGTGGCCACTTGAACATAGACCCAAGGTCTGGGTGGGTGGGGCTAGCGCTAACCTGTGCAGCCACCTGACCTGCTGCGCCTTTCACGGCTATTGTTAATCAAGCTGGATCAAGCCTAGCTAGACTTCTTACAATGGCCCGTTAGTATTTACATAGTACTTTCCATCTTTGCAATGGGGGCAGGTGCCAAGAAGAGAGGAGTTTGGTCCATGGAGCCACCTCCAGCAGCTTACTGAGCAGGCTTCAATGCCAGCTGCACAAGCCTGCCTCACCCCCCTTCTCCCCATGAATACATACTCCCTTGTGCAGCCGGCGCTGAAGCCTGTGCTGCGGCATGCTCCCCTCTGTTTTTAGCGCACGAACCAGAGTACAGCTAGCATGGGTGGGTCTACATAAGCTGCCGTTCATGCCCAGGCTGCAGGATAGGCGACCACTTCACCGTGCAGCAAATGGAACTGCGCAGCGTGTTGTACCATGAGGACTCATGGCTTACTCTAGCAGGAATCCTACTGCAGAGAACACATCTGCCAGCATCCCTGCTCCTTGTGCCAGCTGCGGCCATCGAGGGCAGCAATGAAAAGCTGAATGTTACTGGGATGTTTCTGATGGGATTTGACTATTTCAAACATGGTGACAGTAAAGCAAGAAGGACTAAAGAGAAGAGGGGAAGGTGAAGCACCCAAGATAGAGGCTCTTGCTTCTTCAGATAAGGGATCCTGCCTACAATGGCCCATTGAGATTTAGCTGAGTGTATGGCTTTTAATTTGCATTCCCATAACATTCTCTGTTAGGGAGGGGTGAATGTAGAGAATGCATATTAACGATGCTGCACATTTGCATATTATGGATCCATAATACCAAGGGTGCAGGAAAAATCTTGATGAGAAGTGGTGACTGTGCAGCCATCAATTTTCTCCATATCTCAACCACTTTAATGCTTTTTTCACGCATGCACCTACACACACAATACCCACCACTGACAGAGATAATACACTAAAGGACTAATGGCCTGCTAAATTCCAGTTATAAAAAGACAATGAAATATTACATTTATAGAGAAAATCATCAAATTGCATCTTCCTCTGGGAGACTTCCAGCTCTTCATTCCTTTTAGTCCCTGCATCTACCCCTCCCCTCCCCCAACTCTGCAAAATGAATTCTTTGGAAAAAATAGTGTTAAAAAGCTTGTTTCTGCCCCAGAAGGAGGCTACTGAATTTCACATCTAGAATGATTTTTATGGTTGAGAAATAAATCCCTGAAATATGTGTTCAGAGGAGAAATGCTGACCCATTCCAGGCTAGCTATGGAGTGCTACTGATTCTCAAGACAAGAAGGGAAAGTTTAATTATAGCAGTATAATTTCCCCCCTCCCACCCCCAGGGCTGGAAGGGACTTTGAGTTCACCTACTCCATTTCCCCCCATACTGAGGGAGGATTAATTATATCAGTTTAAATTCACATTTTAGGTAACACCAGGGATTGGCAATCTTTGGCACATGGCCCATTAGGCAAATCTGCTGGCAGGCCAGGACAGTTTGTTTATCTTCAAAGTTCGCAGGTTCAGCAGACTGCAGCTCCCACTGGCCGTGGTTCACCATTCCAGGCCAATGGGGGCTGCGGGAAGCAACGTGGGCTGAGGGATGTGCTGGCTGCTGTTTCCCGCAGTCCCCGTTGGCCTGGAACGATGAACTGTGGCCAGTGGGAGCTGCGATCAGCCAAACCTGCGGATGCTGCAGGTAAGCAAACCGTCCCGACCTGCCAGCAGATTTCTCTGATGGGCCATGCGCCAAAGGTTACCGATCCCTGGGTTACACCAAAGAAAACTTCCCTATGTAGACAAGGCCTTAGAAATACTAAGCCTGATTCTCCTTTCACTTACACCTGTTTTGCATTGGTGCCACTCCCTTGACTTGAGTGTGTTCTTCTGGCTTACACTTGTGTAAGCCATCCTCCATGGACCAGACTCCTCTCTTCTTGTCATCCATTCTCCCTGTTGAAGGAAAAGGCCCAGGTAGGGACCATCGAATTGTGGAGGTAAATGCGTGGTTATGCCGGTGGTTGCGGAGAGAGGGTTTTGGATTCTTCGACCATAGGATGTTGTTCCAGGAAGAAGAATTACGAGGAAAAGATGGGATCCACCAATTGAAGAGAGGGAAGATCATCTTCATAGGTAGGTTTGCTAATCTAGTGAGGAGGGCTTTAAACTAGGTTTGCTGGGAGATGGAGACCTAAGCCCTGAGGTAAGTGGGGAAGTGGGATACTGGTTGGAAACACAAGGAGGAGGATGCCACAGTGGAGGCCTCCTAATTCATACTGAGAAAGTATGGCAATCAACTAGTTATCTTAGGTGCCTGTACATGAATGCAAGAAGCCTGGGAAACAAGCAGGAAGAATTGGAAGTCCTGGCAGGGTCAAGGAACTATGGTGTGATTGGAATAACAGAGAATTGGTGGGGTAACACATGACTGGAGCACTATATATGGATGGGTATAAACTGTTTAGGAAGCACAGGTGGGGGAGAAAAGGTGGAAGAGTTGCACTGTATTTAAGAGAGCGGTGTGATTGCTCAGAGCTCCAGTATGAAACTGGAGAAAAGCCTGTTGAGAGTCTTTGGGTTAAATTTAAAAGCAAGAGCAACAAGGGTGATATCATGGTGGGCATCTGCTATAGACCACCAGACCAAGAGGATGAGGTAGATGAAGCTTTCTTCAGACAACTAAGAGAAGTTTCCAGATCACAGGCCCTGGTTCTCATGGGAGGACTTCAATCACCTTAACATCTGCTGGGAAAGCAATACAGCAGTGCACAGACAATCCAGGAAGTTTCTGGAGAGTGTTGGGGGCAACTTTCTGGTGCAAGTTCTGGAGGAACCAACTAGGGGCCATGCTCCTCTTGACCTGCTGCTCACAAACAGGGAAGAATTGGTAGGGGAAGTAGAAATGGGTGACAATCTGGGCAGCAATGATCATGAGATGGTCGAGTTCAGGATCATGACAAAAGGAAGAAAGGAGAGCAGCAGAACACATGGGATGTTACTGTGCAGCAAGCTGGTGTGTAGATTCACACCTTGGCTTGCAATGCAATAACTTGTTGGGTAGACAAGCTCTAAACTGCTGTCTACTCACATGCCAGGGGGTCAGAAGAGACAAGGAGTGGTAAGTAAGGGAACTAAAGATTACAAGATGCTTAAGTTAAAATAGTCTCCTCAATATGTGAGTCGCATTAACTTAGACACCCTTTCATACACTTACAGATCAGTGAGTTTGTAGTGTGGTGCACATCATCACTTTACCTATTGTATTAATATCTATCCTCTTTTGCTTATGTACCTGACACTTCTTTATTCTTCCAGTACGCTGAGTGAATTTCTCTTTAATTCAAGTCAGCTATTTTTACTTCACCTGCACTTATTAAGGTCGATGAGACTAACTCACAAGCTTCAAGTTAGGCGTGTGTTTAAGTGCCAGGATGAGTCTAGGCCCAAGGGCCAAATCCATCTCTCATTGAAGTCCCTAAAGTCTTGCCACTGACTTTCATGGACATTGAAAGAAGTCCTAATTTCTCAAAAAAACCTGTAAAAACAAAAGTGTTAAGGGAATGTAACTTCTGTCACTTTTGGATGCGGCCAATTGTCATTATATTCTCCACAGCACTTTCCTGTGAGGAACACGAAACAGAGCTTTTGCGGGGAAACGTTTTTCATGTGGTCTCTGACTTTTACAATACAATCTATATTTTCAGCTGATGTGACTGACTGACTCCCACAAATCTTCCTCATCAGAGGATCAGAGAGTAGAAGGGTGAGAGTAGAAGGGTGAAAGCAGAGTGGGGACTCTCTCTAATTTTACGGTTTATCTAGGTCTCTGAAGCACAGTGTCTGTGGTGACATTGTTTTGTAGAGTCATATTCTGCAGTATGTGTTTGTTCCTCTTTTTTGAACCAGAAGAGTGAAAGAAGTGAAATCGTGAGCTTGGATTTTCAATACTGACGATGTTGTAACGTCTGGCTTTATGGCCTTTGGAAAATTTTGCTTCCACCTATCAGAGAGGTGAAATACTTAAAGGTCCAACATGCAGCATAACTGGCACTCAAGTGGGTTGGAGGGAGAGGGTAGGGACAGGTGATGGAGAAGGACATGCACTGCTCCATGGCAGCTGTATCCTAAGGCCCATGAAGGGATGAATTAGGCCTGAGGTGGAGGGGCCAGGGCCCAGCCAATGGGTCTGTGGACTATGTATATCTATTGGTCAAAGCCCTTGCATAGGGCATAGGCAGGGAGCAATGTTTATGGGCTGGAGTAGCAGTTGCAGAATAGCTGCACTGCTGTTCCATGTATTGGGTGGGTCAATACAAGGGAATGGGGATGGCAAAACTTTCATTGACTTCACTCTAAGCCTGTTCTTATTTCATAGAGTTTTCCCATTGCTGTTAGTTAGCTGATTCTGTGAATGAAGCTGGTTAGGCTAGGAACGAGTTTAGTGCTACAGAGAGGTCAAAAATCTCTGAGGAAAGGGGAATACTATGGTGATGTAGTGAAAGTTGAGGTTAATTACTCAGCTGTACATAATGTAAAGTGGACACGGAAAGTATTAGTCCCAATTAGCCATGCTCAGGTAAGCTGTAGCTGTGGCCTGCATGCTTAGGTCCTGACTCATTTTTCACTCGGTCCCAACAGAAGTCTGCATGAATAAGGCCTGGATGAAAAACAGAGGAGTCCAGGGCCTTGAGATTTTTCCATGAGTAGCAGTTGTCTGATTCTACTCCCTGTGGATCCCAAGGGACTTTTGCCATTGACTTTAATGGGGACAAGATCTGATCTCATAGCTGATTGATTAGGTTTGGTTGTTTTGCCCATTTTGCATTGGTCCTTACTGTTTTTAATACTCTAATTCTCTAATGTTTCTTCGTAGTAATTTAGGAGGGGAGTGACTGTGAGTGCTTAACCTCTGAGGATGGAAAGTGTTCAAATGAGTTTAAGTGCCTGCTTTTATTCCCTTGTGGACACTGACTAAGAACACTATCCAAAACATTTGATCGGAAGGACATGACTAACATGAGAATCCATTGCTGTATAAACACAGTCACCAAAACTATTTGTCAGTGCTTTGCTCCTGGCAGCCAGTAATTGGGAATTTACATTCACTTTTAGCCGCACTGATCATGATACCATATTATCTTTTGGTAAGTTATCAGATTCTCTCCTTTTACAGTGATTCAGCATTATCAGGTAGGAGGTAACGAGCAACAAAAGTAGCAAGACACCAGTTGCTTGTTTCAATGAGTGATGTGAAATCTCAGTAGGAGATGCATTTAGAATGAAACGCTAGGATCTCATGACATGAACACTGCCTGAACTTACTGGAAACATTGCAATAAGCATGAGTGAAGTCATTGAAAACAAATTACTGTTCCTTTCCTAAATAGGCTTGGATTGGAATGGGGTCCTTTGGGTTGTGACCAAATTTAGCATTCATAGCCAGCTCATTTCACAGAAACGAACAAAATTCACTGGAGAATGTGCATGAGAACAGCTTTAGAACACATGCGTCAAATACAGCTCCAAAGGTTCATGAAAAGCCATAAACAGTTCTAGGTTGCTTTGGCTGTTTGAAGAGCACTTATTAATTTATCAACACTGTTAGCAGCAGGCAGGTATTGTGGTATATTTAAGTACGTGGTGGTCCAACTGTGTCAAAAGTTATGTGAGCAACATGTATATCACTCCATAATATAAATACAGGTTGTTACTTTTTATCACCAAAACTACAAAGAGTGTGAAGCAGAATAATATTGATCCAAGTACGTGGAGATAAGCTTGAAGGGCATATGATTTGTGTCCTCTAACTTGCGTACCTTGTATTGCTCCTGTTTCTAGCATGCAGTGCATCGTGAAGAAACAACAAAATATCACAGAATGGCCATTTTGAACAAGTCTGCCTTTTGTTTTGTTACCAGTAAAAAGCCTGTGACATTTTTAAGACGAGTTTTTCTGCTTGCTTGTGGAAATAAGCACAGCACAACCCAGTGTGAATCAGTCAGACTGATCATTTGCATGTATTAGAGCAGGGGTTCTCAAACTGGGGCTTGCAACCCCCAGGGGGTCATGAGATTATTATGTGGGGGTCGTGAGTACATGCACAAAACAGAGAGCAAGTGCAATAAAATATATAATGGAAATCTAACATTTTAGAAAATTATACACACCTTTCCATACTCCAAAAAGTATTGTAAGGGTATAATGCAGCCATCATTGTTCCTAAACAAAATATATATTTGTATTATTACCAGTTTAAGGAAATTGGACTCTGGGGATTTTAGCATCATGCACGCAGGTTTGTTGTCTTGAGGCTGAAAATGTGAGACTGAGACATTAGAGGGCTTAAGTGTCCAGCAGCTGAAGAACTGCATTAAACTGCAGACCAATCAGAAGACTGAGATAAGTAAAAAAAAAAAATTGAACAGTCCAATACCAGACAGGGGTGGCACTGGGGAGGCAGTTGTGGGAGCTATAGCTACCTCCAAATTTTTCTAAGCCCCCTCCCATAGCTTCCCCTGCCAGAGCAAAGGTCAAACATTGTACAGAAGTAAGGGTGGCATGGTATATGGCATTGCTACCCTTACTTCTGCAGTTCTGCTCTGCTGCTGATGGCGGTGCTGCCATCAGAACTGGGTCCCTGGCGAGCTGCCACCATTCTCCGTGTGCCCAGCTCTGAAGGCAGCACCTGCCGCTAGCAGCAGTGCAGAAGGGTGTTAATGGGCTGTTTAGTATTGGGTTACCATACTTCAGGTTCCCAACAAGAGGACACTGCAGAGGGTGGTGTAATGGAATCTGAAGGGGGGAGGAGAAGTTGCAGAGGGTACAGTTGGAGGTAATGGAAGGGGTATTTGTAGCAAGGGTACTCACTGGAGGTGGGGGGCAGTGTCTGTCCCTGTCACAATGGCAGAGTGGCTGGCACAAGCCCAGGATGCAGTGCCAGCCATCAGTCAGCGCCTCCCTGTGGGACCTTCTCCTTAGGGCTGGGGACCCGGGCCCAAGTGGACAGGATCCAGCAGCTGTGCCTGCAGGGGAATGGACCAATCAGCTGCGGATGCAGAGGAGGGACCAATCATGAGGAGGAGTAATTGGGGCTCTTTCTGACCTACAGTGTCTACTCTGCAAAAATCCTGGACATTTCCTGTTGTTTGGAAAATAACAGAGGACAGAGCCTCAAAAAGAGGCAATGTCAGGAAAAAGCCTGATGTGCAGTAACCCCATGCTAGTAAGTCTGCTGTGAGAAGTGACATTTGTATGTTTGTTAATATCACTTCTCACAGCAGACTTACTAGCGCCACACTGCCACCCTTACTTCTGCACTGCCGCTGGTTGTGGCTCTGCCTTCAGGTTTTATGTCAGACAGGAGATGTGTGTTCTATCTCTTTGTCAGGATGCAAATTAAACATTGTAAGTTAACGTAATGGATGCCCACTGAAGTACCAAGTCATATGTTAATGAAGAGATGTAAACTCATCAGGAAAGAAGCACTTAGGGTTGCCATCCGTCTAGTTTTCACCCGGACAGTCTGGGTTTCGGTTTGTGTGTCTGGGTGCCAGTTGACAAGCCCTGATGTTTATTTTTTAAATTTGTGGCAACCCTAAGTGGAAGGAAGGAGGCAGTGCAGCAGCCACCTCCTCCAGGTCCAGGCTGCTTGTGAGGTTCCCTGCAGCATGGGCAGGTGCAGGGTCCTGGGGCAGGTGAGGCAGAGAAAGGGGTGGAGACTGGGGGAAAAGATGGAGAAGGAGTGGGGATTTGGGGGAAGAGGCGATGCAGAGGCGGGGCCTTGAGGGAAGAGGTGGAGCAAGGGTGGGGCTTTGAGAGGGAGCAGGGACAGGGCCTTAGGGGAAGAGTTGGGTCAGGGGGCAGGGCCTCTATGATCTGGTTACCAGCCATTAGAAAGGTGGTAACCCTAAGGAGCACATAGGAAAAAACAAGCCATGGGGGGGAGGGAGCGTTATCCTGTCTATGAGCAAAGACAGTGAACTCTGGAGGTATTTCTCAAAGGCAAAGATGACACCCTTTTATCCTGCACCTAGCAAATAAATGGACAGTGCGATTGCATTCATGAAAATGGGGTATCAGTCAACCTTGGTTGAAAATGTTGAAGAGGACTTTGGGTGAGATAAACATATTTAGATAGGAGGTTAATCTGTTGGTGAAATTTCCTCTCAAGCGTGTTATAATTTTATCTGGTATGTAACCATTTGTTTCCAATATCCTTTCTCACTATCACCCGAATTTCTAGTCTTGGGTAATAATCTTTTTCCTGTCTTCACTATGAATATATCTCAGTGTTGTGATGTTAAGCAAAATGCTGGTCCTAAGATGAATCATACAACCGGTGTGTACTGTTCCTGTGGGAATAGCACACCTGGTAATTCTGAAGTTGAGTAAATAAGGGGTTGAATACTGCAGGGAATGCTCCAAGTACTCAGGGATTGGTGTAGACCTGTCACAACCTGTACAGAGAGAGGGAGACCTGGAAGGCAGTGCTTGTGTTGCCAGAGGTTTCAGAGAGCTGATCCACAGCAAGCACAGACAAGACATTTTTAAGCTAAGGGCAGGTAATAGATGCCTCTCACTCCTGGGTTCCCCTGAGGAGCAGGAAACCCATGTCTCCTGGACTCCCAATGACAAAAACACATACCCCTGCTGGACCAAGGTAGAATGGAAGAGGAGCTGCCTGATTCAAATGCAGAGTGGTAAAAATCTGGACCTGCGGGTGGTAGTAGATTGGGACTAGGAGGATGGGGGTGGTGGACACTGGGAGTTGGGACCAGGCATTGCAACTGACTGGCCAAGGAGACTTGGAATAAGTAGGTGGGGAGGACAAACTGATGGGGAGAGGATCTAGCTCTGCCATGGAGGTGAGATGCGGAGCGGGAACTGGGACGGGGCAAGGAGACTGGGACAAGGAGGCTGGTGAGATACACGGAGATTGGAGGAAAGGCCCCAGGAAGGAAGATTGGAACTGGAAGCAAAGGGGATGGGGAACATGGTCAGGGCGTGAGAGAGGTGATTGAAACCCAGGATGGAGGAGAGAGATAAGAGGAGGAGCTGGGGTTGAGGGACCTGGGGTTGACTAGGCAAGGAGACTAGGGACAAAGAGCTGAGGAGCGGGGAGAATTTGGCATTGCTAAGTAAGGAGACTGAGACTACTAGTTGCGGGAGACTGGGATAGGGAGTCTGGAGGGATGAGACCAGGACTCGCTGGGCAAGGAAACAGACTGGGATGAGAAGCCCAAGGAGTGGAGACTGGACTGAGGTGAGAAGACGAGAGGGCAACACAGAGTACAGGGACATGTTGGAGGGGACAGGGCAGAAAGGGTCTAGCTTGGGATGTGGGAACAGGCAGATGAATCTGTGGACACTCCCTTCCAGAGCCTGGAGTGGAACCCAAGATTTCTGAGTCTCACAGTTCAGGACAACTGAGCTCATATTCCCCCTTCATGGTCCAGCAAGAACACCAATTCTTAGGCTTATTGCTCCCAGCTGTGACCTCTATTGGACAGAGATGTGCATCTCTCCCCCTCGTGACCAGCGGATCTTCCAGGCTGCACAATTCCCTCCCTTACACTGTGTTAGTCCCTGCAAGCCAGACTGCCTAAATAGGCCTACATCTGCACTTTGCGCTCTCTCTCTCCCCCCCTCCAATCCTCTCCCCAGAAGTTATAAACAGTGTCATTGCCCCAGTTATAAGTTACCACACAGCTCTTTCTAAGCAAGCACATTTATTTTTAAGATGAAAGTGTTACAGAGAAAAACATAAAAACAATAAAAGAACCTATGTGTAGTTTATAAGCTTACCAGTGATCACTCCTCCCTGAGCTCTAGCAGGAGTTCTGGCAGGGTTTTTGCATAAGCAGAAGGTGGAGATTTTGCATTTACCACTCGCTGGAGATTCCCCAGGAAATCCACGTTGCACATATTATCCCCAAAAGGCCATTTTTGTCTCCCGTGTTGTTCAATATAGTCCTTTGATCATCCAGGCCCACAGTAATACCTAACTTTTGCATTTAATACAATGGAGTCCAAAGATAATTAAACTTAATTCACTAGTGTTCTTCAAGGATATTGCAGGAAATTGCCCTGTCACACTCATTGTTCCTCGGTTGTTAGCAATTATGTAACTGGCAAAGTGTCCCATTCCCCTCTAGTGCTGGCCCACATAGAGGATGACTACCTACTACTGCTGTCAGCATCTCTATTACCTCAAGTGGCAGGAGTCCTGTGGAAAAAATAATATATTATAGTGTAATTAAAGACTGCATTATAAAGCATATGCACAAAGGGGCTGAATTAAGACAATGTTAATCTTGGCATTTCCTAATGTTTCAGTGCTTGACTTTGCAACCTTAATAATGTTATTTGAATGTTGTTTTTGTATATGTAATATGTATGAATTGTTTTGTGGTAGCACAAGGAATCCCAGTCATGGACCAGTGCTAGATGCTGTGGAAACACAGAACAAAAAGATGGTCCCAGCCCCCAAAGAGGTTACAATCCAAGTATAAGACAGAAGACAACAGGTTGATACAAATGGGGGAGCACAAGGTAATTCAGCTGTACCCCGTGAGCATGTGCATAGGCAAACATGCAATAACTTCCTACTCTTCTTGATTTTCTTTGGTTGGAAGATCCTCACATGACTAGCTATAATTGCCTTTGCATAGTAATTCAGGTGATAGATCAGAGCACATGCCCAGGTGCACCGTAAAACAAAATGTGCGATAGAATCCTGACATTCCCTTTCATAAGGCTCTCCAATGAAGATTTACACCAAAAGAGAGAAATGCGATAAAACAAACAGGGACAGTTTTCTTTAGCAATATTTGTGTAAAATATTGCCAGAGGGACAGAAAAGTTATCTTGGTCATGAAATAATGTCTGAAACTGATTATATCACTGGCTTAGTAGCTTTGCTCTATTCCTCTGGCAATATTTTACTGCTGCTGCTCTGCAAACCAGTCAGAATTTATATCTTCTATCTGTACACACATACACACACATTATACAGATAGCAGGCTACATTTTTAGCCTGGCTTTAACCCAAATGCTAATTTTTAAACCTGCAGAATTATGGGTGCAATTTTACAGCTGCAGTGTGTTAGCAACATTCAGGTCCCTTGGACATGTAAGCAGTAAATTGTGCCACAAATCAGCTACTTGATTGTAACGTGCTCTGGGTGAAATCCTGGCCCCATTGACGTCAATGGCAAAAATTCTCATTCGCTTCAATTGGGCCAGGATTTCATCCTATATTTTTAGGCACCAAGGAGATAGATCCTCAGTCATGCTTCAGTCCCTCTGTGCCAGGCATCCAATGAAAGGGGACATAAATCTGGTAGACCCATCCCTGTAAGGATTCTCCTTTTATAAATGAAATCCCTGGGTGGCATAGGGCCAGTATCTCAACACCTACACCACCCTGTTTTCAGCCCGAGGGTAGGGAGAAAGTTCTAACTGTCTAGGGCAAATGATGCATGGCTGGAGGTTATCCTGATGCTTCAGCAATATGCAGGTGCCAGAATGGCCCTTTGTGGCTGTGCGCAGTCAGGCAGAAGTTGGAGGTTGATCTAATTTATGCAAGAAACTGGACTGGTATCTGGCAGGCTCCAGGATCAAGGGGGAGATAAAAGTGGTTTAAGGCAATTTTGCCTGTTCGTGTGATGAGAGCAGCTCAGCCAAACCAGAGAATCTGGCCCTTAAGCATACAAATGACTGTAGTATTTTAACACTAGCAATTTTGAGGCAGAGAAATGGAGGATCATTATAGAAAATCTGGCCCACAGTGATCCATAAATAAAAAGCCATCTATTGGAAACCCTGCAAGCTTTTAAGAAATGTATCAGTATGTTTGTAGATTTTTTAAAACATACGTAGATCACAATGGCATGGATTAATATAGACAATACTTCTCTTGTCATCTATGGCTTTTGTTTAATTTTGTTGTGAAGTATGGTATATCTAAGTATTAATAGTAACTTCTCTTTTTTTCCCTACAAATTAACCTAGTTTTCCTGTTCGACTGATGAAACAAAGATGAAAGTCTGTGAACGGAGGTCATCTTCCTCTTTCTGTGTGCTGAGAAGTTAAATCACATATTCTGACAGATTATTATCACTGTGCTAGAACCTATGCATAGTGCTGTAGTCCTTTCCCCAGAGAGTCTGAAATCTAGGAATCAAGGAAGACAAAGGAAATTTAGTTACCCCCATTTTAGAGAAGGGAGTCTGAAGCACAAAGCCGCTTATTGTGCTCATATTTTGCAAAATATGGGTACTGACAAAGTGTCTAAAGCAAAAGCTGTAAATGTTTGAAACAAGACGCCTGCACTGTGTCCCAGGAGTGACAAAACTAGATAGACTAAGAAATGAAAATATCCATAGAAGGCTGAAAGCGCAGTGCGTGACTGCAGTCATTAGTGTTGTGGGGTCTATCTGACTCTAAGCGCACAACAATGTAAATACAAATTTCCGTGCCTCTTCGTATATAAATATTCTCAGACTAGGAAGAAGTCAATCTTTCCACATCGGTTTTATCATTCTACCTTTTGAGCTTTTTGATTATGAAAAAAAAAAGTCACTGAAAAGGTAATGGAGTCAATTAGACCCCCTCAATGTTAGTCAATGGGAAAACTGAAAATACTATGCTGCCAAAGTCTTTGGGAGTCTCTCGGACACCAAACACATACCAAAATTCATTTAAATAAAACATGATAGGCAAACAGGTACCTCTTCTTTCTGTAAGAATTCTCAACCCATGATGAGGACAGCCTGTTACCATTGCTTTTATCTGCAGACCTGTTGTGGATTTAATGTGGAGAAAGAGACACTCAAAAAGGTATTGGGGTCAGTTAGATCCCCAAATAACTATGCAGGTATTTCAGCATCTGGTTGTCTTTATTTTGATGCAACAGTTATGATAATATGACTCTTTCCTTGTTGTTTTTATCACCATAGTTTCAGTGGTTTTTGTTTTTCAGAAAATGCACCAAAAGTCTCTTGGGGGTCTGTAAGACCCCAGATAACATTTACCACATGTATCATCACAATTTGACGACAAATTGAGTTTATTTGAAGATAACACTGTCAAACTGATTTTCTGGGAAGCCTACACTTGCTAGCAAGGGTTTCTGGGGAAGCCAGAATTGTCAGATACATTTTCTGGCAAGCCCACACTTGACAGGTTCTGTTCCGGGGGCAAAGACTCTCTGTTGCTAGGGCAAAGAATTGCTGGGGCAAAGACTCAGGGTAGATCTGCGCTTAAAATGATGCAGTGAAGCTGTTACTACGCAGATGGGAGAGTTTCCCCATTGGCATAGTTAATCCACCTCTGAAGAGGCAGCAGCTATGTCGGCAGGAGAAGCCTTCCTGTTGACATAGTGCTGTCTGCACTGGACGTTAGGTCGGTATAACTGTGTCTCTCAGAGGAGTGGATTTTTCACACCCCTCAGTGATGGAGTTATACCAGTGTGATTTTGCAGTGTAGACCTGGCCTCACTGTTGCATTGCATGTGCACATTGCAGGTCTGAATGCATATATTGTTTGGATTTTGTTGAATCTCACATGGCATACTAAATCAGTAAGTAAGAGATGGATATTTCTCATGGACCTGGATATAGAAATGGTGAAACCACTGGTGCAGGAAAGGATCATTGCAGCCTTGCCTCACGCTTCTCAGGAAGCAGGATCTAGTGTGCTGGATACTGATCCAGAGCCTACGAAACTGTTTCAGAGAATGAGACAGAAATACACATACAAATGTGTGATGTGTAAAACCTTTGTATGTTCAGAACATATGTCACCTGCTTGTGCCATTTGTTAAAAGTAGTGGGTAATTTACTGACACTTTGTTGTGTTTGTGCCTTTCATATTGTTGCTGTTGCTATCTATTTTCATTGTCTAAACATGAGGTCACTTAGACCTCAACACTTGTATAGCGTGTAGCTTTTAAAAAATGTGTTTGATCATGGGGTCAGCATCAAGCTGTCCTGCAGTGGTCCATGAGTGTGAGTATCAACTTCAGGGCAGACTGTTATGAACCAGGATACAAACCCCAAATTTGTTGTGAGTTCTATACGTGGATTTCACCAGCCAATTATCAAGTGTAAACTCCTCAGGCTCTATAACAGCCTTAACATGGAGTCATAGGCAGTTACCTGGGGTATTCCGATCTGCTTTGCCACCCAAGTGAGCATCCCTTTGTGGTAGAGGGTCCCTTCCACCATGAATCACAGCAATATTTAGGTTATTCCCAGTGCTAAAGAACCAGTTACTTACTCCAAGTCAATTGCACCTTAGATCTCTCACCAAAGACAATTCTAGCCAATCCTATAATAAACTATGTATAGATTTGTTAATTGTAAAAGGAAACCAGACAGTTATTTACAAGATTGAAGTAGGTAAACATGCACACAAATGAGTTACAATCTTAAGCGTCAAAGGTTAATAGAAGCTTCTACGATAAGCAAGCTCTATATCCAGGCTAAGCCACTGAGGATCCCATGCTTATGCTTAGAAACCTTGCCCCTCAGAGTACAAGCATCACAAAGACACAGTTCCTTCTTGTTAGGGGTCTTTTATTCCCTTCCTCACTTGCACTCTGAGCTGCAAACTCAGCTGATGGGAGGATTTCATTTGCATGACTCATCTTCATGGAGGGGGAGAGTAATCAACAAAGTATTTTATCCTCTAACATTCCATGATAGTTCATCTGGTGTTGATGGGTCTTCCCTGTTGGATAGGATGTACCACCTTCTTTTAGAGACCAGCATTTCACATTAATTAATGTCTCTTTCCTGTCTGGTGACCTACACAGTTACAGAAGCTTACAATACAAACACCCAAATATTATAACAGAAAACAGCAACCTTTGGCCTGCGGCCCACCAGGGTAAGCACCCTGGCGGGCTGGGCCGGTTTGTTTGCCTGCTGTGTCCAAAAGTTTGGCCAATCGTGGCTCCCACTGGCTGCGGTTCACCTCTTCAGGCCAATGGGGGTGGCGGGAAGCAGTGGCCAGCACATCCCTCTGCCCGTGCCACTTCCCGCAGCCCTGGTTGACCTGGCCTAGGGAACCGCGGACAATGGGAGCCGCAATCAGCCGAACCTTCAGACGAAGCAGGTAAACAAACCAGCTCGGCCTGCCAGGGTGCTTACTCTGGCAGGCCACGGGCCAAAGGTTGCCATCCCTGTATTATAATATGGGATACAAATGTTATAAGTTACAAGCATTCCATAAAGTCTAAACACATTCTTATAATTCTATCTACCCATTTTAACAGTATTAAAACATGGGTGAGCCAGACTGATTCCAGCTATGTATTTGTCAGTATTCAGCTGAGTCATGGGGACCTTGGCATGAGCTGTCACCTGGTCTGCCACTGTCACAGTCAGTTAGACCCCCAACACAAGTACTCTGTAGAGTGCTTCTGAGTGTAGAAAAGTTTTAACATGTTCATAGTTATTTAAGTTTGTCCCATGATTTTTTCCCCCCAGTTTTGTCTTACTAGAGGTCTCCAAAAATGCAATATGGAAATAGTTGGGTGATTTTTGGGGTCCAATATGAAGGATAAAAGGCATAAACTACGATATTTGACAATGTCACTAGAATGACCCCATATTGACTAGTATCAGAGGGGTAACCGTGTTAGTCTGGATCTGTAAAAGCAGCAGAGAATCCTGTGGCACCTTATAGACTAACAGATGTTTTGGAGCATGAGCTTTCATGGGTGAATACCCACTTCGTTGGATGCATGTCGACGAAGTGGGTATTCACCCATGAAAGCTCATGCTCCAAAACATCTGTTAGTCTGTAAGGTGCCACAGGATTCTCTGCTCCCATATTGACTGCAAACAATTGTTCTCTATGAAAGAGTGCACAGGGAGAGAGGCTGTGGACAGCAAAGAGAGAGTTGTGTAATACAGTATATAAAACCAACCACGTAACCTCTAACAGGCTCAAAGCAGACATGGCTGGAATCTGCTCATATCCTTGACCCTACACAATTATGCTATTGGAAAAAGGAGACGATAATGATCTGAGGCACGGAGGGATTACGTGATTTGCTATAAAGGCAGCCTGTGACTGAGTCTGAACTGATCTCAGGTGTCCAGGCCAGCCCTTCAGTTGCAAAACCATCCTTGCTCCGCGTCAGGCATACCGTTTTCAACTGGAAATACTTTCACTGAATATTTGTACATTTGGGACTAAAATATGTAGAGCCTCTGTTTTGTTCCTTTGTACCTAATCTATTTGTTTACGGAAGTGCCCATCACTGTCCTGGGATGACTAAAAATGAGGGCTGTAGCCGTTGTGCTGGTACATATGTCTTTCTCTGTACTGTGCTAAGACAGTATTGTGTTAGGCTACCATCTTCTAGAGAGAATATCTCCCTTTTCTTCTCCAGAACTGAATTTTTATAGGAGATGCTTAATGAGTTATTGTCTCCAGCATATTTTAGTTGTGACTGCAATGCAGACTGAAGATTCCAGAATTGCAACATCACTTCAGCTGTGTTAAAAAAGATAAGATGAAAAATGAATTAATTTTCAAAATGAAAGTTTAATATGTCAAAGGATGACTCAAGGGATTGGCAGTTTGATATATGGAGTCTTTCAGTTCTAGGCCAACTGGAAATACAGACCACTAGTATCTACCTCTGTAGTGGTTCTGCATTGTTGGCCATCACTGTCGCATCTGACCACCTTCTACATGAAATAGATTGGCCACTGGATTTCTTTTAGTTCCTGGTCCTTCTCCCCTACTGGGGGGTAAGAAATGTGATTTGGTGTCTTTTTTTGTGGGAGCGAGTGAGTAATAAGAATAATATTTAGAATGTTGTTTGTTTATGATGGAAAAGCTTGATCCAATAGAAAGACTTGTCCTGTTTCCTAAAGGTGATGAGACTCTAGATTCATCTAATGGCTTCTGGAGATTTATTCCATTCTGAAACTCTGAATATATATCCAAAATTTTGCAGATTTTCTCAAACCAAATGTCTGAACCATTTGACATTCACTTAGTACTGGACTAAGTTCAGGAGAGGACTAATTATGCTGTAAATCATGATGCTGGATGGAATGTCAATGCTTAGGCAGTCAAACGGGCTGCATTCAGGGAGAATGGGTCATCTCCTATTGCCGTTGAAGTCAATGAGAGTTTGATTGTTTGTTTATTTTAATGGGGACCAGGAAAAGAAAGGGCAGTGGAGATTTAGCAGTAAATGTTACCAGGAGAGCAAAAGAAGGTGTAAACAACTGTAAGAGAAACATCCCCCAACTCCCAAACTCTGTTGGTCTCCTGCTTTATCTTACCTGCTCTGGTCAGTAGCTTTGCCTAGTATAACTCCTAACCCCCAACCCTTCTGTCCCTTTCAGTCTTTAAGGTACATTCACACTTTCTCACCCCAGTTTAACAACATGTAACGTACACCACCATTTGCATTGTCTCTGGATTTGGCCTTTTATCTACGAGAGCTTTGTTGACACTCAAGAGTTTTGTTGACGCAAGTTACGCTGACGTACAGCCACTGCCTTATTTAAACAGCTGTTGCGTGACCACACTATGTTCCTTATGTTGGCGGATCACATCCACACCAGCCGCTCTTGCTTCGACACAGAGAGTAGTGCACTGTGGGTAGCTATCCACATGGGTATCCTACTAGATGGTCAGCTGCTTTTCAACTGTCCTGGTAACCTGCAACCCAGCCATCTCTGTCATAAAGCATGGATCCTGCACTGCTGTTCAGTATTGCGCTGTGTGTTATGAACACAAGGCTATAAGGGGAGACCGTGTGGGGCTATTTGGCTGGGGGATGCCTTGAAGTAGCATATTAACACTGAGCCACAGTGATGTGTGTTACTGTAATGTGCTAAGCCTGGCATTGCTTGCCAGCACTGTGCTATGAACCTTGTAATGATTGCTGTGTGTGCCCTAAAAGCAACATATTTTAAATCACTATTTAAAGCAGCACTCAGTGATATGACCAAACTGACATTGCCAAATGCTAACACAAGAAGCCCATGGAAGAGTGTGTGTGTGTGTGTGTGTGTGAGAGAGAGAGTGAGAGAGTGAGTGAGTGTGTGTTGGGGGAGAGTGTGTGTGTAGGCACACTGTCTTTTTAAGTTCAGATAGCAGCTGAAAGCAACCAGCCCTGAGCTTGTGCTAGAGTGACCAGACAGCAAATGTGAAAAATTGGGACAGGGGGTGGGGGTAATAGCAGGGCCGGCTCCAGGCAGCAGCATTCCAAGCTGGTACTTGGGGCAGCAATCTTCAAGGGGAGGCAGTCTCTGTTGTTTTGCCCCCAGCAGCGCGCCGAATTGCCGCCGCAGATGGCAGGGGATTCAGTGTGCCCTTAGAGCAGCACGTGCGTCTCTGCGGTGGCGGCAATTCGGCAGCAGCTCCTATATTCAGCTGTCTGCGGCAGCTTCAGCTAAACATAGAACCTGCCGCCGAATTACCGCCACCGTGGAAACATGTCTTCTGCCCTAAGAGCACACGGACTACCCCCCTCCGCAGCGGAAATTCGGTGCGCTGTTTGGGTCGGCGAAAACTGTACAGCCGGCCCTGGGCAATAGGAGTCTATATAAGAAAAAGACCCAAAAATCCAGACTGTCCCTATATAATCGGGACATCTGGTCACCCTAGCTGGTCCTCTGCCCCTGCACAGTGGAGAGCGGTACACCAGTTCCCTCCCTGGCTCTGCACAGCACAGCATAGCAGGAATCTCTTTCTTCCCTGCTGCCACCCTGCCCAGCAGCATTCTGATCTGCCCGTCTGCCGCTGTGTCCTACTGCTGGGGAGAGCAGGATTCCATGTTAATGTTTGGCTTCTGTTATTCCCTCTGAGTTCTTCCACAGAGCAAGGAGATCCACCTCCCCTGTAGTCCAGGCAGGAGTGCGTTTGCTGGAGGGAGCTGGCATACTCAGTTGGGCAGTAGCTATGTAAGCTGTGCATGCTGAGCAGTTTCAAAACTTCCCGGGGCTTTGAAAGGGGAGGGGCTTCATGCCTGTGTAGCTGGATGCAGGGCAGCAGAATTCAAAACAATGAGCAGAGCGGTCATGGTGAGCCTTGTGGGATACCTCCTGGAGGCCAATTACAGCAACGTAATGAATAAAGTGTGTGCACTCACGCTTTATCGATCTAACTTTGCTGCAAAAAGCTCTAAGCCTCTCATCGAGATGGTCTTATTTTGTCTGCAAAGCAAGAGAGTTTTGATGGTGGGAGGAGCATTGTAGTGTGTACACCTCCACTGTTTTGTTGACAAAAGTGTGTAGTGTTGTAAATCCTAACAAATAGGGATCTGTCTGCATTCTTCCTGAATCTGCTTGATGTATGATAGCCTTATTATGGAGCTTTTTACATAGGCTCATACCTATGTACGTTAAATAAGAAACAAATGATAGAGAACTGTATGTATGAGACATCCATTGACATCAGTCACTGATCATGAGACCGCTGGACTTTTTCAACCTGCCAACATAATGAATGATGAGGAAGATGTGTGTTTATATGCCTGCCTATTAACCAAAGGCTTTGTGTAACTATCCTTTAGGTCACACAGAAGACAGTTTAGCAATGCTAAAGATAACTGTTATTTGTGTTCATTAGATTTGCAAAATGTCTCCATGTTTCCCTGACTCCTGGCTCTCATCATGCCCTTCTCTAGCTCACTCATTAATTCAGGTATTTTCTGCCAATTCATTGGTCAGGATTACTTTTTACATTTACCAGCTGTAAAGCTTTGCTCTTCCTTTCTCTGCCATATTGATCAGTAGTAAAAACCCAAATCTCACCCTAAACAAAACTCCAAAGCAAATAAAACAAATTGCCAGGTGCTAGCAGGCAGATTGCACAGTTCCTAGACAATACTAGGTTGTAATACTTTGGTCTAATTTCAGTTGTTGGATTTAGTGTGTAGGTGCTGGATGATGTTGGTGGCCTGCGAGACACAGAAGATCAGACTAGATGATCTAGCTGGTAGTCCCTTCTGGCCTTAAACTCAATGACTCTAATATCACAGAGACATAATGAAAAGCATGATAGCTGTAAGGGTTTCTGCATTCAATGGAAGGATTACATTTTGATTGGGGGGAGAGAGAGGGAAAGCATGCTAAGAAACGGCTCGTGGCTTGGAGAATTTCACTTGCAGGCACGTGTGCTCCATGCCAGCCCCCAGAAAATTAGTTCATCTGGAAAAGAGCTGCAGTGTGGCACAGCATCACCACTGAAAGAGGTCAACGTTTTCCCATTCAGAATTCAGATGTTATTGTGCTGCTTGAACAGATGCGGGTAAACAATACGGCTGCAACCTTTTAGGTACATGGCTCAGTTAACTATTAATGGTGCAATTGGATAGACTGTAATTTACCATATAATATTTGGTCCATCCACTGGATAATATAAATCTTTCCCCATCTTTTACTTTTTGAGCTAGGAGCCCCCATTTCTGCTGACCTCTATTAAGCTAAAGAAAATCTGAAACCGAACCTAGACATTAGCATATGAGTCCAATACAATGGCAAAATTATAGGTACATCCACTATCAAAACAAACATATTGATTGGGGCTCTTTGCATGTCTCCTGTCTGGAATGATCAGTCCACTGAACAACGCAGGGAGGCCTAATGAGTTTAAATAAAAGCATCATCGCAGGCAAATATGGAGCCAGCATGGCTCATCTTGCACTAATCAGATTTCCAGTGTTAAGGTAATCATTTTTCCTTTTGCAGCACATCTTTGTCTTGAACATGACAATCGGAGCCATGTGGATAAATCCTTGATGCTACAGGCAGATGTTGGCCTGTTCACTTAAATACAACACTAATAGCCAGGCAGTGGTGAGTACTACTTCTGATTCTTGCATAGTCACGTAGCATCAGTGCCTTGCTTTACCCATTGGTAAAAGGTGGCCAATAATGCTTGCTGACCTCCTGTTGTGGTGATCGATTAATTAATACTTGAGATTCTGTGCTGCAGCTTCTGAAGGTGTAGCACAGAATGTGTAAGCAACGATAGCCTTAAACTACTTCTCTGTCCACTATATTCTGGGGTGTTCCAGGGACTGAAACAATCTCAGGCAGAAATTAGAGCAACCAGGTGCTGCTCTAACTTACTGCAGTCTCCTGAGGCTGCCTATGGGCGGCTTCACAGTCCAGAGCCGCCCAGAATCTCCATGCCAGCTTTAACTGCAGAGATGACCCCTCCTGCCACTGCCACATCCCTGTACCAGGGCTTGTGAGCAGGGCAATGTAAGGGTCATTGTCATGGGGCCAAAGGCCCTTCAGAGAATTCGGGCCTAACTTGCCCCTGATGTCCCTTTGGGCATCCTTTAACTACTAAGAACTGAAGCAGTTTAATTAGAAGGAGACTGCTAGGATACTCTAAAGAGGGAGTTGCCCTAGGGAAAGGGAGCTCTCTCTAGGTGAGCTCGGTGGTTGATGCGGGCTGGAGGAAACTGCTTGTGGGGGAAGGCCTCTGTGGTGGGCCTAAGCCCTGAAGGAGGGTTAGGCTAAGCACTAAAGTCCCAAAAGGGGGCTAGAATCTGCCCCTAGAGCAGAGTCCAATTATCTGAATCTAGCTCTGTGGAAGGGACTAGGAAGGCTGTAAAGAGAAAGAGATCCCCTAGAGAAGAGAGAACTGAGGAGTTAGCTTTCTGAAGAGGCATAGTTGAACCACAGACTGAACCTCAATGTGGATGTGGACCAGAGCAGCTGAGTCTGAGAGGCAAGAGGGGCTGCTAACAATTGACAGGTAGGAAGAGGCAGGAGACCCTGGTAAGGAAAAAACAGAAGCTTGGACTATGTCTTTATGTAGATTTAGTGGTTGTTGATCAATAAAGTCTCTCCTGAACAAGGGATCAATAGAGGCAAAGCCTTCATTTAGACTGGTTTATATGACAAAAAGGGGAAACTGAGGCCTGGCCTTACATCTGGGTCTGTGGCAGCCATATTGGGGTTGATTTGAATGATAGTCTCTCCCAAGATTTGTCTAACTCTCTAAAGATACAGGTCCCTGGCTTACTCACATCTCCCCTTGACCTCAGCTGGTGATGCAGATGTAGAGAAAGCTAAGTAGTATTATCCCTAATCCACTGCAGTGTAGACTCAGTCGTGCCAGGTGGCGAGTACTCCTCAATAGGGATAGAGAGCACTTCATTCCTTGCAGGACTGAGATGTATATAAAGGGGCCTTTTCAACTATTTGAATGCTAGACAAGAAAGAGTTACGTATGGTTCACAGATTCTTTAAAAAAACAAATGCTTCTATGCCTGAAATGGTATTTTAGTGCTCTAAACTTCAGGCGAACTTCCCCACAGACATTCCAATATCCCAGAAGACTGAGGGCTTGTCTACATGACGCCTTTAATTCGAATTAAACAGCGTTAATTCGAATTTATTGTGCACCCATCCACACGACGCAGCCCTGTAATTCGAATTAAAGGGCTATTTAAATCGATTTTAGTACTCCTTCTAAACCACAGGAGTAACCCTAAAATCGATTTTACTAATTCGAATTTAGTACTGTGTGGAAGGAAATCAAAGTTAATGGCCTCCAGGAGCTATCCCACAGATCACCACTGACCACTCTGGACAGCACTCAAAACTCCTATGCACTGGCCAGGTAAACAGGAAAAGACCCCAAAAGCGAGGAAAAGGAGAACGAGAGATGAAATATTTTCAGAAGTCATGGAGTCAGCCACAGTAACAAAGTCTTCATAGTGATTTGAAGGAACTGATAGCAAAATACAAGAAAGATGCCGTGACGGGAGACAGGAAGAGAGCTCGGGAGCAGGAGAGACGCTGGAGATGAGAGTGGCGGGAGGAAGAACAGAGGTGGGGAGGAAGACGGCAGGTAGAAAAAGAGGTGGCGCAAGGAAGACAGCAGGAGATCAGAGGTGCAGGAGGAAGATAAGCCTGGCGTGATGGAACACTGGAGCTGCTGGCGTGATCACACTGATATCCTCAGACGCATGGTGATTGTTCAGGAACAGCAGCGGGTTACAGAGTGGCACTGCAGTCCATGCTAATCACCTCAAGCTCCAAGTTCCATATCTCTCACGCAGATTGTTTAGAAGCGTGGGGGAAGGCTCCTGCACCAGCACACTCCACCCCCATGGAGAGCCCACAAAAGGCTGTATTAAGCTGAAATGTATTTTATGGGCTTTTCCTTACCTGTGATCCTCCTCCCAAGCACAGCTTTCAGGGATACCTAGATAATCTGTGCTCTGAATATAGTTCCTTTCTAATCAGAATAATCAAAAAAGGGGGGGGGAGAGTGCTTTTATTACAGGGAATGCATCTTTAAAAAGAAGCATGTTTTAAAGCAATAACAAATGAGTTTTAATAAAGATTAAATGATTTTTAAAACATACGGTTTCTTTCTTCAGCCACACGAATGAAGGGTGGGGAGTTGATTTTAAAGTCCTGCAGCACTGTAAGTAAAGGGGGACGGTGGGTGCTTGCTGGGTACAAGGGGAGTACAATAGAGCGGAGTGTAATCAAGGGAAAGAAGCACTGCAATCAGCCTACCTGGCCTGCGACGAAACACATTTCAGGGTTCTGATGCGCACCGCCTCCTGGTGTGCTCTTCTAATGCCCTGGTGTCTGGCTGCTCGTAGTCAGCGGCCGGCGATTAGCCTCAGCCTCCACCCCCGCCATAAAGGTATCCCTTACTCTCACAGAGATTGTGGAGCACACGCAGCAGCAATAGCTAAGGGACAGTCTTTGGCTAGGTCTGAGCGAGTGAGTAATGACCTAAAACGTCTTTTACACGCCCAAATGCACACTCTACACCATCCTGCACTTGCTCAGCCTGTAGTGAACAGCTCTGACACTGTCCAGGCTGCCGTGTATGCTCATGACGCCATGGCATCAGGGGTAGGCTGGGTCCCCCAGGACGACAGGCATCTCAACATCGCCACTGTGTTTTCTGTCTGGGAGTAATTCTCTGATGCAGCGTTTAAAGAGAGTTGTTCTGAAGACGCGCACGTCATGACCCCCTGGCCATCCCAGTGGATGCTGGTGAAGCCTTTGTGATCCACAGCTGTCTTGCAGCACCATGGAAAAGTACCCCTTGCGGTTCACGTACTCGTGCGCTGGGGCCAAGATAGGGGATATGGGTCCATCTATGGCCCTCCACAGTTAGGGAATCCCATGCAGCAAAGCCATCCACTATGACCTGCACGTTTCCCAGAGTCACAACTTCGTAGCAGCAGCCTAACGATTGCTTGGCTACTTGCATCACAGCAGCCCCCACGGTAGATTTCCTACTCCAAATTGATTCGCGACTGACCGGTAGCTGTCTGGAGTCGAAGCTTCCGAGGCTATTCACTCGCTTCTCCACAGTGAGAGCTGCTCTCATGTTAGTATTAGCGTTTCAGGCAGGGGAAAGCAAGTCCAAAGTAAAAGAAGTACTCTTACGCATGCGAAAGTTATGCAGCCACTGGGAATCGTCCCACGCAAAACTATGCGTCCACCAGTCTGTGCTTTGTTCCCGTGCCCAATCGCTTCAATGGGCAGAAGCTGACCCATTACCAGCAGTAGCTCCAAATGCTGGTGCTGCGGTTAGGAGAGATCAGTTACGTCGTCTCATCATCACCATCAGCGTCTTGTCGTGCGCAGCTGCCTCCTCCAACTCCAAGTCCTCCTCCTGTCCTCCTCCTCCTCCCCCTCCCTCCGATTTGCAGGATTGGCTCAGCATAGACAGCATAAGAGTGCGCGAGCTGTTTAAACTTGCACGATTGCGTCACTGGTCTCAGCAGGACTGGTCTCAGCAGGGTCATGCTTGTGTGCTATGGCGTTTGCTCTCTTCACAGGAAACGGCGCGGAATGGTTGGCTGCTGCTTTCACAAAGGGAGGGTGAGGCTGTACCAGCACCACCCGGGACAATGTTTTTGGTCCCAGCAGGCACTGGGCTGTCAACCAGGAAGTGGGAATTATGGGATAGCTGTGTAACAGCTACCCACAGTGCACCGCTCCTGAAATCGACACAAGACGTGGGCCATGGACGCACAAATTCGATTTTAGATTTTAGGTATGGACGCTCTAAATCGATTTTATAAATTCGGTTTTATAAAATCGATTTAGATAACTTCGATTTACTTCTGTCGTGTAGACAAGGCCTGAGTTAAGTGTGTAAATATATACTAAAAGGCTGGAGAAATGCCATTTAGTTCAGTCCGCTCTGGATCAATTGCTCAAAGGGTTAGGAGTTTTTATCTCCACAACTGCTGCTGCTCCTCACACCTAACAAACTTTTCTGAGATCGATCAGCATATCTTCATCTAAAAGATGTGATCTTTCATGGTGAAAATGAATCAACCCCCCAACAATTAACTAGGAATCCCAGCTATCAAACGGGCTAAATCCTGAGTTTTTATTGGAGATTTGAGTAAAAACCTAAGGGTAAATTTTATGAGCACTTAAGTCCCACTAATTTTTCAATGACTCAAACTCCTAAGTGGCTAAATCTCTTTTGAAAATGGAATCTGGGCTCTTAAGTCACATAGGAAGCTGAGTGAAAACTGAATCAACTCGGGAGTTGGCCTAAATTGGCATGTGAGGTGCATCAGGTTTACTGTGGCGATGAGTGCACTATTCAAAGCTAGAGGTGAGGGAGCTAACTGGTGTCTCTGACAGGATGAGCTGGTGATTTGGGACTTACCCTAGGATGTGGGAGATATGGGGTCAGTTCCCAGCTCTGCCGCGGATGTCCTTTGAGACCTTGGACAAGTCACTTGGTCTGTGTATCTTTTGTATTACAGTGGCACTTAGGGTAGAGCTACACAGCATTTTGGACTGAGCAGGAGTGAGCCTCCCAGCCTAGCTGTTCTAACAGCAGCTGTGAAGACAGCGATTTGAAGTTGCAGCTCAGGCTCTGAAGTCTAAGGAGAGGGATGGGCTTCAGAACCAGAGCTCCAGCTCCAACTTCAAAGCATTGTCTAGAGAGCTGTTTTTAGAGTGCACGCATGAGCCCCACTAGGCCAAGTCTGTTGACCCGAGCTAGGAGACTTGCTCCAAAGTGCTGTATAGGGGTATCCCAAGAGGCCCCAGCTGAATTCAGAGCTCCTTTATGCTAGGCACTGTGTATACAAATAGTGACAGAAACCCCTGCCGCAAAGAGCTTAGAGTCTAAATAGACAAAACAAAAGGTAGGATGGGAAACAGAGAGGTGAAGGGACTCATCTAAGGTCATGCAGCCCCAGCAACTGAACTGTCTACTCAGGCCCTGGCCAGTGAACTAACCACTGGACCATACTACCTTTTGGATCCAATCCTTATATAGAAAAGGGGAAATAGCCCTGTCTATATTAGACTCTCAGCTATTTGCTGTGGGGGGTGAGCTTTTTTTCTATGGTGCCCAGGTGATCCTGTCTATTAGCAGCCACACCTGGATTCCCCTGACTCCCCTTCTCTTCCCCCCTCCACTGTGGGGGTATCTGGATGAAAACTCATCCAGAGGATGCTTCCACTATTTCCTGAGTCCTTTGGCTCCCTTCCTTCAGATTTTACCATGTGATGCGCAGTAGGGGCCTTAATGTTGGTTCTTTCTCAGAAGATACCTTTGTTTTGCCTTCTGTCCATGGGGTCCTGAGAGGTACAGCTGATCTAGAGTAGCTCAATGGTCCATTCTAGTCCTGGTCCCCAACAGGCAGAAAAAAGTCAAATTTTTGGGTGACATAAGGACAGTGGCAAAACAATTGAATTTATCTCCAGGTAAGAGCATATTTATCTTTCTGGCTAATGTCAGCATTATTAGTACAGCATGAGAACCAATTCTCATTACGCTGATGGAAATCAGATTCACTTTCCCAGGTAAACTGTGCCGTTCAGTTCCCTGATCTCTGTGCCATATATTTTCATGATCACAGTGATTTGCTTTGGTCTGCTTTCATTTGCCTGCTGGAAATATGAGTCAGGGGAAACTGTTTGTTAGGTACTGCAGTTGCTTCTGGCATGTTGATAGCTTTGCATACTGTTCAAACCCATGTATTTATTCCCAGACAAGAAACATAATTAAGGTAGTTAAGGCTGACAGTATATTTCCCTTAAGAGCAGTGCTGGTTTCTTTTTTCTAAGAAACTCGGGACATTCTTACTTATCAGTGCAAGACAAACCTTGGCTGTGGCCCCACATCCTTGCCCACTTTCCGTCTATGGGTAGGCGACCCCCTCTTCCCCCGCAACCTGCCACACACTATTTTCACCTGCTCTGTTGAGCACAACTTCCAGCATGGTGTTTGGGCACATAAATTAGCCCACAATGAACTTTATAGCCCATCCTGAGTACTGGGGAGGGCAAAGAAGGGGAAGTCCATACTATGTGTTGGGTTTGAAACAGGATTATGTTAATACAACCGAATTAGCCTTTAGAGCACACCAGCAGGGTCTACCCAAAGCAGTTAGAGCACTCTGCAAATCACGGCCCTCTAGTGTGGTTTGCTGACACCATGTGGACAAGCTCTACGTGATTTGTGTGAGGTCACACACAGAAAGTGGCTAGCAGAGCCAGGGCTTGGACCCAGGGCTTCTGAGTTCCAGGACAGAGCCTTAACCCCACAACCACCCTTCCTCTCATGAGTATCTTATCCTCTTAACCTTCCCCCTCCCCTAAACTTTGGAGAAATTCAAAATCAGGTCCAAACTCTGATCTGAGCCCAGCTGTAGTTTAAACATTTCCTCCTTTCCAGATCTGATCTTTCATAAAAAGGTGTTACCTCCCTTTTATACCATTCTGTCTTTTCCTAGGGGAACCTCACTGCCCGAACCCTTCTTTGAGTGAGTGCTTTACCTATCAGATGTTGATCTTTGATCTGGATTCTCTCACCCGCCTTTCAAAACTGTTGTCATGGCATCTTATTTCTATATTGTGTCTGAAAGGGACAGCAATTATTTCCGTCTTCAATGTCACTGCATTGATTAATCAGCAAAGGCTACTATAAGGGGACGCGTCAACACTTCCGTCCCTCTTGAAGAGTGGAAATGCCAGCTCTTAGCAACACAGCCTATTGGGGACAGCTGCATTTTACTCTTCATTGTTGATCTCCCAATGGAGAACCCCTCACACGCATTCAAATCTTCATCTATTCATCCTGATTTGTAGATTCAGGTTTGGGTTAAAGCTAATCCTGTAAACTTGGAATTTTTTGTATTGATTTCCCATTTCTTTGGCAGTTGATATCAAGCAGTTCCCCAGATGCAAAGAAAGGTTTTATATATAACAAACAACTGAAACAAAGTCAGAGTGGAAGGTTTTATCGTGGGAGTAAAAATACCAAGATTCTTACACTTGACAGATTTGTACAGCTGAGTCTTACCAGCTTAAATGCCTACAGATAAAAACAGCTGAGCTAGTTATTTCCTTTCCCAAACCTGCACTGGAAATAAAAATGCAGAGGCAGCCTGCAGAATGATCTGATTGACACAGAAGTTGAAGATTTGCCTGACGGTAGCTGCTAATATGGTATTTTTATAACACAAGTTCAGCTTCAGAGGTGAAGGGAACTGAGGCTGACATGATAATCTGAGCCAAGTGCAACTGCCCCTTCAGCTAAAGAACTACAGACAGTGCCAGATATTCTTAAACATCACTCACTGATGCATGGAGCCAAGGAAGTGCCAATGAGCCCCAAGAGAAAGCTACTTAGTAAAAAATGCAATGAGCTTAATGCAATGCACAGCAGAACTGCTGTTTGCAGCCTGTTTTAAAATAGAAGCTAGGTTGTCTTAGCTATTTGAGCTGTAATAGTGGCAATATTTCATTCTGAAAATATGAAAGCAGATCTTTTAAATTTATCTGCCTCCTATGAACCATACAGTTAATGGCCATTCCTTCCCTAGAAACAATCAGGAAAAGCAATTCCCAGTAGCTCAGCTTGTCCCATGTCCAAGGGAGAGAAGTGGTTACTTTCAGAAGCAACTCTTGGACTCCTCTAAGAGCCCTATCCAGGGCCCATTGAAGTTAATTGGATAGCAGTCTTTCCATAGACTTCAGTGGGCTTTGGATCAGAGTCAGATCCTGTTAGATTGTGGGTTTGAAGTACTCACTGGAACCACTACAGGAGGTTGTGGGATGCAGTAGCCGTAACAGCTGTTGTCCATCTCCTCTCCTCACCAGCATTCACAAAGGAATAGCTGTTGGACCTGCAACCTCATGGATTCACTGAGTACGGCCTCAGCCTAACCTGGCTCATTCTGCCCTCCCCGACATGCAGGAGATGTTAAATCTGAATGTGTTCTCGGTGTGTCCCGCACTGCCATATGGCAGCACCACCCCACTTGCACCACAGGAGGAGGAGATCTGGCTTTTCCTCTAAAAGAGGGCAGCTCAGTCTGAAATCAGGTGTCTGCAGAGCACAGCACAAGCATGACTCCACTTCCGTGTACCTCCCGGAGAGCAGCACTGGAAAAACAGTGTTGTGATACTGGTTGGAAATGTCTGTGAGCAATTGGAAGGAAAACTAGAATATATTGTGGTCCTATAGTGAAGGGGTCTGGGAAACTCTTAAAGAGATTGTATTGTGTTCATGAAATTTGTGTGCAGTTGCTAAGTTTTTTAAAGTGATTTTTGGGTGCTAAACATGTGACACTTTCAAGGAACCTGATTTTCATTAAGGGCAGAGTACCCACACTTGGAAAACCATCCTCCTTTAAAGTGCCTCAAGTTGGGATCCAAAATCATTAGTCACTCTTGAAATTCTTGTGCTCCCCTGCCTGTCTGTTATCTACTTGTCTCTTGTCTCATACTTGGATAAGCTCTTTAGGGAAGGGGCCGTGAATGGATCTAATCACATTGCTCAGCGGAAGGCTCTCAGACACTACTGTTGTGAACATGATATAAAAACTATACAGAATAGGTTTGTCTTTTTGTTCTGTTTGCACAATGCCTAGCACAATAAGGTTCTGGTCCATGAACAGGGCTCCCAGATGCTACCACAGTACAAATAATTCTACTCACCATTTAAAAACCCAACATTTTCCATAGTGGCATCTGAAAGACCTCACATCCCTCTATGCTTAGAGACTGAAACAACTGTGGCAACTGTGTAGTAATTATTGCCAGATATTAGCTACTTATAGGTATCCACTCTAGATTAATTTAAATAACGCTGTCTGCAAGCTGTGGAGCTCTTTCTAGTCCTACACATGTGCTCCTTACCCATTGCTAAAATGCAGCCAAGTCTGGGGTAGAACACAGCAGAGCCAAGAAATCTACACAGCAGTGTAGGGATGAGAAAGGAAGAATACCATATGTAATTGATGCAACTGAGCAATCTAGGTGGATGCAATTCAATGAAACATTTCAGAATTTGACAGTAATGCAGACGCCTTCTGATGTGTGAAAAATATCTCCAGGTATGGGCCAGGGTATTTAGGGCATCTCTGCTTGGACGCAAGGTTAGCCACATGAAAAAGATATAATAGCAGTAACTCAGTCAGTGGAGCTATGCTGATTTACACCAGCTGAGAATCCTGCTCATAGACTCAGACCCTTTCTGTGCTACCTAGTCCGATGTGACCTCTAGGATATTCTTTCTCTCTGCGGCTGCTTCACTGAGACTGCAGCTATTGATTTCAGCAGGTAGAAAAAAATGTTAACCCTAAAGTGGAGGAGAAGGGGAATCATTGGAAAGTTGAAACTTGTAAAATAAATAAATTGACCAGAAATTTGCTGTCTCAGCTATAGATCTCAAAGGATAATGACACTTTTAGTGATCGTAAAATATGTGATTTCTCTTTTAAACATTTGTGAGCTTATAAAAAAAAGACGGAATTAAGTTCTGGAAGCCTTTAAAAAACCAAAAGGCAGCATGGTGCATATCCAGGGGAAACTCAGCCATGGGGATAATTTACAAAGAGGGTGAGGGTACAATAAGAATTGCACTATTATGGGCTGGAATAGCACGCTTATGACCATGGCGATGTATATGCGTCACATTTTGATGTGCTTACTTAGTCTTTACACTGTGAACAGTGGCCATGTAGACCCTGAGAGAAGTTGTCAGGAAATGGCCCTGTAAATATTGCGGGGGGCGAGGAAGGGGGGATAGTTTTCATTCGCTTTGGGCAATGCCCACTGCATAGCAGGGAACATGGTTCCTCACTAGATCATTCCATCAGGTGACAAAGAGCTGAGCCACTTTAGCACCCCCAAATAAGGTGATTAATTACTGAAGTTGGTCTGAAGATTCATCACTCGTTGGGCTTCTTGAACACAGCTGACTTGGAGTTTCTGGGTATGTCTGCATTGCACGCTAAGCCCTGGTCTGTGAGACCTGGGCTTGTGGACTTGCTGTTTCCAAGCCTGTGCTTGAGCATCCACACTGCCTTGTAAACTCAGGTTTACAATTGCTGGACCCGTGTCTTTCAGCTGCGCTTACATGTCCATACTACACTATGCAGACCTTCTGACTTGGGTCTGTGGCTTGACCTGTGTCCACACTGCAAAATGACAGGGCTTGGACCTGAGTCGCAGAAGAACTCTAGCTCTGACCTACCCTCTAGCAGGATCGTATGACTGAGGTCTCAAGTGCGTGCTGACCTGAGTCAGACTGATTTGTGTGTGGACTGAAGGGAAACTTGGACTTAAACCTGAGTCAGAGCCTGGGCTTAGTATGCAATGTAGACATAAGTTCAATGTAGGAAGCAATGGGTCACTTGCATACTAAGAACATCCTGTGTGGGTAAGGTTGTGCTGAATTGGGACCTAAGGGTATGTCAACACAACCAATGCCTCCCACCCCCAAGCCCGTGACAGCACATCTCAGAGCCTGCGTCTACAGACTTGGGCTCATGCTGTGGTGCTAAAAATAGACATGTAGATGTTCTGGCTTGGGCTCTGATTCCCACCACACTTCTTGGGCTCCTGAGCCAGAACATCTACATAGCTACTTTTAGCACCATAATGTGGGCTCTGAAACTTGCTGCTGCAAGTGGGTTTTTTTGTTTTTGCCATGTTGACATACCCAAAATCACAGTTTTATGAAGTACACAACACTTCAAAGCTCTCAGCCATCTATGAGTAAAAAAATTATTGTCCTGAAGTTTTCTCCAAGAGTAATTACACACATAGCTGTAGCATTAGTCTGTGTGAGCTTGGCATCTTATCTAAGAACAGTCTTCACTGCAGAGTTAGCCTGGGCAGCTTTTACCTGGGTGTTTCCCCTCCTCCCCTTGTCCACACACACAAACCTATCACCTGAGTTTAGTAGAGCTTTCAACCTAGATAGCCTGGGGATGTGGGTTAGAGAGGAGTGCAGGTTCTGCTTTCCCTCAGGCTAGTAACCTGCCCACCTTGCAGGATAAATCTCTTGAATGTTGATAGTTCTTCAGTCCTTCCCACAATTCTCGCCATGTGCCCAGAAGGAATGGAATATTCTCCCACAAGTCACTGGGAAAGAACCATAGACTGGCTCAGCCTGGTGCTGCACAAAGAATCATGGGATATGCCCCCTTGAAGTCCTAGTCACACAGCCAGGGAAAAGCACTACCAGTAACTTGGGTAGGGCTGTGTGGCTGCCATACCCAGACTAGGCTAACATGTAGCAATCGCCTAGGCTAACTCTGCAGTGAAGAAGACATACCCTATGATGACTATAAGTGTGTCTACTAGAATCTTCAAAGAGCAGTTGAGATGCACTATATGGGTATTGCCTGTGAGGACTTCAGCCACCAGTGTTTGATAGTTAAGGAGCTAAAAAGATCATTCTGCTATATACCAGGGCTACACGTTCCAACAACAATAGGGTTTGGAGGCTGAGCGGGAAAGCATACGCAAATCCTTTCTCAGCCACTGATAACACAGGAAATATGTTCTTTTGGATTTTTTTCCCATTAGCCTGTTAGTAGAGATCAACTGTGATTTTACTTAGAGCTGTACAGAGATTCCCTCTCTATCCCTTTTAGGAGAGATGCTTAATGTTGAAGCATCCTGACTGAGAGGTAAGAAGACAAAGAATGTAACCATTTATTCTTTGACCTTATGTAACATCCTTCTTCCACGGATCTCAACATGCTGGGTAAACACTAAGTGAGGCTGCAACTCTCCTGTGAATTATCTGCTATTATTCCCAGTTGATTGATGGAGAAAATGAGACCCACAGAGATTAAAACCAAAATTTTCAGACTGTGGGAGCTGACATTAAGCATCTAATATTTAGGCACTTAAATAAAAGTGGTCTTATTTTATTCCCCTGCCCCTCATCTTCATCTGCCTGCCCCAGCCGGGTGGGAGAGAGCGACCGATGGAGGGAGGGAGAATGGCGTGAGAAGGGGCTGGAGAGGGGTGGGGTAAGAGTGTTTAGGTTTACCAACTGCCATCACACAAACTTGAGAATAGTGTTTTACCCTATGTTGTATTTATCTCCTGTTTAATATAATTACTGGATGTATTTGTGTTATTTCTCAGAAGCCTCCAGCAATAAGTGAGGGTTACCCTGTGATTAGAATTTTCCTCCCAAGCTGCCCTACTGGCTCTGGCAGGAAGGAAGAAGGCGGATGGAGACACCGTCAAATAAATTCATATGGAAAGAAAAAGAAGTTCCACCCTGCTGAGTGGATGGTGGGATTCTGAAAAACCCAGGCCTGTCCATCAAAACCCATAAGAAGATTGATGCTAAAGGAGGTAACTGGGTGGAGAGGGAACGCTACATATACCTGACATTCATTTGACTCTCATTTCACCAGCTGGCTGGCCATGCTGTGATAATGTTCCCTTCCTGAAATGAATTTATAATACCAGCAAGCTAGCATGTCTGACACTGTCTGTCACATCCTCATGGTGGGGGTTAAGAACATAAGGCCTGATCCAAAGTCCATGGAACTCAATAGGTGTCATTCCACTGACTTCAATGAGCTTTGTAGCAAGCCCATAACCAAGTAATCATGACAGACACGTATATCCTTCCCAGGAGCTGATACGAGGTGCTTGAATGGAGCTCAAATCTACCTACTTCTATTAACCTTTGTAAGCAGCCACTTGTAGAGCATAACATTTTATATTTGATCTACAGCACACAGAATTAGTGTTGAAAGAAGAGTATCTGCACAGGGGGTACAGTAGATTAACCTTCCAGTCGGACAGAACTGTAGCATGGACCACATATCCTTGTGTCCATCCAGCACATGGGGGAAACCAGTATCTCAACATGCTTAGCCTGAGAACTCTTGGCTTGAGACTCTTGAGGATTGTTCATGTGGGTTAATTCTAGTTAAACCTAGTTAATCGGTTTGTAGAACTCCATTTTTATTTGTACTTGGGAGACCTTTCAGATTATCACTTCAGTGAGTCAGAGATGCATAAGTACTGTGGGATGGAAACTAAGTCACCATTTTGTCTTTCTTTTGGATCCAGATACATTGTTCAGGGATATGGCAGGTCTAACTGTGAGCAGACAGAGTAACATCTGTAAAAATTGCAAACCTCATTTTGGATGCTTTTCAGCAGGTATGCCCATACATAAAATACACAACCATAGTCTGAATGATTTTCATTCTTTAAGCTCTCTAATGCAAAAAGAAGCACTAATTGTGACTCTTTGTTTCCAATTCCCATTTTTACAAAAGCTCTCCTTTTAGGCTATTACTTTGAAAGAGACAACTTGAGAAGACAAACGTATTGCTGCTTTGTACATCCTGGGTGGTATATCTATCGCCACAGGTCAAAGAATGCACCAGTGCGCATAGCTCTACTGCAAGGGATTATTTGTGCAATTCCAAAAGAATCTACTTTGTGGTGCCATGCACCTTGCTCATTCAGTCACTCACTCCTGTGCAAACTGGAAAACACGACCAGGGCAGAGTGGGAATCTACATGTTACACTGATGCAAATGACTGAATAAGGTATAAGGCACTAGGGAAGAAGTCCCAATGTTTCTCATTGTTATGTGGGCTCATTGGGTATGTCTGCACTGCACCTGGGAGTGAGCTTCCTAGTGTCTGTAGACAGATTTGGTCTAGCTCAGCTTAAGTTAGTGCACTAAGGATAAACAGTGTGTACGTTGTGGCTCAGGTGACAACTTGGGCTCTCAAGCCCACTTGATCCCCTGCGTCTGAGCTTGAGTAGCTAGCCTGAGTCTCTGTTGGTGCCGCAGCATCCACGCTGCTATTTTTAGCATGCTAGCTTGAGGTGAGCTAGTGAGAGTCTGTCTACAGGCACTGGGGCTGGGAGGCTCACTTCCAGCTGCAGAGTAGACATACCCATTAGGATTCTGGATGCCTTCACCTGCAGACTGTAATTCTCTTTAAATCACTGTCAATTGCGTAGCATGACTGTGGCTTATAAATCAGCAAAGGCTGGTCTAATGCTTTCGAAACCACAAGGTGTTGTAGGTTCTACTGTGGCATTTAGAGACAAGGTTGTGCTATGGGGATGGGTGGGAGTCACAGGTAAAACACCGAAGAGACAGAGATGTTGGAGGCATTATGCCTGTAGAGTGGTGAGGCAACTGGGTTTGCTAGGAAAAGTGCACTCTGAAGCAGCTCACAGCCCAGTCTCAACTTTAACATTTCTTTACTCTTCTGTATTGTTCCTTGTCCTCAAGAGACTTGGTCCAGAGCCCAATGAAGTCAATGACTGTTTTTCCATTGACTTTAGTGGGTTTTGTATGAGGACCAAGAAGCACAATTATTAGAACTCTGGCTAGTGAGAGAAAGTTACAGACACCTTCTGTACCCCTTGTGCCACCAGGGAGGACCAGAATCTGACCATCTGAGTACTATGTATTAGCATTAATTATTATTTTATTATGCAGAAGTACAACAAGGAGTCTTGTAATGGATCAAGTTTCAAAAATTGGCTACAGTAATATAACCGAGACCTGCGTTTGTTCAGTATATCTCCGAGACTGATTCTCCTCTTAGCTACAGTGGTACTAATCAAGAGTAAGTCCACTGAAGTAAGCAGAGTTACACCAATGTGAATCTGGTGTGAATGGGAGAATAAATGAAGAGTTGGATCCTTAGCTGTTGTAAATTAACGCAGGTTCATTGCTGTCAACTGCACTGTGCCAATTTACACCCACTGTGGATCTCATTCACCTCTTAGATTGTGTGCATGCAAACCTTTACGATGTCACTAGTTAGGAGGGTGACACTGATGACTCTGATAGCTGTTCAGTTTTGCCATATGGAGCACAACTGGAGATTTTGGAAACTTGCTAATTACCTGTCTTAGTGACATGCTGCCTGAGAAGATGAAGAAATAGATGTGCCCTGCATTTCATGGAAGATATTGTGTTTGCAAACATTCCATAGCATATGTCTCTAGCTTTAAAAGACTTGGTTGATCTATACATTAATTACTTCAGCACACTGGGAAAAAAAGAGTTGTTAATACAAGAGCTATTTAAACAATCAAGTGATGACAGCTGCTGCCATTTATTAAAAAGTGGCATTTGCCAATAAGAATGAATAAAAATGTAGAATCTGAAAGGGGGTTCTTCACTAAGGGCCCAATCCAAATCCCACTGAAATCAAAGGGAGTCTTCCCATTAACTTCAGTGGTCTTTGAATCAGGCCCTAACACGCTTCACCCATGACTGAGACAGTTGTATTCAAGGACTGGTACACCGTTCAGAGTCACCACCTGGGACGTTGGTCCCATTCGATAAGCTAAGTAAAGGTGGGTCTGGGTCAGCTCTGGATGGGAATTAGGAATTGAAGGTCAGTGTTGTGCTGGAAGGGATGCTGATGGTTTAGTAAATGGCACTCTTCCTCAGAACTGATGTTGCCGTGTGGTGCAGAGAGGCACTATATTGTTGGAGATGCCATATTTTTGGTGAGACATAAAACCAAGATCTAACTCCAATCCACTTGTGGTTGGTAAGGGTCCTGTGGTATTTTCTGGCAATACTACTCTGTCTTGGAGCACCACTGGTGAGGAGGAATGGAGTCACAGACTCTGCCTCTGAGCAAGGCATGGGGTTTGGCTGCTCTAAAAATTTTCTCAGTTGCTGCTGATGGCTACTTCTGCCCCCCCACCAAGATTTTGGCTGTGCTGTACAGCATTGGCGTTAGACTAGGATGTAGCACATTAGGTCCTACAACTGGTTCATAACTTGTAAAGTGCATTGGGATGAAAAATATTGTGTCAATGTATTAATATGGTACAGAGTAATTAGTAATTTTTGCCTCAAGGCAAACAGCACTACCAGTGCTGTTATCTGGTCCATCTGGTGGAGATGCTTACATCTTACAGATTTTATTATTCAGTAATAATATAGAGCTGTGATGGGCAGAAATGATACATAAATTGTTCCTGTACAGATGGCTGCGGAGCAACAGGGTTCCTCACCCTTTTGACTGGTTCAGCAGAAAATTGCTTGCCTTTCAGCACCATTTTTAGCTAATACATGGAAGATATGAAACTGTTAAGACATGAGAGACTCCCAGCTCCCTCTGCTATGTAAGGTATTTATTGTGCTTGTTGATTATTCTCAGAACTATTACACCGTGGGCACACAGGATTAAAGTAGATCAGCTGTTCTCAAACTTTAGCAACCCGAGGGCCCCCATTTTGATGTAACTTTTTTCAGAGACCCCCAAGCCTCCCTGCTCAGCCCCTGCCCTGCCCCTTCGCCGAGGCCCTGTGCACACTCACTCCACCCCCCTCCCCCGTTGCTTGCTCTCCCCTGCCCTAACTCACTTTCACCAGGCTGGGGCAGGGGGTTGGGGTGTGGGAGGGGATGCAGGTGGGAGTGCAGGCTCTGGGCAGGAGTCTGGGTGCAGGCTGTGGGTGGGAGTGTGGGTGTGGGGTGCAGCCTCTGGGCTCTGAGAGGGAGTTTGGGTACAAGAGGGGGTGCGGGGTGTGGGCTCTGGGAAGGAGTTTGTGTGTGGGGTGCAGGCTTTGGGCTGGGGCAGGAGATTGGAGTGTGGGTTGTGGGCTCCGGCCAGGTGGTGCTTACCTCAGGCAGCTCCGAAAAGCGACCAGCACATCCCTCTGGCAGCAGCTCCTAGGCAAGAGAGGGGCCAGAGGGTCTCCATGCTCTGCCCCTGCCCAAAGGCAGCCCCCAATGCCTCAGAGCTCCCATTGGCCGCAGTAGATCTCTGATGGATAAGCAGCTACATTCTTAACACCTTGCAATATCATCAAAGTTTGAGTGCATCCTGAGAGTTTAATGGGAGTTGAAGTTATTCTGCACCTCATTGGAGGCAATTGACACCTTCTAGAATCAGCCTCTTAGCTGACATAAAAATGAAATAATTTAACATACTGCGTAAGTGGGATGGCATGTGTGTTAGCAATATTTCCACATGCAATGAAATGGGTATGTTCGGCCTCTACGAATAGGGAGTTGGCCAGACTCTTCATCTCAATAAACGTTTGAGGCATGGAGCATCTAAGTTATATCTTCTGGGTAAAGAATACTAGTGAATATGCCTAATAAGAAAAATGCAGAGGTAAGCAAGGAAAAGAATACCCTGGGAAGCAATGAGCTTTCATCTTTAATTCTATATCACTTCAAGTTTGAGAACACAAATCAAAGGAGCCACTTGTTAATCAATTCTTCATAAAATTGACATTGTCTATATATTATTATGTATTTATTTTTTTCTGGTCACAGCAATGATGCTTAAGACAGGACAGTCTCTGTCCCCATGGAGCCCAGTCTATGGACTGACAAGTAGAGAGCTCAGAGTTGGTGTGTTTGGCCTCTCTCAGTTGTCACTGGAGCCCATCAAGCGCTTGGTGGTTTGCATACTTATGCCAGTAGTTACTGAATAAGAGCTAAATACTGTAATCAACATATACCAGTAATGAGAAGGGCACAAACCCTGTACCATTCAATGCCCGATCCCTTCAACCTCAGTCTACATCAGTTAAATGTGAACATAAAGGCCACCTTAATTATTTCGTATGAGTCCTGATGCCCTTTGCTGTGTACACTAGTGTCTGAATTTGGGGCACGTGTGTATGAAATAGCAGGTGTGATGGGGCAAGGCCAGATGGCTACAGTAAAAACAGGTATGTTAGCCCCAGGCTGTGACCAGTACCCTAGTACCCTGGTAACCAAATGGCAGTTGCTCCAGGTTAATCAAGGCACTTGGAGCCAATTAAGATCTTTCTAGAAGGCAGTAGAGATAGCTACTTTAATTAGAACACCTGCAGCCAATCAAGGCAGGCTAATCAGGGCACCTGGGTTTTAAAAGGAGCTCACTCCAGTCAGGCAGGGAGGAGCCAGAGGAGAAGGAGCGTGTGTGAGGAGCTGGGAGCAAGAAGGCAAGGAGCTGAGAGTGAGAGAGTGTACTGCTGGAGGATTGAGGAGGACAAGCGTTATCAGACACCAGGAGGAAGGTCCTGTGGTGAGGATAAAGAAGGTGTTTGGAGGAGGCCATGGGGAAGTAGCCCAGGGAGTTGTAGCTGTCATGCAGCTGTTACAGGAGGCACTATAGACAGCTGCGATCCACAGGGCCCTGGGCTGGAACCCGGAGTAGAGGGCGGGCCTGGGTTCCCTCCAAACCTCCCAACTCCTGATCAGACACAGGAGGAGCTGACCCAGACTGTGGGTTCCACAAGAGGGGAAGATCACTGAGGTGAACAAATCCACCAATAAGCACAGGACCCACCAAGGTAGAGGAGGAATTTTGTCACACAGGTTATATGGAGTTAAGCTGTATATCCAATTATCAGTGCAGAAAAGGAAATTACAGTTGTGAAAATGAGGGAGAAGGTAGCTGGGAGCAAGGGTGGACTCTTCCCCACAGATCAAGCACTGGTATCTAAAAAACGAATTAGATATTGCTGGAAGCAGCAAAGAAAGGACTCTGCTTTGAATGAGTTTGAACCACGATCATTTGTCTGGTGTAAACAGAACGATTTCATATTCATCAGGAAACCTGTCTTGTAACATGTATGCTATTCTGAGAAGTCACAGAACAGAGTTCTTCAGGAAACCACACAAATTAAAGAGCTGGGTCGCTAAGAAGGTTACATTCTTGGTGACACCCAAACAGTGAACCTTCTCTGCTGGTGATAGGAGCTAACCTCGCATCCTGTTTGAAGAAAGAGCACCTGCGCAAACTAAGTGATTTTATTTTTTTAGTAGCCTGATTAACCTATTATTGTCATCTGCACTTTTTCCTTTGTTTGGTCATTATAGTCTCACTGGTTGTTATATCTTTGAAGAGGACTTTGAAAAAGACAACAGTAAGCAGAGCCTGGTAAGCTGGCTGAGGAGGTGCTGTAGGGGAATCTCTACACCTCTGTGTTATAGGGCAGGTTTCCCTCTCTCTGAATTCCTCTCCTCAAACATTTGTTGCAGAGAACTCATGGCGAATTCAACACCAAGTGCTCTGTTTACAGTGTGAATATAACAGAACAAGTTCCCCACAGCTCAGGGTTCTTACATTGTCCCCAAGCACAGGATGAGAGAACTCACCTCCTGAGATGCTGGGCTTCTCTGGTCCTTCTTTCCAGTCTATCTCTTTTCCTCTTCCTGTCTCCCTCTTCGCTGTCCTCAGCTGATGAGCTGAGCTACTTCGTTAACTGGTTAATCATTCCGTCCTTAACCATCTCCCTAATTTGCCCCATGTGGAGACACTTACCAAATGCTCAGAGTAGTGAGTCAGCCTAAAGCCAGTCATACTCTGTTACCGCCTGATCTACATTTCGATTTGCCAAGCTTCTAAGGGTGCTGTTTGGCAACCGCCCCTGCTGCAGTACATTTAGCTTCCTGATGTTAGGTTGCCACTTTTAGGAATCCCCCTTCCGACTGCCGCTGTCCAGCAGTGGACCATAGAACATATGGTATCGTATATTCCAGTGGTTTTCATACTGCGGGATGAGACTCCAGAATGGGTCACAACCCTGTTTTAATGGTGTTGCCAGAGCTGGCATTAGACTTGCTGGGGTCTGGGGCTGAATCCAAAGTCCAAGACCCATTGCCCAGGGCTGAAGCCAAAGCTTTAGCCCTGTGCAGTGGGGTTCAGGGGTTCGACTTCAGCCCTGGACAGTGGTGCTCAGGTTACAACCCCTCCCCCGCCCCCCAGGGCTGAAGCCCTCAAGCTTTGGCTTCACTCCCTGCCCCCAGGACAGCAGGGCTTGGGTTTTGGCTCCCTGTCCCAGGGCAGTGGGGCTCGAGCTTCTGTCCCCTTCCTGGGGTCGTGCAGTAATTTTTGTTGTCATAAGGGGGTCACGATGCAATGAAGTCTGAGAACCTCTGCTTCTATCTCAATGCTGTGACTTAGGCTATGTCTACACTGGCAATTGAATGACAACATTTTTGTCTTTCAGAGATGTTAACCCCGTCTCTCCCCCCGAAAGACAAGCGCCAGTTTGAACAGCACTTTGTCGGCAGGAGCGCTGCCCTGCCGACAACGTAAATGCTGGTCGTTGTGGGGTGGAAGTATTTTGTCAGCAGGAGAGCCAACAAACAGCGGCTACGCAGCCATGTCACTAAAAGCTGTGTAGTGTAGACCAAGCCTCATGCTGGAATAAGAACATCCCACTCAGGGAGTTAATTAGGCATAGCTATTGTTCTCGGAGGTATGTTTACACATACAGAGTTTTTGCGCTATAAGTTTCACTGGTGATAGAGAACAGGTGAAAGTAAAGCACTGGTTTATGTCCTCACTCAATTCCTCAGGCGTCAAAGAGTGTTTGCACTATGAGCACTTCCATCGCTGATGAGAGCAGCGCTGTACGGCCGCTATCCCACAGTGCAGCTCTCTCAATAGATCTTGTGGGAAATGGGGGGTGAGCGGAAGGCATTTTGGGTCCCTGCTCAGTGCCCTGTGCTGCCCTGCTTCTTGTCTCAGCAGCCCCGTTACTTCCTCGTTTCTTCTGTGGCATTTTTTTTAAAAATCTCCTGCTGTCTGGCTGCTTTCCTCACCGCATCTACAAACAAAGGGAGAGGGAGCTGCAAACTTCCCGGGGCTTGCAGGGGGAGGGGCAGAGGTCCTGTGTCAGAGCAGCGGACATGCTGGCCAGAGTGGTCGCTTTTGGAACTGTGGGATATTCTTCAGAGGCCAAAGGGTGTTTACACTGGTGGAACGTGTCTTCACTTTCACAGCAGTGGAAAAAGAACAGCGGTAAGAGCTGTACGCCTCTCGTGAAGGAAGTTTCACCACAAAAAGTCATTAACAAATGCAGATACTCTTGCGGTTTTAGGGCAAAAAAGGGACTTTTTGTGCTTTAAATGGTAAGTGTAGACATACCGCTAGATTCACACCCTACCCTAACCTGCGCTAATTTCCCTATATAGAAAAGCCCTAAGAATGGAGAAATAACAGTATCTTATTCTTATTCTGGATTAAGCTCATTTGGAACAGGTCACAATTACTTCAGAATAAGGGCATCCACATGGGAAGTTAATGTCTACCTATTCTGGAATAACTGTGTAGAGAAGTCCTTAGAAAGGGAAAACAAACAAAGGTCTCTGAAGCTGTGGACAAAGGTAACTAGCAACTAAGAAGCAAGGAAGAAGATTTAATAATACCTAGCTCTTGGATAGCACTTTTCATCAGTAGATCTCAAAGTACTTTATAATAGTATTATTCTCCGCATTTTACAGAGGCACAAAGAGACGTAGTGACTTGGCCAAGGTCACCTACCAGACCAGGGATCGGCAACGTTTGGCATGCGGCCTGCCAGGATAAGCCCCATGGCAGGCCGTGCTGGTTTGTTTACCTGCTGCATCTGCAGGTTTGGCCGATCGCAGCTCCTACTGGCTGCAGTTCGCCGCTCCAGGCCAATGGGGGTTGCAGGAAGTCACAGCCAGCACATCCCTCAGCCCACGCCACTTCCCGCAGCCCCCATTGGCCCGGGAATGTGAACCGCAGCCAGTGGGAGCCGCAATCAGCTGAACCTGCGGATGCGGCAAGTAAACAAACTGGCCCAGTCTGCCAGGGGGCTTACCTTGGCGGGCCGTGTGCCAAATGTTGCTGATCCCTGCACCAGACCAATGGCAGAGTCAGGAATAGAGCCCAAGTCAACTGAGTCCTAGTCCAGTGTTCTATCCATGAAGAGAAAATGTATGCTCCACGGCTTACAGCCAGCACACACATGCACTCAAACAGACCATAGTCATAGAGACAACAGCATAACCAATAATGAAATCCTTTGTTACCACATGTGCAGGTACATCAAAAGGTTCCTGTGGAAAACCTAATTTAAGCTGATCTCGCTCTCTCACCACAGGGCCTGGTTCAAATAGTAGGTCCTTCCTTTATACCAGACAGCAAAGGTCACAATCACAGCACCATGTGCCCAGCTCAGTCGGGAAGGACAGATTCTCCTATCAGTTCCAAGTGGCTAATTTCTTTCTTTCATTCAAGTTACAAACAGGCAGTTCCCTCTGGTGCTGGGTATATCGACATGCCTGCAGTTAAGCATGCAGCCAGAGTGCTTCTTCTTTTGAAGATTATGAAGACATTTCCCATAAGGAATTAAAACTAATAGTTTTGCTCAGGTGAGCCCAGGAACAAGGGTGTGGTTGAAATTTGCTACCACAGGTGGTAGTCCACTGAGGATAACAGAGGTCTGGCAGCACCCTAGTGCAATGCTATATACACCTCTACCCTGATATAAACGCTGTCCTCGGGAGCCAAAAAATCTTACCGTGTTATAGGTGAAACCGCGTTATATCGAACTTGCTTTGATCTGCAGGAGTGCGCAGCCCCACCCCTCTGGAGCGCTGCTTTACAGCATTATATCCGAATTCATGTTATATCGGGTTGCATTATATTGGGGTAGAGGTGTATTAGAGGTCTCTGGCCAATGCCACTTGATGCATTTCCCTTCAATCCTTAACCTGAAAGTCTTTTAATCCCAGTTTGATATTGCTAGGGCAAAATCACTTCTAGATTTAAAAGTGGGAAAGGGGAGTGGATGCAATGAAGCTCCATATGCAATTCTGCTTGCATGGGGCAGGATGGCTCGGGGCAGGATGGCTCAGGGCAGGGAGACAATGTGCTGTAGCACCCCTTCCTGCTACTTCATAAAATGGCAGCATGGGTGCTAGTGCACGGGGCTGGGGAACAAAGGCCTGTCCAATGCCCTTACATTGTTGGATCGTGGCCACTTAGCTCCTTAGGGTATGGCTACACAGCAGCTGGGAGTGTGTCACACAGCGCTGATAGACAGATACCCGCTAGCTCTGCTAGAGCTAGTGTGCTAAAAATAGCAGTGTGTGTGGCTGCGGTAGTGACTAGGGTTAGCCACCCAAGACTATACCCAGGGGATTGGGTGAGCTTGTGCTTGGCCAGCTAGCCAAGCCGCGGCCTGTGCCATCACAGCCACACTGTTAATTCTGGCTTGCTAGCTCCAGAAGAGCTAGCACATGTCTGTCTACCCATGCTGGGAAGCACCGTCCCAGCTGCAGTGATGTCTACACACTTAGAGAACTGCTGCGTGTAACAGCTGGGCACTTCAACTCGTGCTCAAAAAATTGATGACCTTGCTAGCTTCTTTCTTAGGCAAGGCAAAGGAAGACATTCCCCAGCACACTTACTTCCCACTCCTCCCTGTTAAAAGTGCATCTGTCCCAGATAGGCCATGTTTTTACCTCTAATAACAATCTGCCTCCCTGACTTGTTTCCCAGATGTATCTTTGCACCTGTCCCACCTCTTCCACCCCAAAAGCTCTGGATTTGGGTTCAAGTATGTCATTATGCAGTGTTTATGGGTTCAGGGGTGGAGAGGGGCAGGTGAAGGGCAAACCTTGAAAACTCTGGAGCGGCCTCTTCACAACTGATTGTTTTTTTGGTTTAATTGGGAACAAGCCTTTGAACATCACTTAATTAGGCTGCCCAGCTCTGGGCTGAGACCGATGGTCCCATGTGAAGCTGTGGCAGCATTTGATGTGAAGGAGAAGGGGATATGAAAATTGCACTTCTGTTGTAGCAATGCTGAGAAATGAGACTTCTCAGCTGATCAGGATGTTAGACCACATTACTTCCTCACTCCGAATGAGGACACACCCAGTGGTGAGAACAAAACAAGCTTGTTTTGATCTTCAGTCTCTCTTCCTTTCACTTTTCAGACTCCCCCAGCCTGCCTGTGGTGTTTCTACACACAGCAGGTATGTCCTTGTCTGTGAAAGACAGGACTTAGCTTTGGCAGCTGTTCCATTAACTGTCTGGCATCATAAGGAGCTGTGATGCTATTGTTCAAGTGCAGTAAGATCCCTCACATTGTAAGGTATCAGTGCACTGGTAACCTTCTTAGTTTTCTCCATTAATTGACAGTTATTACTTACATGAAACCCATACTATTTTAAGCTTGTTTAGTGAAAAACACAATGACACACAGCTCTGATGCCCTACAGTGACCTCCCGGTCCACTTGTTAAATACATCCTGAAATCATTCTCCTTAGAGCAGGCCCCCTTTCCTTAGTTAATTTATGGGCTGATTGGGCCCAGCACTATGCAAGGTTAGTGAAGAGTTTTGGGGGACTCTTCCTCCCCTTGGGCATAGTATGTCATAATCCCACAGTTTGCAGTTTTGAAAATCGCATCTAGACCATGCAAGTCTGGCACTGCTGAAGCTGGCCAGGTGGTTGGTGAAGCATACACCTAGGGGAAACAGCCGTGCTATCCCTGCATACTGGTTGGTCGTAGAACCTACCTAAGGGAGAGACGGCTAGCACAATGCACCTCTGTACTGGCTGCAGCTGCAGCCAGTGCCTTACTGATATATATAAAATATTTTAGGAAATACAAAATAGTTTACAATTATTTCTATATTTTTGTGTATATTAGTTTGGTGTAAAATTTTCAAAAATACCTAAAACCCATTTTCACAAGTGAGTTAGGCAATTAGGAGTCTACATTCCGCAGACTTTGAAGGTGACTTTGGGTCCTAAACTCCAGCATGCATTTGGAGGAAGGGACACAAAGGTGGCCTGGTGGGAAGAAGGAAGCAGCAAATGAGCATTAGAAGAATGCCAGATCTCATCTTTTCCCATGGTGCTGATGGACCCAGAGCTTCCTCTATGTTACTCTAGAATGAACCTTCTAGATATAGGCATTACTGATCTATGCTCAACACTCTGAGCCTCAGCAATAGACAGAACATGGTGATATATCTCCTGTCATTCATTTTCTGGAACTTGGTAGGTGAAAAGTGGAGGTGGAGGCACCGGGGGGCTGTATTGCATTCATTGGGATTGCATTGATGGAATTGTATGACAGGGAACTGGGATGGTCCCTTCCAGTTTTGTCTCGTGTTCCTATCCATGTACTGGATTGTACAAAAAGGATGACCAGGGAGTGTACTGCATGTGCTGCTCATGAAGTAGAATTATCTCTGAAGAATGTGAGGATCGTACTCTGTCCAGCCTTCTCTTATGGCTTCTGCAGCAGAAGTCCGCATATGCACAAAGAAAGAGTAATGGAATATGTTTTAAAAAGCCCAAAGCAATTGAAATGTCAGCTCACCAACGCTGAGCACTAGATGGGCCTGTGGTCCAGGGAAATGACAGTATGATTGGGGAAGGCACATGGCCTCCCCAGCTGTCATCAACTACTCAGTCCAGAGTGTAGGTATCTGTATGAATAGGGAGTGTGAGGATCAGGCTACTGAAATGAGAACACAAAGGAACTAGGGATTGGGGGTATAATGGGTTCTCTTTCCCTCAGTATCTCTCAATTCTTCCTCTCTTTCACTTGACATAGATACCCACAGAGGTCATTCATTCTAAGAGCATGATTAATCCCAGTACAGGAGGATGTACAGAGGATGCAGCCACCATATACGCCATTTGTGTGGTGATGACATCCCTGTGATGCCTTGCAGAGCCATGTGATAAATAAAATGTCTCTCAGGACTAAATTTATCATGCACTTTGGGCCATTTTCCCTTCCCACTGCCCACCACTCCATCTCCCTGCTAACATTCCAAACCTCTGAGCAGTTTCCAACAGTTGTCCTTAAGAAATACAAAACACTCACTAGAGAAATATTCCATTCTTTCTCCCAAAATGCTGAAATTCCCCTTCAAAATCACACTGCTCTGATGCCCAGAACAACAAAAAATATCCACCTCCCTTTCCATTTCTTATAAGGAGTCTTGAAGTTTAAATCTCCTCAGTGTGATAGATATGCTTGCTATGATCTGCTTAGCTCTTGGAAGTCCAGGGCCTCTGGGCTGCTGGCCATGTGCTGCCTGGGGTCCTTAGGGACAGCTGTGTCCACCATTATGGATTTTTTCCCCTGAGAACCCCCTGTAACATTTCACAAACCCCCAGGGGTTTAGGAACCCCAGTTTGGAAACCACTGCCCCAGGGTGATGAGTCTGGCAGAGATTGATTCAGTGGCTTTGGTCTATTTGTTTTAATATAATTTTGTTTTCTTTGCTCATCCCGTATTGAGACAATTAGAGCTTAAATTACCTTTCATCTTCCAGGTCAGCCATGAGCTGTAAAAGGTTCCTAGTAAAACAAAGGGAAGAGGATTACATGCAGGGTTCCTGTACCATACCCATTTGGGGAAGAAATGCCAGAGTTAAATTTCCAGTCCTGCCTACTACATGCTTATAATCTTCACAAGCCACAAGTTATGACTATCCTGCCCTCCGCCCCTCCTGCCCAGAAAAAGATGAACATTAAAGTAAGGCTGAAGAATGTAATCAAAACGGGATTTATACCCAAGATGTCTTTAAATGTTCTTGTAGTATTTAAATAGAGTGGAAGTTATCTTTGTTATTCGTGCCAAGATGTATCATTACTTTGGTATATCCTGTCCTATGAAATGGGAAGTGGTTTTGCAGACTTCCTTATATAGGGCCTCTGTTTGAAATAGTTTTGGCATAATTTTTTTTCTTTAGCTTTGAGAAAATGCAAACTTTGTTTACATTCTTCAACCTGCTGCCTTTTTATCTCAGAGCAAAGCTTCATTTCTCTTTGAAAGGTAAAAATTCAATTTCCTTGCTCATGAATACAATTGTGCTAACACGTCTGATGTGACCATATTTTATTGTCAGTAAGTCAAGGGAAAGAACAATCTCTGCACTTGGCAAACAGGCTTCATGGCTCAATAGCCTCAGCTATGGAAAAACTTGCCACAGCAAAACTGAATCAACCAACAGAGACAAGAGTGTTGGCTGGTAATAGCGCTGTCAGAGACATACCTGGGCCCCAGTCTCAAGATGGGGATCCAGGAATTGAAAGGGGGTGGGTGGGAAGCAGAAAGAAGAGTATCTGGGTAATACTGCTAATGTGGGATCACTACCACAAAGACAATGAAGGAAGAGAACAGGAGAGATAACTAGGGCCCTACCAAATTCACAGTCAGAGATTTTTAAAATAGTAAATTTCATGATTTCAGCTATTTAAATCTGAAATTTCACTGTGTTGTAATTGTAGGGGTCATGACCCAAAAAGGAGTTGGGGGGGGGGGTGTACCAGGGTCCACGACCCACCCCTCTTCCTGGAACCTGTTTGCTGCCCCCATAAGACTCAGAGAGGCTACAGGGTTGTGCAACACCCGTGTCTTTATTCACTTAAGGGTGTCCCACCACCAGTGTCCATATATATATATATATATATATATAGAAGCTTTACAGGATTAGCCACCTCCTTTACAGGCAGAATCAGCCTTCAGCTAGGAGGCCGCCTGCCTGCCTGCCTGCCTGCCTGCCTGACTTCTCGACTTCTCACTGGCTGCCCCCTGCCTTCTGACTCCCTTCCAGCCTTTATAACCCTTGGCTTGTCAGGCCAGCAGGTGTTGCCAATCCTCAGGCCGGCATCAGGCCTTTTCCATCAGTCCCAGTCTGCTTCCTCTGATTGGAGCTGACTGGGAAGGGGCTAATTAGGTGCTTTTGCACCAGCACCCTTCTACATACCTCCCCCCTTAAGCAGATGCTGGGCCTGATCTTACTTGGCCCTGCTTTTCTCAGCCTGGGGTTTTACTCTGGGGATGGCCTCCCTGCCCATCTGGGTGGTCCCCAGGCTCAACCCTTGGGGTTTTGGAATGCCCCACCCACAAAAGGTGCATTGGGCAGGGGGTGGGCCACCTGACAAGTCCACCTCCGCCCAGAGGTCATCACATCAGTCGCAACCTTGGGCAAGTCGCCCTGTATGTTCTCTTTCCTTCCCTAGTGGGGGAGATGGATTGGCCCCAACTGCCCCAAGGCTGCCCCTTGTCTCTGGTTTGGGGCCTCTGCCTATCGGAGTTTGGGCCTCCCTCTTTTTGGGTTCCTACCCTCTGAACTTTCTTCAGCTTCTCTTCCTCTATCACTGGGATTCCCTCTGGGTGGTCCCATCCTGGGACTTCTCTTCTCTCATAGGTCACTTCCATAGGGTCTCTATCCTGGCTGTGTGGTCTAGGGTTCCTATCCTTTTTCCCCTTGAGGTTGTGGGGATTCCCCTTTCTCAGGGTCCGCCGCTCCCTGAGGGCTCTGGACCCCTCCCTCCAGGTTCTTCTCGCTCACTTTGTTGGTCTCCTCCTCATGCCTTCTTTCCTTTTTGGGGCAGGGTTCCAATCCAAACCCAGGATCACAGGGTAGGGCATCCCCTCTATTACCCCACCCGCTTCCAGGCAAACCTTCCCTGCACCTCCAGGGGTACCTGGTTCAAGGGACAATACTCCCCATCCTTGTGGATGCATTCCACCATCATCCTTTCCCCAGGGATAAGCCAATGCCGCTATATGAAGTCGCCGCACCCAGACCTGCATGCTATCAGGGAGGCACTGCACAAACTGTTCGAGGATCACCTGATCCATAATCTGCCCCACTGTTTGGGCGTCGGGCCTCAACCATCGCGTCGCCCAGTCTGTCAATTTCTGGGCAAAGGCCCAGGGCCTCACGTCTCCTGCACATCGGACTGCCCAAAACTTTTGCGGGTATTTTTCCGACGAAACCCCCACGCATTCCAAGATGGCTGCCTTCACAGCATCATAGTCTCTAGCCTGTGCATCCGTTAGGATCATATACGCTGCTTGCGCCTCTCCATCAAGATATAGGGCTAGCCGCAGGGCCCAGGTTGTCCTATCCCATCCCATTTCCAGGACCACTCACTCAAAGGTACCCAAAAAGGCATCGGGGTCATCCACTGGACCAATCTTACAGAGGCTAAGGCCCAGCGGCTGGGTGCCATCTCCCTCTGCAGGACTCACCAGTTTCTGCAGGAGCTGCTGCTGCTGCACTGTTGCCTGTTCTTTAATAAGTCCTGCAAAGTCCGTTGTTGCCCAGCCTGCCAAGCAAGTAAAGCTTGCCTTTCCAGCTGGTGGCATTGCTGAAAGTGTCTTTTGCATCTCCCTGTGTTGCTCCGTGAGCCACTGCAGAGTGCCCTCCATCTCCAGGTCACCAAACTGTGTCTCTGGCAAAGGATCCCGGACAAGCTTCCACATGTAACACAGTCCATGATCCGCCCCTCTTTCTTGGGCCTGCTTGCTGCCCCCATTAAGGCTTAGTAGGGTGACCAGATATCCCGATAAAATCGGGACTGTCTTGATATTTAGGCATTTGTCCCATGTCCCGATCAATGTTTGGTTGGGATGCAGTTTGTCCCTATATTTTGTGGCACTCTGGGTTTTTTTGGCTCTACCGGCAACCCCCCACATGTATCCTGATATTTTCTTCCTCTCATCTGGTCACCCTAAGGCTCAGAGAAGCTTCAGCATTGTGTAACACCCGTGTCTTTATTCACTTAAGGTTGTCCAACCACCAGTGTCCATCTATATACAAGCTTTACAGGATTAGTTACCTCCTTTACAGGTAGAGTCAGCCTTCAGCTAGGAGGCCTCCAGTTCCCTCCCTGCCTGACTTCTCGCTGGCTGCCCCCTGCCTTCTGGCTCCCTCCCAGCCTTTATAGCCCTTGGCTTGTCAGGCTAGCAGGTGCTGGCCTGATGCCAGCCTGAGGACTGGCTTTTCCATCAGCCCCAATCTGTTTCCCCTGATTGGAGCTGACTGGGCAGCACCAGCATCCTGCTACAGGGGGGGGTCTCAAGGTTATTGTGGGTGGGGTTATGGTGCTGCTACCCTTACTTTTGCACTGTTGCTGGCAAGGTATTGCCTTCAGAGCTGGGCCCCCAGCCAAGAGCCACCACTCCCTGGCCACCCAGCTCTGAAGACAGTGCAGAAGTAAAGGGGGAAATATCACGATCCCCCCTAAAATAGCCTTGTGACTCTCTGCAACTCCCTTTTGGGTCAGGACCCCCAATTTGAGAAACTCCGGTCTCCTTTGTGAAATCTGTATAGTATAGGGTAAAAACACACAAAAGACCAGATTTCACGGTCCATGACATGTTTTTCATGGCCGTGAATTTGGTAGGGCCCTAGAGATAACATAAGGAGAAAGGGGAAGGGTGGAGGGGAGATGGGAGAATGTAATGGGTTCCTTGTATACAACTTAATATATCATTATTAGCATTGCTACTTTTATTTCAGGTGAAGGAAAATAAAGTGTAAATATCAAGGGCAAACTCTCTCCACTGGACCAATCCCCTGTCATTTGGATGCAGGACCCAAGCTGAGAATTCCCCTTGGTGAGGACGAAGTCCTAGATGATGTCAAATGGACAGACCTGGATCTTATGCAAGCAGCTCCTCCCTCCTGCCCCTCTTCCCCCGTACACCCTCCAGCACCGAGGGCAGGGTCAAGGAGGAAGGTGGTGTGCTGGAGCCCTGCTAATTCTTAGCTGACACTGGTCCCCTAGTCAAATAAGTTAGAACAGCTCCTAGACAGTGTCTGGAGATTTTCTCAAACTCAATGTGATAGGAGAGAAAAAATGGGAATGGGAGGGTGGCCATGATGTGGGAGAGGGAAACTGAGGCTGTCTGACATCCCTCAAAGATGGAAATAGCAATAAAAGGGTGGAGGGTGAGAATGGGAGAAGAAGCTGAAGAAATGTAAAAGGATAAACAAGAAAAGCTTAGGACCAGAGCATATAGGCTAAAGGATGTGATCCTATTAATGCACATTTCTGAATATTATTGTATTTGTCTGGCAGATGTCCGTATTCTCTGTGCACTTTGGAGGGGTGCGGAGGGGGAAGCATACAGTAGGGGATGGTACAATACTGTCACTTATGAGGCTTGGATCAAATTACCATAGTGACTCTTACTGCTGGGTGTGTAACTGGGTTTATAGAGCGGGCATTTGTCAGCATTACACGATATAGCAACTAGCATTTCTCCAGCCTGGCTTTTATAAGCTTGGGGATGATTCAGGCACTAGGCTGTGTCAGGAGCAGCAATGGAGGGCATAGCTGTGGGAGTGAAGGCAAGAAAAAGTTAAAAAAGAGTGATATTAACGTTAGCATTCATGCATCTGAGTTCCTTGTGTGTGATGGAGAAGGGCGAGCCAGTGGAGGGGAATGATGAGCCAAAAGACTGATTTTAGCCGCAAAATTCTGCCTGAGTATAAGAAGGGCATTTTGTATGTCTGCAAGGCCTGAGAGGAGGTGGCTTCCCTCGTCAAGATGAGAGATAACAGCAATTTTTCTAGCAAACGTAGCTTCTTTCTTTGGCACCTTCTCCTCTTCTCCACTTTCTCCATTACATTTGGACCCTGCTGTTGTGTTTGTGTCTTTCTAGAGCTCCCCAGGAAGGCTATGCCGGTGGTTGTACTGGTGTGTGTGTGTGTGTGTGTGTGTGTGTTTTTTCAAACTAACCTCCAACTTCCATCCCCAGTAAAACTTCTGTTTGTTTCATTAGATGAGGCCATATCTATTCTACAAAATTAAATTGACCTAATTTGTGTCGGCATACAGCTGCTGCAGTAATTGCATCTCTTGTGCATGCCTTTTGCTCTTTATGTTGGCATGCATGTCCTCACCAGGAGCACTTGTATTGATTGTGCCACCAGGGTGGGGCATTGTTGGACAGTTGATGTAAACAATGCAGTGTCTATACTGACACTACATGGACCTTGACTCTATGCCACTCTGAGAGGTGGAGTTATTAAGTTGGCATAGCAGGGCAGTTACGTCAGCAGGAACAAAATGTAAATGTAGACACTTCCGTAGTTAGGTCGACGTAAGCAGCCTTGCGTCGATCTAACTCTGTAATGTAGACCAGACCTGAGTCTAAATCTCCAACAGTGACACTTTGTCAGTGTGCATTAAGGTAAAGATAACCCGAAAAAAACTTCATTCATCCATTTGTAGCTTCTTGGCATAGGGTGCGTGTCCTGTAAGGCAGGCCACCGTGGTGTTTGCACAGCTCTCCCAGTTCTCCCCAGAACAAGGGAATTCTGGAACTTGTAGTACAGAGGGACCAAGGGAGTTAGAGGCACACAGGGACTGCTATGAAGAAGGCAAGCTCTGTATAAACACTCCTTCTGAAATATAGAGAGAGGAGAGATGGAACAAGCTGTGGATCTCTCCAGCTGCTGGAGCAGCAAGGGGTGAGTCTCTCCAGTCCGAGTGTGGGCAGGAAGCTGGGCCGTGGCTGTTGAAAGAGCTGGGAGGCTCAAGAAGAGACTTGGGAGGTGATGCCAAAGTTGTCAACTCTTCTGAATGTTTCATGAGTTAACGGGATTTTGGACCCCTACTTCAGGTAAAACACCAGCCTTCACCTGATTTTGGGGAAGCGTAATATGGGAGTGATACTCCGGTGCAGTTCCCTGTAGCTTTGGGGAAGTTGCAGTGACGTACAGGCTAGACACAGAGAGTTCTAGTCCCAGCTCTTTCACTGGTTACTGTTAATATGTCACAAGCCTTACTGTGAATCAAGATCTCATGCTGCTGCCTTGGTGGGAAATTCTCATTCACAGATAACTGAGGGCTTGGCCAGGGTAATGCTTCAGGAAGAAGGCTCGGAATAAAACCTAGGTCTCTAATATCACAAAGCCACTGCTCATCTTTGCTGTACAACCTTGCAGAAGGAGTGTGCCAAATTACATACAAATTTGAGTATCTGGGCATAAATCTCCTAGCATAAATGCAGTGTGTTGGTATTCTTTAATCTGCAAAAGACAGTGGGAACTGCATCCTGTGATGTAGATGATTTGCAATGTCTCATGTGACTGAACACGCTAATCCGAGATTTGCATGATCTTTGGCAGTTATTGCAAATGTATGTATCTTGCTTGGAAGCTGCTTGCTTCCTCCAGGTTCTTTTCTCCTCAAGCTGTAGAAGCCAGCTCCTGTCATGGACTTTGAACCCTGATGGAGACGATGGCACCACTTGTTACGATCACTCTCCAAGATTTCCAATTGGTCAGGATCAGTGGTGGACAACCTGTGGCCTGTCAGAGTAATCTGCTGGCAGGCCGCAAGACAGTTTGTTTACATTGACTGGCCTCAGGCACGGAAGTTCAAAGCTCCCAATGGCTGCGGTTCGCCATGTCTTTATAGTGAAGCTTGGGATGCCCTGTTCTTGTTCCTTCTGATAGCTCCCCATATAGCATCTCCTTGAGTATGCATCCATCTTCCAACCTACTCAGATGGCCCAGCCAGGGCAGTCATCTTTGCTTGAGCAGGGCTGTCACAGTTGGTAAATTTTCCCTTTGAAGAACTTCTGTATTGGTGACTTTATCTTGCCATTTGGTGTTGAGTATGTGGTGTAAACAACGTAGGTGGAAATTGTTCAACCTTTTCTCCTGATGAGCATAGTGTGCTGAGGACACAAGCTTGGTACACTAGCATTTTGGTTTTGATGGCAAGCTTTAAGTAGCAGATTTATAAACCCCTAACATAATGTAGCTCTGTCACCCTTTAGCGTCTAGGCCACAATAGGTGTCTATAAATCTGTTACTGCATCTGTGCTTTGAGATTGGGCTCAAATACTCAAAAGTATTTAAGCCTTGAATGCTTAGAAGTTAGGGGCCTAAATACCTTTGAGAATCTGGACCTATGATACAGGCTCATCCTTTCTTATCCAGAGTTCATTCTCCGCAGAAGACATAAACAGAGAAAGTGTTAGTCTGGCTATGCTGTCTGTAGTCACTAGACCAGTCTGTCCCCAGAGTCCAGAAGAGAAATCGAGAATACTGGTGTCCAGCATTTCACTGCCATCTCACAAATACTAGTGTAATGTACTTTCAATGTGTGTGTTGTTTCTCTTTATGGACTGGCCAAGTTGAGAATAACTGCTTGCTTGCTTTCTCCCCCTCCAGTTACTTTCATAGGTGAAATGAAAGCTATCTGTATTGTGGCTCTGAAGGTTGTGGGCCCAAAGATGGGCCTTGTGAAGGTAAAGAAACATATAGAATCATAGAATATCAGGGTTGGAAGGAACCTCAGGAGGTCATCTAGTCCAACCCCCTGCTCAAAGCAGGACCAATCTGCAGACAGATTTTTGCTCAGATCCCTAAATGGTCCCCTCAAGGATTGAGCTTACAGTGTAAGGACCCTGGAGTAATTGTGGGAATGACTCTATAGTACAAAATGTTGGATTTAGAAGTGGATGTGATGCTAATATTTGTTTTGCAGTTGCATTTTGGCTAATGGGAGCTGTCCCTGTTAAGATAGAGTGAAATATGTTGGAGAATTTGCCTGTGGAGGGCCTGTGTAGGATCTGTGTATGCTCTGGATAGGTCAGAACTAGAGTTAATAAACTTGTCTTACCAGAAAGCAAGCCTCATTCTCCAAGGTGTAATGTAAGTGCACAGGTGGGACTGGATGGATCAGAATGTAGCTAATGTATCCTAGAGTCTCTGACCTGTAGGTCACCACTTGGCATTCTGCCCAGCTCAGCAGGGATTCTCATCTAATGGATGTTTGGTAGCCCTATAGCAGAGGAGTTTGGTGAGTCCCAGTGCTGAATCCCATGTCACAAGCTCACTAGTGGGCTTTCCAGTAGTCTCTTTGGGGCAGGGACAGTCTCTTACTGTGCATTTGTTCAGTGCCTAGCAGGGCCGGACTTACATGGGTGACTGCCCAGGGCGCAGTGGTTGGGGGCGGGGGTGTGTCATAGTCAAGAGTCTGCAGAAAGGCTGTGCCCATGCAGGAAGCAGCGGAAGGGAATAAAGAAGGCTGTGGGCGGGAGCCAGGCACTCTCACACGTCCCCTCCTCACCCTCCCAGCAGCACGACACCTGCAGTGCCACCGCTTCTCCACCTGCTGCTGCTCTGCATGCTGAGCGGCCCACTGTATGGGAAGCAGTACTTAAAGGACACCAAAAAAAGGTTTACTCACAGGGCCATTTTCCCTAAGGCTGGCCCTGATCTGATTTTGGCTGGGTCCCCAAGAGAGAGCTCTGGCAGCAGGGGCCAAAATCTCATTATTTCCAATACATTTGCAAGAGTTGGCAACATTGTAGTTACATGTGTTTGGGATGGGTTGGGGGGAGTTTGAAAAGCAGAAGATGGACCAAGGAAAACATGATTTAAACCTTTTAAAAATATCTCATGGGTTTTGGGAGGGTCTGACTCATGATTTTTGACCGTTTGAGGTTGGTAATACTGGGAAGTTGTTTGACATTTTGAGGTGGCACAGAGCTTTGAGAATAATTGAAAAAAGTGGTTTTGGGCAAAGAAGCCCTATTGGCTTCAGACCTGAACTGGACATGTGCTTTCCACAGAGTTGGCTGAAGCTCAACTTCACTTTACTGCATCAAAGTGAGGGTTCACGAAGACGCCCTCAGGGGATGTGTGACCCAGGGAATACCAAAGGCAGAATTTGTTTGGCTGCACTGGACTGTGTTAGGATATATCTTCTCTGTAGAGTTAGCTCAGGCTCTGACACAAGAGTTGTTCCTAACCCCACTTTTGTCCACACATGAAAACTTCATACAAGTTTAATGGTGCTTTCAGCCCAGGTTAGGTAGCATGGCTGGGGGTATGAGCTAAAACCCAGGTTCCAATTTCACTCATGCTGGTAACCCATGCACTTTTCAGTGAGGGCACGGGCTATATCGCTCGAGTGCTGATAGTCCTCCAATGCCTTCTCACTGTGTGCCAGAAACACAGAAACGTTTCCCCATAATTCACTGGGAAAGAATACTAGAGCAGCTCATCTTATTGCAGCACATGGGTCAGGCCCTCAGAAGTCTTAGTGACACACAGAGGGGAGTGCAGCACCAGAATATCTCAGGTAGGACTTTGCAGTGTATCTGCTCGCACCAGGGCTAGGCTAACCTGGGTGGCAGTCAACCAGGCTAACTGCAGTGAAGGCACAGCCTAGAAGGGGAAGAGTTTGTGATTTAGCTGAGGGAATTTGCTAGCAAAGGAGAAACTGAGGCAGCAGCCACACTTGGTGGTCAGAAGATAAGCTGCTTTGTTACACTAATCTAGAGCCGGGCACTCCAGTATCAATATTATCCCACTCTGGTAGTCCAAGGACAGTGTTGGCTAAAGCTCCATGCCACACAGAGGTTGGTCATGTAAGTTCTTGCAAGCTGCCATTTAAAGAATTTACTAGTGGGGAGGTGACACATACCACCCTGCTCCATAATTCACCTTAGCTTTGAAACACACTTGTCTGCCTACATCCCTGGTTCCTTCTCACATCAGTCTGACTTTGTATTCTTTTTTTGCTCCTCTGTTTTCCCTTGCTTCTTATTCTTTCCCTTTTCCTTCCATTGCCTTTTCCCACCGATAAGCTGTGATCTTCTGAGCATGGGAAGTAGCAGCCGCAGCCTCAGCCACGTTCCTGGTTTTATGAGTAAATGCAATGATTGTTTGTCATGTTTTTTACAGCAGTGCCTGAGGACCACCCAGGAATGCTGCACTGTACAAACATACAGTAGCAGATGGCCTCTGCCCTGAATATCGCAGATCCTTGCACCATGGAATTTTTTTATTCAGTAAAGGCAAAACGGGAAAAGGTAGCCCATTGGTCAGATGGCTGAACTGAAGAAGTACTCTTCCTATTTAAAAAGTACACCACCAGAGCTTTAGTCTAACTAGATGAAAAGCGACAAAAAGTCCTGTGGTACCTTACAGACTGACAGAAATATTGGAGCATGAGCTTTTATGGGTGAATACTCACTTTGTCAGATGCATGATGGTTGGTCTTGATGCAGATTAGAAAAATTTGAGGGGCACACATCCTTTCCCGCACCGATGCTCCATTGATAGTTGTGCCCGGAGGATGACTTCTATATCTCCCTCCCTTTCTAGACTTATTATTTCTTCCCCAGTTGTAATGATCACAACCTTTGGAATCAGCTGTCAAGCAGCAGACAGCAGGGCAAAATGCAAGTATATTTTTCTAATTTGGGGATGGGGGTGTTTTTGCTCCTACCAAAGTTAATAATAGCGATGTGGTGGATTTTCTTTCTCCGCACATTTATCTCATGTTTAACAAGAGGACAAGCAAGTTCTGATAAGTTGTCACTGCTTCAGAGAGCCAGTGACAATAAAAAACAATGTCCTTATCTTATCTACCTGTGCCGCCAAGGGGCGTGTGTGATTAGTTTAGCTGGTGCCTTTTTCACGAAATATGTTCTGCAAGGCTGGAGGATGGTTTACGTGGCATTTGGAAAACGTGACTGGTCTCTTTCCAAACAGCTCCCGGTGTGAATGTGTATCCTAGGCTTCCTTTATATGGAGATCATTCTGATCATTCCCTACTCTGGAGCTAGCTTTGGCAGGGGATGATAATCCACAGCCCTGTAGACTTCATGTTGGACTAAGTGAGTTCTGTGGAGGGCAGACTCGTAACTGGTGTAAGTTAAAGTCAACAGAGCTTTTGTAATGCACTGGCCAAGATGGCAGCCATCAGGGACTGCACTAGGGACCTCCGGAGCTAAAAGCATGAGCTGCTACAGCTTGAGCTAGAGCTCCCGTGCTGGAGTTGTAATAGACACTTAGCCTTTGCAGACCAGGCACAGAGGCAGGGGACATAATACACGCTGACCAGTGGGTTGCACTGTGATGATTTTACACTAGCAGAGGATCTGCCCCTAGAACTGTTTTTTTAAATTTCCCCTCTGTAGCTGAAAGTTTTTCAACCACTTTTGCATAATTAATTATTCCCTTGTTATTTAATGTTTTACAATTTTTTTAGTGCTGCAAAGGGGGGAAAGGATTTAAATGACATACTAGCAAAGCTAATTCAGCTAAACAAATGTCTTTCTATTGAAAGTGAAGGTTGTACAGTGCACTGGAGATAGAAACCCCCATATAAGAGAGACTGGTGACAAGTGGATGTCCTTTGTGCAGTAGATGGATTGTATTTATCAGGATGCTTCTTTCAGTCTACTCTGTCTATCTCAGTTCTTTTAAGATGCTCATCACTAAAGCTGGCTGGAAAATTTCTGTTGAAAGGTAAGCATTTTCCTCTGAGCTCTCCTCAGATAAGGCTTTCTGCTCCTGTTACAGTTGCTCCTAAACAGAACACAAAATCAAAAGCGTCTGAATCCAGAATTCCAAACCATGAAGTCTGAGTACTCAAAATGACACAAAATCAAGTTCACTTATCCCGGTTCCTTAGGGATCGCAGCATACGTATTGGAAGTCACTTGAATCTCTTGGTGCTTTAAATTATTCCAGGTATGGAACCTGAATCATGATAATTAATTTAACTTGTAAATGTTACACAAACATTAACCAGTTATGCATGCCCCCCCAGTGAGGTATTTCAGGAAGGTATTTTTAATCCCCATTTTACAGATGAGGAAGCAGAGACTGAGAAGTTAAGGCACTTAACATAGTTGCCAATATCCGTATTTAGGTTCATGCAACAGTGGCCTGCTTTTCAGAGTAGCTGAGTACCCACAGCTCCCAATGAAGTCAATGGGAATTCCATATAGGCAGTGTGTGCAGCATAAGGCTCTTAAAGCCCAGTTCTGTTCTGATTTACATCTTGTCCAACCTTATTAATGTTAATGAGGTGTTCATTTAGAGCAGAATTTGTCCCCTAGCTTTTTTGTTGGCGGTGGGTGGGGAGGAGTATGAGAGAGAATGTCACAGCCATTTGCAAATGTACGATCATTTACTGCTACTAATTACTTCCCTACTATCTCTGTTCGGCTTTACCATTTTGGCTTCTAAACGGAATAGCCTTAGTGATCCAAACCTCAATGATCCTGAAGTATGTGTGATCTGAAGTAGTGTCATGTTCAACTACGGTGACCAGATGTCCCAATTTTATAGGGATAGTTCTGATTTTTGGGTCTTTTTCTTCTATAGGGTCCTATTACCTCCCACCCCCATCCTGATTTTTCCCACTTGCTGTCTGGTCACCCTATGTTCAACCAAGAATGCTGGAGGAAGAAGAGGCTGCCAGGTCCCTGAAGTTCTGCCCTTGCTTCAGTCCTTTAGCCCTTAACAGAGCAGAGGATCAGAGCTGAAATCTGACAGTGTAGCGTAAGAACGCAATTAGACCAGAAACATCACAGAAATGGATTTAACAGTTGTGAGGGGCCTCTGAGAAGAGCAGTTAGCTCAGCTGGCTGTTTATAGTCTGAGTGGTCAACAGACTTTGAAGTCTGTGCTCAAGATCAGGTCACCCTAGTGCTGAGGTCAAAAGTTGTTTCTCTGGCACATCATTTATGTGAACGTTTTAGGTATCATCTCCAAATCCAAACTGGGATCCAGATCCAGATTTGCTAGTGGCCTCTCTCTCTTATCATTGGACAAGCCAAACCCCTAAATACAACTGTATCTGACCTTTGGGGTGTTTAGAATCCCTCATTGGACTTACTTTAACATAGAAGGCGCATGTATATACAACTCCCATTATCTGTGGGATCCAAAACCCATTGAAGTCATTGGAAATGCTCCCGTTAATGGGCTTTGGCTCTGGGCCTCAGAGAGGGAAATAAAACCTGACTAGTTTCCTATTCCTGTAGTTAAACACAACAATCATGTTGGCCTCTCTGGACACAAAATACAATGAAATCAAACAAACCACACCATTACTTGGCTGCGAGACAATCTGATAGTCTCCTTTTCGAAGTGTGAAAGAAAAATAGCTCTTGGAACTAGAAATCAATGAAGATAAGGTTACCCTTTCCCCCACCACAACTTGGGCCTCAGAACACCTACATGCTGACCTCTTGAGCCTAAAGTCAGTGGGGCCTGAAAGCTGGAAGTCCTTGACTGGTGACAGCAGAGAGAAAATCATCACCTGCTTAGTCACAAACATGTGGCACCTGCATCACTGGTTGTTAAATAAGATCAGCTAATAGTTGCTGAGCGGCATTTCAAAGCTTCATGGAAGAATTAATGAAGGTTTTATAGATGCTGTGTCTCCACAGCAGCCTTGGACTTCGGCTCTGGAATTTAATGTAAGAATTCTGACTTTACATTGAGTTTCCTGTTTATAAAGATCTTTAGCATAGGGAGAACTGGTGAAATAGGAAATTGGCACCAGTTTGACATCTGGAGGTCTGACTCTCATCTTGTTTACACTGACATAAACTGAAATTAATAGAGAAGTTATACTGGTTTAAAACCAGTGCAAGATCAAAGCTGGACTCAGATGCTATGTAAGTGTGTTCAGTGTGATTCTAGTTTGGTCTGTGAGAAGAATGCAGGTCCCTTTTTAATGTAATCATTTGGATACACTTGTTCCTAATTTTTATGTCACCTTCAGGATTCTGGATTGATTCCTAATCTAGCCACGTGAATTGTTCTACTGAAAAACAAAAACAATTTTCTGCAGCTGCTCTTGTTTTCAGATTATTCACCTCAGTACATGATTCAGAAAACAACCATCTGAATTAGCATTGTAAATTGCACAACCCAGGGAAAAGCATGTAAGAACAGGAGATAAGATATTCTTGATCAAGGAGATCTGGCTGTGAAACCAACTTCCAGAAGAGACGAGACTAAGGCCTTGTCTACCTTACACAATTTTGTTAGCAAAAGGCAGCATTTGCCAACAAAATGGTGGAGGTGCACACACTACAAAGCTACTTTGGGTGGCAAAACTCTGCTGTTTTGCTGACAAAATAAAACTATCTTGACGAGAGGTGTAAAGCTTTTTGCAGCAAAGTTAAAGTGACACAACATTAATGTAGATGTCGTCGTTTGTTATATCGCTGGAACTGGCCTCCCCCAGTATCCCACAATGCCCACTGTGACTGCTCTGCTCACTGTTTTGAACTTGGCTGCCCTGCAGACAAGTGCGCCTCCCCTTTCAAAGCACCGGGATGCTTTGACATTCCTCAGCGTGGAAAGCAAACAGAGCTTCTGAGGATGCTGCCCCCAGTAGCTGAGGAGGCCGTGCGGGAACCTCGGATGGAATCACAGAGCCATTCATGTGAAATTGGCAGGCAGGCAGAGCAGGCTGCTGCTGTGAGAGGTATGTTGTGCTGTGAAAAGCCAGGGGCTGCCTCAGGATTGGTTGGTCAGGCTGCTATCTGAACTTAGAGAGACAGCATGACGACACACTCGGTCTCCCACAACACACACACTTCCCCAACACATACTCTTTCCTTCTCTCCTCCAGCGTCCCTGTCACACACTCTCCCTCCATTCTCCCACACTTCAGTTGAAAAGCAGATAGCAATCTAGTGATGACCACAAAACTTGATTGAGAAACCCACATCATGTGATGTTGTACCTACCCTATGAGGCACAGCAAACCCTTCCCAAAGCACCCTACAGCCAGTTGCACAGTAGAATAGCTACCCACAGTGCACTTCTCTCTGTATCGATGCAAGAGCTGCTAGTGCCAATGTGCTTTGCTGACACAAGGAAAATAGTTTGGACATGCAACAGCAGTTTAATTAAAGCGGCATAACTTTTGTCAACACAACTTTGTAGTGTAGACAAAGCCTTAGTTACAGTTTAGTGCCCTTCAGGTCATGTTTCAAGTTCTTCCTCTTTGCTAAAGTTTTCCCAGTAGAGTCAGAATATTTTCAATAATAACTGCTTCCTAATCAGAGGTGTTCGAATTTCCACATACTTGTCAACATCCCCTTTTTGTGAGATTGAACAGCTGTACTGTCCCAGGCTTCCAGTGTGGTTGCATGGCATGGGTTCATTGGTGTTATAGCAGTCCAAGGGTATGTCTACACTATGGGATTATTCCGATTTTACAGAAATCGATATTTGGAAACAGATTGTATAAAGTCGAGTGCACGCGGCCACACTAAACACATTAATTCGGCGGTGTGAGTCCATGTACCGAGGCTAGTGTCGACTTCCAGAGCGTTGCACTGTGGGTAGCTATCCCATAGTTCCCCCAGTCTCCCCTGCCCATTGGGATTTCAATCCAGAATTCCAATGCCTGATGAGGCCAAAAATTTGTCGTAGGTGGTTATGGGTAAATGTCATCAGTCAATCCTCCCTCCGTGAAAGCAACGGCAGACAATCATTTTGTGCCCTTTTTCCTGGATTGCCCTGGCAGACGCCATAGCATGGCAACCGTGGAGGTCGTTCAGCCTTTTTTCACTGTCACCATATGTCTACTGGATGTTGCTAACAGACATGGTACTGCAGCGCTACACAGCAGCATCCCCTTGTCTTTGCAAGTTAGCAAAGACAGTTACCAGCCCTACTGTACCGTCTGCTGCTTTACAAGTTGATAATGATGGTTACCAGTCATGCTGTACCATCTGCTGCTGTCATGGGTGCTCCCGGCCGGCCTCAGTGAGGTCGGTTGGGGGCACATGGACAAAAATGGGAATGACTCCCCAGGTCATTCTCCTCTTTAAGTTTTGTCTAATGGAGAGTCAGTCCGGCCTAGAATATCAGGCAAGCCTACTAAAGAACCAGAAAGGCAAACGGCTGTTCTGGGTCAGAGCCCCAGACATCTCGCAGAAATGATGAGCTGCGTGCCATTCTAGGGGGTGCCCCTGCAACAACGCCATCCATTGCTTCCCTCTTCCCCCACCCCTCCTGGGCTACCATGGCAGTTATCCCCCCATTTGTGTGATGAAGTGATAAAGAATGCATGAATAAGTAACAACACTGACTTTATTGCCTCTGCAAGCAGAGATCAAAGTGGGAAGGGGAGGGCAACCTCCAGCTGCCATGATATTCCAGACAGGAGTGAATTTCTATTAGACAAAGCTTAAAGAAGAGAATGACCTGGAGTCATTCCCATTTTTGCCCAGGTGCCCCCGCCCGACCTCACCAAGGCCAGCCAGAAGCACTCACAGGACGACAATGACGGCTATCAGTCCTGCTGTACCGTCTGCCATCCACAAGGGAAGGGAAGGGAAGGGAATGCTGCTGTGTAGCGCTGCAGCACCGCATCTGCTAACAGCATCCAGTAGACATACAGTGACATTGAAAAAAGGCGAGAGAGGATTTTTGTCCCCTTTGCTTTCATGGAGGGAGGGGCGGGGGGCAACAACATATACTCTGAACCACCCGCGACGATGTTTTTGACCCTTCAGGCACTGGGAGTTCAGCCAACAATTCAAATGTTTTTCGGATAGTGCGGGAACTGTGGGATAGCTACAGTCGTCAGTCGACCCTCCCCCTGTGAGCATCCATTTCATTCTTTGGCTTTCTGGTACGCTTGTCTCCTTAAGTTTCAGCACTGTGTCGAGTCCCTGTTGTGGCCTCTGTCCATCATAGCCTTGGAGATTTTTTCAAATGTTTTGGCATTTTTCTATTGGAACAGAGTTCTGATAGAACAGATTCATGTCCCCATACAGAGATCAGATCTATGCTGGGCAAACAGGAAATGAATTTCAAAAGTTCACGGGGCTTTTCCTGTCTACCTGGCCAGAGCATCTGAGTTAGATTGCTGTCCAGAGTGGTCACAATGGTGCACTGTGGGATAGCTCCCGGAGGCCAATACCATCGAATTTCGGACACACTAACCCTATTTCAAAATGGCAATGCCAATTTCAGCACTACTTCCCTCATTGAGGTAGAGTACAGATATCGATATTAAGAGCCCTTTAGATCGAAATAAAGGGCTTTGTTGTGTGGACGGGTGCAGGGTTAGTTCGATTTAACGCTGCTAAATTCGAGATAAACTCATAGTGTAGACCAGGCCCAAGAACTCCTCTTGTCCCCCATGCTCCAGGCAATGAGCTCTTTTGGGTTGGTTGGCATCTTCTTATTGCATGTCCTGTGATCACAGTGAAAGCAAGAAGGTAGCTCTAGTGGACATCTACCAAACTAAACACAAAAATGATGAGTTTGGAGAAAACTTGAACATGGAACTTGCATCCTTCCCCCCATTCTTAGCGTGCATTTCCTATTGATTTTTCTTTGTCTCATTTGGTTTGTTCTGCAAGTCAAGGTGGGAGAATACCTGAAAAGACAATGCTTTTGGTGGATGCTTCAGCAGAGTTGACTAACCTTTAATCTTCATTTCCATCTTCAGTCCCTTAGAATAGACTTTCGCCACCCAGCAGAAAGTCTAACAAATGAACAGTTAGTTTTTATTATATTGGTCAAGCAGAAAGTGTCTACTCTCATTTGCTCTCATTGAGTTCATATTAACCTAAGATTGCATTCCCCCACCATCATGCGTCTCTTCCCTTCTGAGCACTGGGCTTTCCTGTAAGGAGAAGGTTATGTGTTGGTGTCCTTCAGACACGCCCTTCAGACTGCTCCCTTTTTGTATTCTGAGCTCCTATGGTTGGTGCCAGAATTTCTTCAGCTTAGTAAAAATATTTCATTCATTATCAGGAGCTTAGTCATCTGATTCTCAGTGCTGATGCCGTCTTTGGAACAATGGCTGGCTGCCATTCTGTCTGCTCCTGTTAGAGACCAGTTCTCTGTAATCTCTTTCTCTTTTTAATATCCTTGACTTTATCATGGAAATTGATTTGCCAAATGAACACCTGGTACATTTCCTCTTAGTTAAGAAGAGAGGCCAGGTGCTAATTTGTACAGATGTCACTGGCTTCAGATGCTAGTGAGTTCAGAAAGAAAGAATGAGGTTATAAATTCAAAGTGTATTCTGCCATGCAGAGAAATACAATTTGTGCACCTTGTGTATATGGGATAACATGGGACTCAGGTAACATGACAAACTTTCAGCAAGTGATCATCAAAGATATTAAATGCTAGTCACTGAAAGAATAGGGCAATCTGCAAAATATTTATTTTTGACAGCTCTCTCTCTTTCTCTCTCTCTCTCTCTCTTTTTCCTCTCCAATTTAAAATTCATTAAGGCCAAAAAAATTTAAATTGGGACCCAAAATTAGGCTCCTAAATCCAGATTTAGGCACCTAAATAGTTACCCTGATTTTCAGAGGTGTTGAAATGCCAGCAAAGTCAACTGAAATCAATGAGAGCAGCAGGAGCTCAGCACCTTTGCAAATGAGGCCTTTTATTTAGCTTTAGCTATTATTTAGCACTATATCTGGCTTTAGAAGCCCAACTTTAGCTAACTGGATTTGAGAATTTTGGCCTAGGCCTTAGGGGTCAAATGATTAATAGAGACATTCAAACCACAAATATTCCAAGATCACCACAGTTTACATTCCACGTACATTTTTGGCAACATCTATCAACATGGATGGGGAACTGAGTCAAAGGTTTCTAAAAGGCAGGGAGTGGTTGATTTCTGAATGGGCTGTAAGACAATTCCTGGCAAGAGCATGACAGACAAATGAAATCCAGTGGTATACCAAAGACGTAAGCAGATGAATGGCAGCAGCAAAGACCACCACAAAGCTGGTCATTCTCGTTTTCCCTATGATGTGTTTAACCATGTGGTTCTCACACAAAGTTATACATTTGAGTCAGTTATGTCTTCAGGTTCAGTGAAATGAAAAACAAAAGGAATCCTCATGTGGATTTTCTTGCTGGAAGATGGTACATCCTCATTCTTAAGAAAGAAGCTGATCTGTGATGTCTCTTTTGTGGCAGAAGAGAGCTGCCTGGAAATGTAGTAGAACCAATTCTTAATTCTCGCTAGCTCCAAAAGACCTTGTTCTTTTTACACATTATTTTATTTTAAAAAAAAGTACCAAAGTGCTTCCCTCCCACCCCAATTTTCAGAATAAAAACCAATCTTCTGACCATTGGTGATCATTAAAGATTGGGGATAACAGCTTGGCCTCCCATGAAGTTAATGGGAGTTTTACCAGGCTTTTCACCCTGAATAACTATATTTTGCCACTCTCATAAAATATTCCCTCTATATTTCAAATGGATGATGTTCCTGGATTTGCTTTGTACTCGATATCTCCCCCTAAACTAGAATTGTGATGGCTGCTGTTTTCTGCCGCAGAAGATTCAATTCTGTGTTAAATATATCAGTCCTGGTTCAGCAAGGTCTCATTTAAGTCAATGCACTGCTCATGTGCTTTAAGTTAGGAATGTTCCTAAAGCACTTTGGTGAATTTGTGCCATATTATATAGTGCATTTTTCAATTCTATAGCACTTTCTCAAAGCACTTTACTAACAAATAGCAATGAAGCCTACTTCCTCTTCAATGTGTTCCCCCTGGAGAAAGAGATCACTAATGTAAAACATGGAGTTTTTTAGGAGAAATATCTGTAGCCATTTTGGTAAGGCAGTGCAATGCACTGCCAATGAGTTACTCAGGTGACAGGAATATAAATTATTTGACTAGGATGCTTTCCAGGTGATGTCAGAAAAACTATGGGCATTCAGTTAATCCCATGTAAATCTGAAGTAATTCAAGTAGATCCTATCTTGTCCTTATTTACAACCATGAAACTGTTGAAATCAACGAAGTTGAACAGGGGCATCTTGCAACAGATTTTGTCCCCTTGCGTTTAGTGGCACTGCTATGGATTTACACCAGCGTAACTGAGAGCAGACAGTAATTCAGCTGAATAGTGCTGCTGAGAGAGCATGGTGAGCGGCCAATGTTTGTCACTGGAAATAATCCAGCAATGACACAGAAGCAAGATTCCACAGAGCACACTCTTAAACTGTCCTTGAGGCACACCATGTGGTCTGGATAATAGCAAATAACAGAAGCTAAAAGGATCCTGGGATCTTCTAAATCTTGTCTGAGCCAATGACTTCCTTTCCAACCTTGGCCAAGTCACTTGACCTACTTGTGTCTCTGTCAAGCCAGCTACAAAACTGTGCATAAGAAAAAACCGGGATGTGAGCAAAATCCAGGTGTTCAGTTGAACCTTCTCGAGTAAGCAAATCATGCAGTTATGTCATAAATATTTTTCCTGGTTGTGACTGGCAGAATTGCAGATAGAAATTAAACTGGACTCAATGCATGAAACTGCCCAGTGTTGAGAGCCTTCAGCTGCCAATACACAGAGCCACACAGGAACAGGGCCTAACATTAGCTTAATGCCTAACAGGCAGTGGAGCTGCGTGGAATTTAGATTTACTATAGCAGGTTACATTATGAGTTCTGTGATATTCTGAAAATATTTTGCTAAGGAAACTGCTTGTGGGTTGAGAAGACAGCACAGAAAAGGAAGTCTGATTTCCTGCTCTCTTAGCACTGCATGGGCTTCTACAATTGCACTTTTTGAGCAAAACCAATGCATTTTTTTATATCAGCATGGAATTTAAGGCAAATCCCTGCCCCTCGCATGGTGTTTCCTTCTACTTACAAAAGAAGATTTTCTCCTGTAGTACAGATTATCATAAACATAGCGCACTGCTGCTACTTAACAACAATGTGGAAATCCCTAACTGTGCTTTCACGATGGAACTCACCTCTTCTTCTCAGTTGAAATGAACCGCTTTCTGAGAAAAAAGTATGTGTGCGGGTGGGTTTTTTTTTTTTCTTTCTATTTCTCAGCTGAAAGTGGAACACATTTCTCATCATCTTGCCAATTTAAGATCTGGCAAACTGTGAGTAAAATCACATGTACGGTTAGTTAAATGAATTTGACTTGGTTCTGTGGAATTTTCTAACCCACTTAAGGTGCATATGGGACATGATTTAAATGTAGACAGAGTTTATCCATCTACCTTATTTCTAACCAAAACAGGATGATCTTCCTTTCAGACTGAATTTGTTAGCATAGGCGCCGACTCTGTGGGTGCTCCGGGGATGTTGCACCCACAGGGAAAAATTAGTGATTGATCATTTTACAAATGTGAACATAGCCAGCCCTGCTGGATTATGGATTTTATTCTTGCCCCCTCTTTTGAATGTACTGGAAAGGAGCTCTAATGATGCTTGAAAGGAGTTCCAACGATCCTTGATGACTTGATAAAATGATCCTTTACTTTAGCACTTTGACTCTCCCTGTGGGGGGACCCAGGGTTGTGAGACTCCTCGCTACCACCTGCCCAAAGTATGAGGAAATCTAGTCTGTGCCTGCTGTGGATCAACTCCCTGACTCCACCAGCCTCTGGCAACACAAGCGCTGCCTTCAGGCTACCACAGGCCTTGTTCTTTCTGTACAGGTTAGTGATAGGCACACCTAATCTCCCAGCAACCCTCTGGAGAGCCCAGCCTCTGTTCCACTGAATGCTCACAGAGCTCTCAGACTCTTACTCAGACCCGCTTACTAGTGTTAACTCAGCATCACCACTCTGCTTCACACACAGCACTTAGAATAAGTTTATCATCAAAGAACAGAGATTCAAATGATCTAAAGTAAGAATATTGGAAACAAATGGGTATATATAAAATAAAACCGTGACACACTTTCTAAAGCCTAAACTTAACTAACAAGACATTCCCCAGTCTCCTAAAGGATAGTTTACCCCAAGTCCCTTTCCAGAGTTTTCAACCAAGTTGTCTGAAATTCCCCTTTTCCTGAGATTAAGCCCGCTAACCACCTGTCTTCACAAATTGAATGATACCTGGGGGTTCATCTGTACCCTAGATAGACCAGACCTTTGATCTTCCCCTGAAAAGAGGGTCACCCCCTGTTCTTTGCCTCTTCCCATCAGTTTCCTTCTGACGTCTGCAAATTCTTCACTAGCAATTGATTCAGTATGCTTATAGACATCCATGGTACCACCAGGGAAATAAGTGGCTCCTATCTCCTGTCTGGAGAAGTCTGTCTCAAGGTACACTGCCTCTGGGTCACCTGCCTTTAACTAGAAGTCCTAGAGAACATAATTTTCAGTATAGATACGTAACACCTCACATATTTTCTGTGCATACATCTTGCAATGATTCTGATAACCAATGTGCCACAGGCTTTCATTAGAGACCTTACATGGCATTCTTCTGGTGAACCCAAGGGTCTCTGCACCCCTGGGTACCCCTGTGCCCTCTGCCCATTGCCATCAAGAGGTCTTTGGGTCACAAGTATCCACTCCTGTGTAAAGTATAAGATACTTTCTTCAAAACTAAGACTGAAAGCATTTCCTGATTGCAGAGCTGAGAATAGACTTTCCAATTGACCAAAACGAAGAGAGGGAGACAACCTGGGCTTCAGTGAAAGAGAATTAACTTGAAGGCACAAGAAGGAGACCTTAATGTTCCACGCCAGTATCACTGAGCGCTGGCTGGTTGAGTTAGTATCCTACGGAATCCTGTGGCCGATGCACCGCTTCCAGGCTGACCTCCTCCTCCCACTTTGGTTTCTGTGCCTGCGGCCTACTGCCCCAGAAACCTTCTCTATGACTCCAACATCACCTGTTTCAGGTACCTCCTTAGTATACATCTCTTCCAGAATTCCTTGAAGCTCTCATGCCCCATCAAAGTGTTGGGAAAATAGAAGACAAGAAATGTGAAATTCACAAGCCATGTGCTTCCCATCTCAATAAGTAGCTTTTATTTAACTTTTCTTCCTCTCAACCTTATTCTTTCATCCATTCACTGCCTGCTCAGGGCCTGATCCCTTGCCCACTGAAGAGAATGAAAAGACTCCCATTGACTTCAATGAGCTTTGGATCAGGCCCTTATGTTTTGAAAGCTAATTGAAGCAAGGGTTCTTGTGCTCTTTCTTATAGCCCATTTGGTACTGTATAAGTAAAATAATAGTTTATGGTGTCTGAAGATGTGCTCGGGTGAATTTCCAAGCTTGAGCTACTTTAATTGTGACTCAGAGAGCAAATAAGCTTGGACAGCAATTACCCCTCTCTGGGTACGCAGTATGTGGGTTGTCAGTTGCAGAAATATATAAAGAAATACAACATAACGATCATGAAACTTTGAAGATAGAGAAAGAGGGAGAATGTCTTTAGTTTTTCACTGATGTGTAGGTATGTGGCAACGAGCCCCGAGTGGTAGGGTTTTGTAATGTTACCTTTGCTCCTCTCAGGTTAGCACTAAACACAGGCCAATTAATGTTGCCAGTGAGTTCTGTTGATGATTGTTTTCTTGCTGGACAGCTCTCTTATCAACAAGCCATAAAAGTTACAGCAATAGAAAGTGGAAGAATGTTCAACTCAACTGCCTCAGGATGAAGAAGCTACTGAATTTGTGGGAGCAGAACCCAGGGTAGTTTTGACTAGAATTGAGTAGGGGAAAAAACTTTGAGAACCATCTGCTATTTATTGCTCTAACATGATCTTCCCCTCTTAACCTCCTGCCTCACTCTGCCGTCTTCCTGGGCTTTACCTAGCTGCTTTGATCTCTGGCAGGTTAGTGGTGGCTTCCTCTTGACTCAGCTGGGCATCTATTTGTTGAAGTCAGTTTCTGGTGTTAGTGACCAGTCCTAGTCTTCCTGGGATCTCTATGGGAAAACTTGAGCCTTGGTAAAGATTTTTATTTTACTCCAGGAGAAAAGCAAGCTATTATTGCTTAGAACAGGAAGATCTGTGCAGACGTAATCCCACTTTTATTATGGTTGGAAAATCAGCAATTATATAGATACTCTGGAGAGTGGGACATAAAATAGATACAGCATAAAATCCTGCTCTACCTTCTTAGCCATGGAATAGTTGTCAGATGTTTTTGCTTTTAAATAAGGCCAAATGGGATGTAAATGCAAACCAGGATGATAGAAGTCAAAATCTCCTTTGTTTGAGAACTGCATTGTAAGTCTTAGAACCTGATTTTGGGAAGAGAGGACTCTATTTCCAGTGAAGTGGGTGGTCAACTGATCCACTCATTATGGCAATGACACAAGAATTTCCCCAAATGACTTTTTTTTTTTTTTAAACTGAGAATGTTGTTTACTGTGTTAATCACACATACAGTTAACTTTCTGTAAAACAGTGACTGAATTGTGTCTCTGACGGGAATGCACAATTCATGTAGCACCAAATCTGCTCGCATCTGGAGTCAATGAGGTTACTCCAGATTTATGGCTATTGTTATTTATTAACAGCAGCATTTTCTATATACTAGGCACATTGCAGACACTCAAGAAAAAATGGTCTGACCTAAGGAATGACTCTGATGTAATGACAGTGTTGCATTCAATGGGAGCTACATGTGTATATCTGAGGACAGAATTTGATCGTAAGAGTACCAGGAAACATAAATAAAATAAAGGGCACAGAAAAGGAGAATATGCAGTGGATCTACTCATGCCACAAAGGCATGAATGACATTCAAAGGCAGGTCTTGTCAATTTAACATAAGAGCCATCATCAATATATAGGACCAATATATATAACTGGAGCTAGGGAGATGGTTTTTAAAACTGGTTGAATAATTTAGTTTAGACATACTGTAAAAATGTGTTGGTTGTGTCGCTTGTATGTTAATGTAACTGTTTAGAATACAATCCATCAAGTAAAGAGATTGATAGTGACCAGCTAGGATCAACCAATGTTCTTCTTACTTTTACCAGTGGCTTAGAGTCTGATATTTCTGGCCTTCCAAAAGGCCATTGGAAGAGATTTGTTATATTAAGAATGGCAGCCTTTTCTATAGTAGAAGACTGCTTTAAAGAAAGTGAAACACTAGTAGTATGGGAAAATCTCTTAACATCTTGGCTTGTGAAGTGAACCCACAACTTTAAAAACATATCATTCCTTGGTGCCACTTACCTGGGAACTAGCCAGTACTCTAATTGTTAATTAATATTAATATAGCTCAAGTAGTAAATAGTTAACCAAGGAGTTTTTCCTTCTTTCTTTCATTTTAGGAAGGTGAACTGCCTTGCTCCAAATTCTCCTCCTCCCTGTCCCCATCTGAGCTGTGGCTGCTATTACAAATATAAATCTACTCTCCTTTCCCAGGCTTTTCTTTATGGTAACATTTCAGTGCTCAGTACTAACCGATGATGGATACATTTCATCCAGACAATGCTATTGTTTTCTCCTGCTGCTGCTGCTGCTGCTATGGTTACAGATAGTGACATAACTTCTTGTTCTGGCAGTGACAATGATGAGGGGTGCTTAAAGCTGGGTCAGGACGAGAGGCTATACAATAAAAATAAAATTATCTGATGACAGACCCAATTGCACCTGAGCAATGCTTAATGCAAAAGCCTTGACTTTTCTTCCTGGGAGCTAATGAATGATCGAAAGACTCATTATTTTAATATTTTTTAAAAATGTATTGCCAAACTGGTAAAAATGAATACAATTATCACATACTTTTAACTAAATTAAAAGATCTAGCCATTGTTTGGCTGCATTTCCAATGGTGTGTTCTTGTTTATAGGGAGAACAATACAGTGTTTAGGGGTAGGAAGTGACTGGGTAAGTATAGTGAAGCCAGGTCTACATGACAAAGTTTTGTCAGCACAGGTCTATTGGTCAGGGGTGTGAAAAACACACACACACACCCAGCTATGCCAGAAAAACTCCCAGTGTAGACACAGCTACGCTTACTGAAGAGTAGCTATGTTGGCAGAAGCAATGTTGTTCGAGGAGGTGGTGTTACTACACTGGCAGAACTCCTCCTCCTATTGGGATATGCTGCGTCTACACTATGGGGCTCTGCTGGTGTCACTGTAGTGGTAAAGCTGTATCAGCAGAGCCTGTGTAGTGTCAACTAACCCTACCATTCCCAGGACAGAAGAGAGAAAAAGCCAATGGCTGGACTGGAGACAGGAGGGAGTAGTGAATTAAAGGTTAACTGGGTCCCGGATCTAATCCAGCCAGGATGGATGTGGAGTAATTCCTGGTGTCTATTACCGAAGCTTGTCTCTCCTTTGTACATGTCCACCTACTGCAGAACCAGCACCCCTAGCTTTCTGCCCCTCATGTGATTCATAGGGTGCTGCATATTTCCAGATAGCTTGACTTACTAATCAACAGAGCCACATGCAGAAATGGGCCTTTGTTGGCGTTTGACGCCGACAAGCAGCACTGCAAATGAGCTTAATCTTACCATATACCCTATCCCAAGCCATGCTTGGATTCTGGCAAAGCCTGCTCTGGATAAACAGAAACAGAGATAACAACCATAGCCATATTGGTCCTTAAAGGAACCCAAGGGACAAACTTGCTCTCAACACTTCTGCGACCCAGTTATAATCTATGCACTTACATGGATGTGAGTGAGGGCAGAATTTAGCTCAAAGTGGATAGCATATTACTCTCTTGTTACACATGTATATATGCCCGTACATATACTGTTAGACCAAAAGATTTCCTCCCTTCAGGTGTTTACCAATACCAGGGGCAAAGTTGTTTACGTAAGTAGGAAAAGAAGACAGTTAGGAAGGGCCTTACCAGAGTTGGCTCTTATGCCCTGCTCTGGGCTCCTCTAAAACCTGGAAATCCCAACCCTCTAGGCTCAGTATTGTCGGATTTGAAGAGTTGGCATTTCCAAAGATGAGGGGGATGCTTGGTGTACTTCAGTGTGTATACTTCTTTGACATGTCTTGTAGAGACTTATGTTTGCTCGTCGTAGGGTTTATCTACGTAGGATGTTGTGCAGTCACGGACAGCCAGGATTTGGGCTCACAGCAATGTAGCTTTTACACATTAATTGTGTGGCACATTGTTGTAAGATCTGAAGTAGGGCCTATCTGGGGACAAGAGGTTTGTGTAATAAAATGCATATGGCATCCCAGTGATATATGCCATGCTATCCAAAGCAAAACCAGCATTCTGATTGACTGGCTGGTGAGTCTTGCCCACATGCTCAGGGTTTAGTTGATCGCCATATTTGGGGTCGAGAAGGAATTTTCCTCCGGGGCAGATTGGCAGAGGCCCTGGAGGTTTTTCGCCTTCCTCTGCACCGTGGGGCACGGATCACTTGCTGGTGGATTCCCTGCAGCTTGAGGTCTTCAAACCACAATTTGAAGACTTCAATAACTCAGACATAGGTTAGGGGGTTATTACAGGAGTGGGTGGCTAAGATTCTGTGGCCTACATTGTGCAGGAGGTCAGACTAGATGATCAGATTGGTCCCTTCTGACCTTAAAGTCTATGAGTCTATGACCATGAGGTTGTGTTGCCAGTTGAACCCCAGGGAAGAAGACAGGCAGAGGTTCTTTGCTTCTGTGTTTCTTATTCATTGCTCTCTCTATTTTCCAGACTACTGTCCTCCTAGTCATTTTATTAACAGTGATATTCATCTTGGCAACCTTTGGTGAGGAGCAGAGGAACAGGTTTGAATGTAATTTAGTGCATATTCAAGCCTTGCCTATCTAAACCAACTCATGCTCACTCAAAGCAATTAATTGCCCAGCAAGTGACTTTTGATTTCTTATCCTTTACTCTTCCCTAATCCTCAAGGGATGTTTTCCAAAGGAAAATGCTTTGCTGGCCATCGTGGTGTAATCTCAGAAATCACAAATTCCTTTAGCCTAGTAAAATGCTTTCCTATTTGGTTGTTTCACCAGTTCCATCTTTCCTTTTATGTTTGAACTTAGTAGTAATTGCAGCTGTGTTCATTATTTACAATGAAATGCAAAGCTATGCAAAACCAGTCCAGCATTTAAGATTTTGTAGCATATTTGAGACTCAGACCAAGTTCCTGGAAAGGTTTGCTAAGTTTCATATACCATTGCAGGTGAAACTGGTTCATGGCCCAGTGAAGAGTTTGCCGTTTTACATGGTTTCACATTGGTGAAACTTGGCAGTTTTGACTGAATTTCACCTGGAGGCTTCCGATTTGTTCAAAGCTGACTCACACAAAGGGAAATTCAAGGGAAGTGTGAAACTAAGAAAATATTTGCATGAATCTCTCTGAAATGAGACTGCTAAGGCTTGTTCAGATCTAATTAGAATTCACATCCTAATTTTGATAAGGTGGATTTAGATTGACTATATTTTCATGTTTGTCAGTGGAGGAGAATTATTTCTCGAATTAGCTTATTTCTAATTTGATACCATTACTTTCTCCAAATATAAATTGTTTAGAAAAATATTCTACAGGTCATTCTTCAATATTGTGATCTGCCTAGTAGAATAGATTTGTTGAATTGAGAACCATGAATGTAGCACCCTAACCATGGGAAACCTGACAAAAACCTACATATGTGTCATTTCATATGACTGAGGGAGGGTATTATTGTGACCTTAATTATACGTTTCTGTATATAGAAAGCTAGAGAGCTGTTCAGCACCAACTTTTAAAAACTCTCTGCTTAAGTTCTGCATAGAAAACATGCACCCATGAGCACACTAAGGTAATTACATTGACAAAATGTGTCCACTTGTTTGTTCAATGTGGACAACTGTGTGCAAACAAGAGATTGTGCTCACAACTTTATGCTTTGCATGTGCAGCCATACATGCATATTTAGTAGGTAGAATTCAAGTCTCTGATCCTGCAATTTACAGTGAAATCGATGTCAGTATGCTTTCTGTTCTAAATTGCAGGGTCAGAGATAAAGGCTTATTTCTGAAAATCAGGTCTAAAAATGTACCGATTTATTCTTGTTTAATTATTTGAAAACTTTCCCTGTTTATCTATAATGTCTCTCTGCAGGTTCATAAACTTGGAAAATGGGCGGTGGGGGGAGGGAGTGAGGCCTGGGGGGTTGTACTTACACCCATCTGGTGAGCAAGCTCTCTTATTATCTCTGATTTAATAATTCTGTTGTCACATTTAAACAGGGCACAGAAAATGTCTCCATAGAATGATTTGTTTGGGCAGTTTCATGTCTTTTTTTTTTTTTCACATTTGCCTGTCGTGTTGATGATCTAGGCCTGGAATTTCCTGTGTGTCAGACAGAAAATGCACATAACTCCATCTCTAGTGATTCCTCAACAGTATGGGAAAGAGCTGCCACGTTCCATTTCAATACTTATTTATACATATTTATTCATCCCTCACTCTTCCTGGCTTTTTCTATACATCAGCAAGGTCAAACTCATTCCTCTTCTGATTACACACAGTACCTACTAATACCTTTGCTACTGGAGCATATCTGCTGTTGAAGTGATTACAGTAATGGTAATGGCAAAAACTAACAAGAACACAATGGAATGCAAAGAATTTAAAACCTAGTGTTTAATGTGTAAAGACCTCCTTCATGGAATGGTCCAGGTGGCCAACAGCTTGGACAACTGAGTTGCGTCTGTTCAGAAATATTTGGATTTTTCCCTCTTGAGGTTTTTCATCTGGTTTGTGGATAAAAGTGATCAGATTAATGTCAAATCAGCCTTATGCGTGGTGGCATATCTGTGTCTAAAGGAGTAAAATATGCAGTAGTTTCTTTGGTTGCATTTTAGCTCCTGTCTGAGGCCTGGGATGAGCTGGAGGAACATTGCCTGTACTCTGGCTCCATGCCTATCACAACTAGTAAGCTCAGGTGAGTGCAGTATTATGATCTTATGCTGAATGAGGTTGTATAGTGTCTCCCTACACGAGGACTAGCTAACTTCCAACTAATGAACAGTTGTGGGGTCCCTGCTGAAGAAACCATCTCTACATGCTGGCCATATCATCAGTTAATTATCTACTCAGGCCTCATCTTTCAAGAACATTTATTGAGAAGGTTGGGGTGAATAACAATTGCTTTTCAGTTGATCTTTAGACTCTGGTACAGCACAAAGAGCGCATTGGTTGAAGCTTTGCTAATGATGAAAAACAATCATCTCTGCTGATTCTTTTAGATACATCTCTTCTATTATTCCATATAAGTTCTTTATCCTGCCCTCATCACCATAGTACCGGAGCACCTCCCAGTAGTGAATTAAATGACATGACTAACATTTGTCACATGTTCTCTCTCATCTTCTTCCCAGTGTCAAGGACCCCCAGCTGAACCCAGATGCAGCTCATTGCCCCCAGGTGATTCAGCTAATTAACCTGGCCTTCTGATTGGCTGAAGACTGCAGCCAGCACATTCTTAAATCCTACAGCAGGCCTGGGGGTCTGGCTATTCAGTAGTGTTCCATGCCTGCAGCTGTGTTTCTGGTCTTGTTCTTAGTTCCTTCCTTGTTCCTGCTCCTGGTCTCCTCTTCCTTGCTCCTGGTTCTTGGTTGCTGCTCCTGTTTGCTCTAGTTGATATTCTGGTTCTGACCTCTGACTCATGAGCTCAGCTCCAGCTCACTCCCTGGACTTGATATTTGGCTTTTGATCCTGGCTCTGACTCTTGGCTTGGGTTTCCTGGTTCTGACTCAGCTCGCTCCCTGGACTTGGTAACTTGGCTTCTGATTTGGATTTCGGACAGAATGCCTAGTCATGCCTGTTCCAACCATTAGGTAAGCTTCCTGTCCTGCCCGCAGCCTGTTCCTTAACAAGTGAGGAGGGAATTGTGTGTGTGTGTGTGTGTGTGTGTCTGATGGTGTATGTTATTTGTATAAGGCTTGGTTAGGGTTGGTAATGTCCATGCTGCTCTGTGTTTATATTAGAGAAGGAAGGCCAAAGAGGTGTGCTTTCCACTTGGAGCAGAAGGCAGTGAGGCTTCTGAAGGCCCTCAGTTGTTGAGGGATTTTGCACCACAGTCTGATTTCTAAGAACGCTCTGTCTCCTGCATTGAATTAGATCTACCCAACTATAGTCACAGCCTTCCTTCTCTAGGTACTGCTGTGGCTGCTGAGGTCAGGTGATGTGCTCCTACTAATAGTCATTCCCTCTACCTTAGAAATTTAAGGGCTAGAGGCAGAGCTTTCTCATTCAAGTCTGGCCACTTAAGAGCATGGGAAAAGGCCCATATATTTCTCTAAGGGCTTTGTCTGAAGCAGGGTTGAGTGGTGGCTAGGTAACTGACCCCGAGTGTAGACTTTTCTTTGTATTTGCTTGGATTATTGAAAAATTAATATTGTTTTTAAATATTCTGTGTGTGGCCTGAGGCATTTGTAATTGTGATGTATTGAAAGCTGTCAGATTTTCAAGCTATCACTTAAAATTTCTTAGGGAAGTGTAAGATCTGAGGTTGGAACAGTCAGTCTGCAGAGAGTCAGCCTAGATTAAAGTGGAGTGAGTTTTGTGTCTGTCTTTTAGGGAGCAGCCTGTTTTGTGTCTCTGGTTTTGCTTTCTTGTGCGCAAACATTTTGAGCTCTAAGAAATAAAAGTAGTGCTATATTGGAGCCTTCCAGAAAGAGTGTTTGATTTTTTGGAGTCTAATTTCCCTGTCTTCCTGGAACATAACTGTAATTGGTCATATTTTATATAAATAAAGTAATGATTAAACTGAATTTCAGATACAGTACAATGAAAATGGAAGTCTGTGTCCTGAAATTCTGCTAATATCAAGTGCCTCTAAGCATGCCCAGAGCTTTATATCGGCTTCCCTTCTATATGCAGTATATGGGCAGTTCACATACAGAAACGGTAAGATATATGCACACACTAATAGTTGGCTAGCCTTTATGTTTCTCTTGGAAGCTTATTAATTTATTCATGAACATTATAAAGACCCTCTATGTAATTTTTCTTCCACAAATCATTTGCATGAACCTAGGCCCGGCTTTTAGGGAAATTGGTGTAATTTGAAGATTTGCATCAAAATAATGAAACCTGCCATTTCACTGTGAGGCCAGGTGAAATGTGGCAATATCAACTAAGTTTGCATTCAGGCTCAAAGCTAAACTGAGGCTACAATAAATTACATGAACTAAAATTGGAGGGAAAAAACAGTCACACTAGACATGAGCCCAAACTATGAAGTGTGGCAAACTGGAAGTTTGAAGAAGCTTGAATCCAGAACTGAACTTTACAACTCAGACTGATCTCTAGATCTGAGTCTGTTCACTCCTGAACACCGGGGAAGATTGGCTTAAGATCTGCCTATTGATTCAAATTTCATGGCTTATACCTATTTCTAATTTTCAGGAACCCTCTGAAAACTGCTGTTCTGCATCGCTCTGTTTGTGATCTAGGTTGGTGGGCTTAGTATGTAAACAGCACTGGAGTGTGGAAATTTGCTATCAGCAGAAACCATCCAAAGTTCAAGAGCATCATCACTATAGTAAAATTGGGTCAGTTTGACTTGAGAGCTCTAAAGGAGATTCTATCATTTCCTGTCATAAAAAGAAACATTCAAGCGGGTTGATGATACCAGAATTGTTCAGTATCTCAGCATTTCAGCCTAACAGCATGCCAGTAATATGAGAGTATGTCCTTAACAGTGAAATAACAGAACCATAATTTATTAAATTTAACCCCCTAGAAACTCTGATTGAAAAGAGAAACATTACATTCTAAATGCTTTCTTTTAATCTGTTCATGTTTAGAGGATGGATTAGATGTTACAACTAATAAAGGAATGATCCTTTTTTTTTTTTTTTTTTCAGATGTAGCAGTGAGAATAGAATTTTTTTAAAGTATGACATGCTCAGTGCTTGCATATTAAAGTACTGACTGGAAAAAAAAAAGATTCTTCAGATCTAAAGAACTGGCAGTGTTATAGTCCTGGAATTTCAAACAAACACTTATGTTTTATGTGGATGAGGAAGTCTGATATTTTTCTTCTATCATTGTTTGTATTACAGTAGCTACTATACACACTCCACTAAAGTCAAGGCTCCATTGTGCTTGGTGTTGCACAAACACCTCCCTGCTCTGAAGAGTTTATAAGCAACATGGCCAAGACAAAGAGTGAGGGAAAGGAAGTATTATTCCCCTTTCACACACTGGGAACTGAGTCGACGATTCAGGGCCTTACCCAAAGCCCACTGAAGTAAATGAGATTCGGACCTAAGGGCCATATTTTTAAAGATCATTAGGCACCTAATGATGGAGATCTGCCTACTACTATTTTCAACAGCACCTAGGCATCTAACAATAGGAGCTAGGTCCCTTAGTAAACCTCACTTTCTGCACCCTTAGAGCCTGAATGCCTTTAAAAATATGGCCCTAACTAACTCTCCTAAGAAGTCTGTGGGGAAAGTCCTGAGTGAAATCAAGGTCTCCTGCGCCCTAGTCCAGCGCTTTAACTACACTGATTTGAGTTTGTAGACTGAGTGTGGGATTGGGTAAGTTGAGACAACTGGATTCTGTTCCTGACTTGTGTGACTTTGAATATGTTAAGCCTCCTTCTGTGCTTCGCTTACTTTCTCTGTGAAATGGGGCTAATGATGCTGAGCCACCTTTCAGATGTGTTTTGAGACCTGGAAAAAATGCTGCAGATATGTAAATTATTAGCATACTTGAATTCTCTTCCATGATGATTGGTGCTGATTAGCACCTCAATGCCGCTGAGCTGAGGGTGCGCAACACCCTGCAGGATCAGGCCCCAAGTTCACAGTAAACTGAACATAAAATCAAATGATTTAAGAAATCCAATCCAAATCAATCTGACAGCAAGAATAATGATATACCCACATAAATTTGACAAATATATGTGACTGGATGCATGGCAAAACTGAACGCCAACTAAAACAATCCATTATTATTTTATTTATATTACTGCAGCAAGGACCAGGATCCCAGTATGCTCGATGCTGTACAAACACAGGACAAAAAGACAGTCTCTGCCCCAAAGAGTTTACAATCTAAAGACTTGTCTAAATGGCAAGTTACTGCGTGGCAAGCCAGGGTGTCAATCTACAGCATTCCAGCTTGCAGTGCAGTAATGTCCTGTGTGGTTACTACTGCAGTGTCAAGAAGGTCCCAGAGTGCAGCTTGTCCTACTGTGTTTTGAAGTACTAGCTTGTCCAGGTGCACTCCAGGACTTTCAGTGCACTGTAGCAGTATCCAAACAGGATGTAATGCATGACTGGCTGCTGCTCTGTAGATTTACACTCTGGTTTGCAGTCACTTGCCATATAGACAAGACTTCAATGTAAGTTAAGACACACAGGTACAGAGGGACCAGCAGGGGAGTACAAGGAAACAGAGACAATATTGGTCAGCATGATAGGCTGTGGACTTACAGAATAGAATCATAGAATATTAGGGTTGGAAGAGACCTCAGGAGGTCATCTAGTCCAATCCCTTGCTCAAAGCAGAGCCAACACCAACTAAATCATCCAGCCAAGGCTTTGTCAAGCTGGGCCTTAAAAACCTATAAGGATGGACATTCCACCACCTCCCTAGGTAACCCATTTCAGTACTTTACCACCCTCCTAGTGAAATAGGCTGCTGGTGCGCTAAGCCTATCTGTTGTTGGGGTTCTTGCAGGTTTCACAACAAAGGAGAGCTTTGAGGAGGGTTTTGAAGGAGGATAATGACTTAGTTCTGTGGATGTTTATGGGGAGCTTCCCCAAGCATGAATTCAGCTGCAGAATTATTGTTCTAAAAGTCAGTATTTTTGACATTTATTTTCATTACTTGGCTATGCAAAATAACATGTCCCTTGTGATATTAATGATCTGACCTATAATTCTACCATAAATTTTTAATCTGTTCACTTCCCCCTCCAAACAATTGATCTCAGTGAAATAACTGCTCTGTCAGTGTCTCTAATCTCACCTCAGGAGAGAGAAATTTTAACCTTCATTTTGTTACTTATGACTGACATTTTTCACCCTATAATCAGATTGTTTTCCTTTAAATTTATATTGGCACCATGCTGCTTTTCTCTATTTGAAGGTATTAATGAATAAATTTAAACTCTAAATAGCAGGTTTTTAAATTAGCTGAAAGAATAAATGTATAGCTACATTCATAAATATATATCACAGCAGTCAAATGCAGGGCTATATATTCTAACTTCAATGTGCATGCGAAATTCTCATTAGTGTTAATGGGAGCTAATGTGGTTGTATTGAAGGGAGGCTATATTCCTGGCAGGAACCTGTAACCAGGTTTTTATTCCTTTTGGTATTTCTTTCTGTAGGTAGTGTTTGCTGTACTAATGCAGCATTTGTATTTTAGGAAATATAATGGGTAAAATGGGGTTCATGGCTGTTCTGAGGTAGCCATAACAAAATGTTTTCCCAAGACTTTGCCTGTTTCAATGCACCTGCTGTTCACTGTATACATGGCAGTCATGGGGTATGATTGCTGCTTGTGTAGACTGTACCAGAGAGAGCTGTAATCCTTCTATCTCAGGTAATGGAGTAGAGAAGCCATGGCAGCACAGACTTGAGTGCAGGCTAGCTGCTGAAGTAATTACCCAGGTTTCTGGATAGGCTTATACACCCTACACTGAGGCCCATGCCGCCCTGGCTTCACTGCTCCAGTACCCAGACTAGTTAGATTAAAGCTAGCTCAGGTATACCTACGAAAGATGCAGTCACACCCCATGATTGCAGTGTGGACATACATGGGACTTTGCCCCCCTTGCTGTTCTAGCTTTGCTTCCATCATCAGCAAAGGGAAATGTGTGCAGAGACAGAGGCTTGAAGGACGTTGTAACAAATGTGTACATTTTTCTTAGGATTATGCTAGTGAAGTGGAGAAAGATCCTCTAAAAAAATCAACACCACTCTTGGCATAAATAATTACTGGCAGTTTCTGTACAAAAGCCAAGGACTCAACAGGTCAAAGATACAAAAAGGTCTCTTTCCCACAAGCTACGGCTGAGGCATTTTGTTGAAACGCGTAGCACCACAGCTCAGGCTGTATCTGCTCTATGGATAAGTAGAGGACTTCCTCTTTAGGGCTATCAGTCCACCACCTTTCACTAGCACTATAGTCATAAAACTCCTATATAGGCCCTCATCCTGAAAACACTTAAGTGTGAGCAATTTTACTCAGGTGAGTAATCGTAGGGTTGCCACATGTGGAAAAGGGACTGTGGTGGCTCCGGTCAGCACTGCTGAGGGGGTCATTAAAAGTCTGGTCGCTGGTGCAGCATGTGCGGCTCCTGGGAAGCAGCCAGCATGTCCCTCTGGCTCCTTGGTGGAGTGGCAGCCACGGGGGCTCCACGCACTGCACCGACCCTAAGCACCAGCTCTGCAGTTCCCATTGGCCAGAAACCATGACTAATGGGAACTGTGGGGGCAGCACCTGCTGGAAAGAGCCGTGTGTGGAACCATTGTGGCCACGCCTCCGCCTAGGAACAAAAGGGACATGTCGCCACTTCCCGGGAGCTGCCTGAGGTCAGTGCTGTCCAGAGCATATAACCTTCACCCCCTCCTGGACCCCAACCCCCTGCCCCATCCCTGAGCCCCCTCCCACATGCCAAACCCAGTGGCCCTATCCCCAGCCTGGAGCCCCCTCCTGTACCCCAAATCCTGCATCCCCAGTCAGAGCTCTCATCCCCTTGCCCTCATGCACCCCAACCCCCTGCCCCAGCCCAGTGAAAATGAATGAGGGAGGGGGAGAACAAGTGACAGAGGGAAGGGGGAATGGAGTGAGTGGGCCTCAGAAGTGGCGGGGCAAGGATGTTCCTTGTTATGAACAGGACTTTCTACATGGTCATTGTATGCAGAATAGTGCCAACTGCAAAGCTCTTGGTAGCCTAACCTTGTTACGGTATAATGGCCTGTCCCTTAAGAGCTAGTCATCTTTAGATTCCAAACAGCAGCCTGAACGATCATTTCAGGTTGAACAAGGTTCTGTAAATTGATTAATAATTATGGGGTCATCCTGAAAAGTAAGAAGTGCAAATAAGTATTCACACAGTTAGGCATCCTAAAAAGGACCAAAAAACAGAGCTGCCCAGAGGATTCAGGAAGCCTGGGGCAAAGTGGGGGAACTGCAGCGCTTGTACTCACCTGGCGGCGGTCTGAGTCTTCGGCAGCATTTCAGCGGGGGGGCATTCAGTGCTGCCAAAGACTTGGAGCGACTCAAGGGCCCCCCATCTTCGGCAGCACTGAAGGCCCCTCTGCTGCCGAAATGCCGCCAAAGACCCGCACTGCTGCCGGGCCAGGGCTCGCAGGGCCTGGGGCAAGTTGCCCCACTTGCCGCCCCCCCTCTGGGCGGCCCTGCCAAAAAAGGCACATCTGGTGTTGAAAATCTGTATTCACTTTGACCCCAATTCAGCAACATACTTAAGTATATGCTTGAATCCTATGGGACATGAGCACATGCTTAAGAACTGTGCTGAAGTAGCACCTTGTTATAAATCAGGATTGCAATGTTTTATTTGTGAAATGCCTATCAAAAAGGATGCAGGCTCTCAGCCTCAGATTACAAATCTGCAGCTAAATTGGATATGATTCTTGGGCACAAAAGAAAAGTGGCCATGGAAAAACTGCACTACTTGTGTCAGAAGTAACCCAGAGAATTTGTAAAGGCATTGGTGAAAGAACACCCTTCTTTCTAGGGGAGCTGCCAAACTGGTCTTTCTAGATTAGGAGGAACTTTTGGGCAAAATGGAGTTACACCAGCCAAGAATTTTGCTGTATACCTTGAGTCCCACCCCCTCATAAGAGAAGAATCCTGCTTTTCATAGATTCTAAAGCCAGAAGGGACCAATGTGATCATCTGGTGTGACTTCTTGTATAGCACAAGCCATTGAACGCCCCCAAAATAATTCCTAGAGTAGATCTTTTAAAAATTATTAGAGACAGAGAATCCACCATGACTCTTGATAAACTGGTACTGATCGGGCCTTCATTCTGCTTGCACATTATAAATATAATCAAGTCATGATCATTTGTACCTAATCTACTAAGTTCTGTGGTCAGTTTCTCTTTATCTGTTAGGACAAGGTCTAATATAGAATCCCCTCATGTTGGCTGAAACACTTTTTGAGTTAGGGAATTGTCATCTGTAATATTTAGAAATTCCAACAGTGTGTCAGTACTGGCAGCATGAGACCTCCATCTCACTTTTGTGCTAGCTGAGTGCTCATATCTTCCCTCTTTTTACCCTCACTTTTGCTATTAGTTTAACTCTCCCCACCCAAAACTACTCTAGCCAGCCTGTCCCCCTTGTACTAAGGTGGAAGCCATCCAAACCATGCAGCCTTGCTTTGCTCATTTTTTTTTTTTTTTTTTTGTTCTTTGGGATAATGTGTTGTGTTCTTCCTACAATGCGTAACTCTTTTGTCTTTATAAGGTCTTTTTCCTCATGAAAGAGTGATCTAGAAATGGCAGCCTTACTCTCTAGTGAAGCATATGCAAACAAGATAAGTAAAATCTCTTGCTCCCAGTACTGTCACTTTTCATTTGGAAAACTGTTTAAGGAGATATTATATAGAAGAAACAGTCCTTGCATTTTCTTATTTGTGACTTGTGCACCAGGTTGCTCCCTTTGGATATCAAATTGACAAATATGTCCAGAGATAGCAGGCATGTTTATACTTGACATCCTAACACTGTTTGGCTTGATCTCCTCCAAAGTCTCAATGTGTTGTGCTGGATAAAAATAGATGTTATGGATCACATCACTAGCTCTGACAAGTTTCAGACAAGCAGCCATGTTAGTCTGTAGCCTCAAAAAGAACAGGAGTCCTTGTGGTACCTTAGAGACTAACACATTTATTTGAACATAAGCTTTTGTGGGCTACAGCCCACTTCATTCTATGCATCTGATGAAGTGGGCTGTAGCCCCCGAAAGCTTATGCTCAAATAAATGTGTTAGTCTCTAAGGTGCCACAAGGACTCCTGTTCTTATCACTAGTTCTGTCACGATTAATTGTGCTGGAAAGGTTATGCTGGCACTTCATACATGCGCATAACACCCTCTTCTATTAAGTGCTCCACAAATGTTCTGGAAGTAAATAGCCGAGATAGTGACACTTTTTATTGGACCATAATACATAGCTTGTGAGGGCCAAACTTCAGGTATATAAAACAAAGAAACCTTTTAGGTCTGTGTAGTTTTCAAAAAAAAGGCAAGAATTAATTGAGATTTGCCAATGGAGTTGAGTCCTCTTGGTCTAAGGACGTTAGTGCAGGTTCATGAATATGTATTGACTAGAGTTGCTAACTTTCAATCACACAAAACCAACCACCCCTATCCTGCCCTGCCCTTTCTCCAAGTCCCTGCCCCCACTCTCTCCATCTCCCTCCATCGCTCACTCTTCCCCTCCCTCACTCACTTTCACCTGGCTGGATCAGTGGGTTGGGGTGCAGGAGGGGGTATGAGCTCTGGGCTGGGAGTGCAGACTTTGGGATGGGGCCAGGGATGAGGGGTTTAGGGCATAGGAGGGGACTCTGGGCTGGGGGAGGAGGTTGGGGTGCGGGGTCCGAGCAGCATTTACTGTAGCTCTGAGGAAGCAGCCACCAAGTCCCTGCGACTTCTAGGCTCTTGAGAACCCAGACAGTTCTGCGTGGTGCACGCTGCCTTCATGCCTGCAGGTGCCATCCCTGCACAGCTCCCATTGGTCATGGTTCCCAGCCAATGGGAGCAGCGGAACCGGCATTCAGGGTGGGGACAGTGCATGGAGCCTCCTTGACTGCACCAGTGCTTAGGGGCCACAGGAACCTGGTGGACACTTCTGGGAGCAGCATGGAGCCAGGGCAGGCAGGGAGCCAGCCTTAGCCCTCGACCCCCACTGCCCCACCAATCAGACTTTTAATGGCCCGTCAGTGGTGCCAACCGGAGCCGCCAGGGTCCCTTTTTGACCAGGCATTCCTTGAAAACGAGGCCCTGGCAACCTTGGTGGTGTTGAGCATGGCTGATTCTGTTTAAAAAGCACCACTTACTGTCCTTGCAAGAGATGCCCCCTCCCACACATCCTCCTCTCCACTTGCTGAGCTATCTCAATGCAGAACTGTCTCCCTTGGATTCCTTTGCAGAGCATGGCCAGAGCTATACCCTGCTCCTCCTTCATTGACCTAGATAGCCCTGATGACATGTGGAGTCACTTCCCCAGCAGAGTCTTTGAGGGATATGTTGTCCAGGGTTGCTTCCTCCCCCAATCCATTCAGTTCCTTTGGCAATGGGAGCACCAGGAGCTTGGGAATAATTGACAGATTGTGCTGATCCAATTAGAGTTGCCCCATAATCCTCCTCATAAAAGCTAGAAGAACCTTCAGCAGCTATATGGTAATGGTTATAGGGCACCTCATAGAGAAATCATGTCGACGGTTATGGAACACCTTTGCCCCATTGTTGGGCTGACACATGTTTGGGTGGAGACCTGTTTTGAAGGAAGATGGTTTTTCTGTTGTAAACATGCAAAAAAAAAAAAAAGCTCTTTTGCTAGGGGAGAAAGAGAGCCCTTTTCTGCAAAGCACAGCACGAAGGGGACGGAGTGAAATAAAAAAAGGAGGGAAAAAATCTTACTTCAGGCCATAATTATGTGAATGCTTAGAGTTTTGCATGTGCATATATGTTTTCAGGAAGGGAGCATCTAATTGTTTTTCTTGGAGAAAGCCAGTTGGTTTAAATGGAAAAAAAATTATGCGATCATGTAATTAAAGACTATAATAATGCATATGCTCAAGGAAGGGCTGAAATAAAGGCAACTTTAATTCTAATATTTCCTAACTTTAACGTGCTTTGCAACCTTAATGTTCTTTTATTGTAGTTTTTCATGTGGCATGTCCTAGACTTTAAGAAAAGCAAACTGAAAGAAAAGAAATGCCAGCATGTGGCATCCTATTGACCCCCCCCCATGGGGCATCAGAAGGGGTTGGGACTTTTAAGATCCACTCACAGACCTTTGCCACTTGAACTAACTGAGTAAGTGATAGTAGGTTGTCATCCTCCAGGTGGACCAGCACTAGAAGGGTATGGAACACTTTGCCAGTGAGTTGCACAGATATTTGATGACAGCAAAGGAATTGTGAGACTCCGGAATCTTGAGGTCAGATCTTTCTGTCCTGTCCCCTCAGTTGTTCCAGTATCTTTCCACTCCCTCACAGGTTTCATTTAACAATCTACTCCCTGTGCCATCCTCACGACTGGTCAGGATTTTGTCCCTGCTACATGTGAGTCTGGCTGCATCCTCTTCCATAAAGCCTGGGTCCAACAGGTGGAACATGGAGAGCATGGAAGAGTCTCTCAGCTCTGTTTTGTTGCGTGACCAGTCAGGAAGAACAATTACAGGGAAAGTCATGCTCAGCCTCTACCGCCTTGGGTTGGAGCATGCCCAGTACAGATGGAATCTTTGAAGAATTTAGCTGCCAACTCTATCTAGTGTCTACTCAGCATTTGCAAACTGAGATTTTTTCAAAGGCTCATAGCTTGACCATGTTTGGGTGATTTTTGTCACGTAAACATCAAAAGCCACATTCCTGGCACAAAGGCCAATCCCCCTGTTAAATTTCAGTTCTCTTCTCCAGAGTATGGTGGTGCCAGGACTTGTTGAGGAAAATAGTTGTAGGAATTTTTTTAAATGAGCAACCGTGTATTTTTCCCTCACCCAGTTCTGAGAAACAACAGAACCATTTCTGGTTTAAAAAAAATTACTAAAGAGATTCAACCTGAGACAGACACCTGGCATGGAATATTTCAGCCCAAAGAGTTACAATTTGGCAAAGTTGTAAACAACTAAAAGCAGGGTCTTATTATGGGATGTTTCAAGCTACTAACTCTGCCTGTGATACATGTGCAAGCTCAGAAGCTAACTTCAAACTCGAGAGCAATGAAGATTGTGTGTATGGAAGCATAGTATATTGAGCTATACCTAGAGAAAGAAAACATGAAATGCGGGTCTTATGTTTTTGAGACAGAACCATACATTAGCAAGAAAAACAGCCATACTGAAGAAATTAAACTGACCAGAAATAGGAACAACTTTGGCTTGTCAAATCTCAGGAATTTTTATGACTGCATAATTGACTTCCTGTCACTTTTCTGTAGAGACATATTTCAGATGATTGGTTTTCTGCTCAGATATTACTCATATGCTGCTAATCTTTCATTTATGCAGGAATAATCAAAAGGAAAAGCAATTTGGTTTAACCTCTTCAGTGCACCGCTTCTGATGCCTTTAAAAAAGAGCTGTTGAGACTGGCCTACTGGTAATGTAGGAGACCCAAGTTTAGAGACTGAACTTGACCTTTCCCACTCCCCATGTACAGGAACTGGATCACTGTATAGTCAACACCCAAAGCCTGTAGGTGAAGGGCAACATTTAGCGTCACTCAAGAATGATCTTGTTTACAAATGAAGGATCCTTCCCTGCCAGAATGAATGTAGCCATCTTCCACCATGCTCCCATTGTGACACAAGCTTGTTGAGAAGCTAGCAAAACAGAATCACTCCACACAACTTTCGATAGCTAATATCCTAGATCTATCCCAGGCAGGCTTCAGGCCAGGATATGGAACAAATGGCAGCAGTGGTGTTGATTTCCAGCTACCCATCTATCAAGGCTAATGTTCATTCCCGTACTCCTGGACCTCTCTGCAGCTTTCAATACAGTCAATCATAGGATGCTGTTCTCCCACTCAGAGGAGGCAGGTGTCTAGGGAATTTCTCAGAAATCATCTGAATTCTTCTTCTGAGGCTGCATCCAGAGCAGTGACTGAAAACTGCACCTCTGCCATCAGAACTCTCACCTGGGGAGTATCATACAGCTCAGTTTTTCAGTGGCAAGATTCCAGGGGTTCAAATTGCCAATAGGATTTATTTCTTGTCGCCATTTCTAAAATCTGACTTTTCCTTTTTTTGTCCTCTCTACTCCTGGATCACGTCTCACCTTGATTATGGTCATGTGACAGTGGTAAAGAATCACAGCCATTTTCTGCTCACACTGACCAAGGGACTTTGTCTTTAAGGGCCTTCATGGCTTAGCCCTGCCTTGCATTTAATTTCTTACATGATAATAGGAGCTGTCAACTCCAACTTCTGCTCTGCTAGTGATGGCAACCTTTATTGCCCATTAGTCAAAATTTCCCATAAGCACCTTAGTGCTTTCTCCCATGCCACATTTTATGCTTGGGAATTGCTCCCTGTAAAGATCCACAGACCCCCTACATTAGCCTCCTTCAAGTCTCTCCTTTAAGCTCACCCAACAATGAGTAGGCAGCTGAACTGCTCTCACTGCCTATTATGGTGACCATAATCATCTCATTGTTACCTTGTGCTCCTGATACGTCTATCTCGTGTAGCCACCTATTGTCTCCCACCATATACTCAGATGGGAAGCATTTTGGTGCAGGGACTCCTTACATACTCTGTGTGTACAGTGCTTAGCACAATCAAGTCTTATCCCTGACTGGGACCTCCAGGCATTCCTGCAGTGCAAGTAATAAAACTAACAGAGTAAGGACCCTCAGAGAGGTCATGAATGGAGTGTGATTCAAGGAGGTGGAGCCTCTCCTCGTTGTTGGTATTATTGCAGCACCTAAGAGCCCTAGTCATGGCCCAGGACTCTGTTGTGCTAGGGGCTGTACAAACATAGAACAAAACACGATCCCAGGAAGTTTACAATCTAAAGCAAGCGACAACAGATGGATACAGACAAATGGGGCTGTACAAGGAAACAATGAGGCAATATGGGTTGGCCTGATAGGCAGTGGTCTCAGCACTTCATGCTTCCCAGTGCACAGAGCAACCATTGTCTGCTTTCTCCCAACTCTCTATAGCGGTCTTGCTCCAATTCCATGGGCTGGTACAGAGAGGATATGGACTACCTCTTTCTCTCTATAGTGAGATCTGCCCAATGAAAAAGACAGAACAGTCCCTTTGCTCCCCTAAGGACAGGAATAGTGATTATCCCTGGTCTTTGTGCAGAAAATGCTTGCAAGGGATAGAGAAGACTCCTCCTGCCCTTCCCCTGCATACCGGTGCAAGGATCAGAGACAGCCACATACATAACCCTCTTCCTATAACTCTTGTCCACCTTCTCCCTTAAAATCTCCTACCCACAACTCATTGTCTATTGTCTAAAATTAGACCAGAAGATGCTCCGGGCAGGGGCCATCTCTTATATGTTCCGTGACAGCTGTGTGATAAATAACAATCATTTTATTTTTTGCCTTCTTGTGTTGAGAAATTGGTCCAAGTGGCTACATTTAGCTATTTAATTTGAAAAAGAAAATGAGAAGGAAGAAGATGGAAGAAACCCAACAGTCAACCTGCGGCTGGAATGAACTTGCCTGGCTATCACTGTAATCAGCTGCATCTTAATCTAATTCTGTACAATAGTAGTAAAAGACAAGGCTCAGCTGCAGGGATCTGCATGTAAAAGGCATCAGTTACTTTACTGATGGGTCTATGAGTCTACCAAAGAAGCTTCCTGTGTTTCTTTTCCTTTGGCTTACTGATTCCTCCAATCTGAAGAAGAGCTCTGCGGCATAAACCAAAAGCGTGCCTCTCACCAACAGAGTTTGGGCCAATGAAAGGCATTCTCTCGCTCACCTTGTATGTCTGATGTCTTTGGCAGATTTTGAGCATCTCCGTCTAGCTGCTGACTTTCCATCCCAGACTCTGCCTGCCCTCCTCTGGTCTTTCCACACCTTCACAGGCATGGGAATTGAACTCTGAAGCGTATTGAAAAAAAGAGTGGTAATAAAATGAGTGTGGATGATGAGAAACTAGATAGCTCTGAATGTGAAACCTGGTTTCGTCTTGGGACTACAGGGAATGAAAGGAGAAGCTCACTATTGAGTTTCTTAGGTTGAGGAGCCCTTACGTCCAATTAAGAATGTAATCTCTATATAAGTTACTTGTAGAGTTTGTATTAGAGTGGTGCCTAGAGGCCTAACTGAGATTCCATTGTGCTAGGGGCAGTATAAACAGAGTAGGAGCCAGTCTGTGCTCCAAAGATAGCCTAAATAGAAGCGTGGTGGGGGAAACAAAGTATTATTGGGTAAAATCTGAGAACTTGAATGTCTGACTAACTGAAGGCATTAAATTCAAGAACCAAACAGCAAAGTTTTTAGGGCGGGGCAAGGATCAATGTGTTTTGGAAAAAGCAGCAGGTTAGATGCAATATAGGAATGCATGAGGCTGCTGTGTGGCTGACAGCCTTGTGTTTATTTTATTTTATTTCATTTTTAAGAGAACTTCCTTTATATAAAAAACAAAAACAAAAAAACCCACACAAATCCAGTATTTTCCATCTCTTCTAGTAACAGCTGAGTTGAGTGCTCTCTTTATTGCTCTATCAGCTGGAGGTTCTGCAGATTCTCTGCTCAGTTCATTCATAAAAAAAAGTGTAGAAAATTAGAAATAACTGTGGGTTTTCTGTGGCAGGTTTTTCTGGTTACTTATCAAAGGACTCTATTACGCTGAGCAAATGGCTACTTCGCAATTGCATCTCCACTGAGCGTGCATGCAAGCAGGAAAGGAAGTGTAGTACGGAGCTGATGAAAGAGGAAACATTGTGTGGGTAAAAAAGCCATGTCCTCGTGAAAAGGTCATTGCAAATCATTCTGTACACGCCCACATCTTGCAGTTAAGTCCAAGGGAGCTTTGGTTGTGGAAATGCAGAAGCAAACTGTGAACAAGTACTTGTCTCTGGTATGAATGTGGGCATTAGGGGAGGGAAAAACTACATTCACTGGGTAGTTTACTACTTATAGTTTCCAGGCTGTTTCACTGAACAAGGGAACACTTTCCAGCCTGCAGCAAGGAGCTGATTGGGTTCAAAACGCAGAATACACTCGTTGCTTGGGTTGAGCAGTTCAGTTTTGTCAGGCTCTCCCTCTTTAAACATACTGTAATTCACCTCTGTGCACCGAGTGGCTTATTTAAAAAAAAAAAATTCTACTATAAAAAAGCGCTTTTTTGTCTTGCCTTATCTTTTCCAGGTTCCTGATGTAACACCGACAGATCCTGGTCATTGGCAGGCGGGATCGCACCTGGGGCCTCTGGACCTTAGTGCATGAGCCTTTACTGCATAAACTAAAAGCCAACTGGCTGTTAGCTAAGGCTGTAGAGCAGACTCATTTTATTTCTCTCTAAGTGGTCTCCGTGCCACTAGCTGAGACAGAGCACTACCCCCGGAAGGTGTGGGGATTTCACTGACATACCTCACGACAGCAGCCAGAAAACATCTGGATCATCTGCTTCAACAGCTGCTTGCACTCCACTGACACCCTATTACTCTGCTTAAAATTCCCCCTTTAGTTCTGATGGACCTAGTGTTCTTTACTTCCTTTCTTAGGGCTCAATCCTGCATCCACTGACACCAATGTGAATGTTGCCATTGACTGTGGCATGAGTAGGATCTTCCCCTTTTAAACCCTCATTCAGCAAGTTACATATGAACATGTCTAATTTAAGCATGTGAGCTATCCTATTGACTTGCTGGGAATGAGAGCAAGCCCCTAATCTGTGTAGTGCTAAACAGCTGCTATGTTCCTCTTTAGAGGTGGCTGTAGTTCAGTGGTGGGGGAGGAAGCAGTTCCTCTGTATAGTTTGCAAAGTGTTTTTGGAGTCTTTGGAATAAAAAACGGTACCAACTTTGCAAAATCAAGGAAATTTACTAACCCGGTCACAATCACAATATCTGCTGGGTTCACTGCTACCATGAGACTGATGGAAAAAGCAAATGGTATTTTTTTAATACAGCTCACGACTCCTCCAAGGCGAGTACAAACAATGCATATGTATACCAATCCCTATCCGCACTCTGCAGAATATAAGCAGTCAGGTGGAATCATACATGCCAGGTACACATCAACAAGCAAGTAACTTATTGTCTTGTAAAAGGCCAGAGAATAAGAACAGACTGATGAAATCTGGTCAGTTCCCCCCCTTTCCCCCCGACATGACATTTGCTCTAAATTCTTTATTCTCAAATGTTATGGCCTGTGCTGTAGGTGGGGTGGAGGTATAGGGCATGGAGGTGCGTGGCAGATAGTTGAACGTAGTTGTTGCAGCCTGTAGGCAGATAAATATGACTTATGTAAGGCACAGTGCAATGGAAGAATCATGACCGAATGACTGTGGTTAAGAAAAAGGAAATACTTGCTTGTAGATGGGTGCCGGATTCTCATTGAAACCAAAGCCCCTTTACACCTCTCTGACTCTGTATCTGTAATGTCCGCCCAATTTAAGGCCCCTTTATGTTGCCAGATTGGTATAAACAGGTTTCAGTGTAAATGCAAATCAGACCTTTGAATATCTAACTCCCTTTCTATGTGGTCTCCTGTGCTAGGGTTGTGGCTAAACAAGACCACTGAACTAAGTAGGCTAATTATTATTTCTGTGTGTTTCTAGCATGGCCCAGGACATGTTAGGTTTTTATCTAGTCATTTACATGTCACTATCATACAGCTAGGGCTGTTACTTTTTTCATGGGCACTATGCTATTATAGGCATGAGTGAAAGAAACTCTACTCTGGTTTCAGAGGCTTACTGAAGAAATTGAATCTATAAATAGCTTTTTTTTTTCCTTAGAAATTTATCGCTGTCTCTGGTTATTTATCTGAGATCTGTGTACTGATAAATTGTTGTCTCTGGAAAGCAAACCTTATTTATTTTAAGTTATAGCTAAGGCTTGGGTGTCAAATCTACATAAGAAATCAATTGAAAAAAGTCCCTGATTCAGATTTCAAACTGTAACTCTAGTCATTAAATTGTTCAGTTTTGTCTGTCTATCTTAGTTGTTATAAGAAATGAAGATACCTGTACATATCCTGGCCATAGTACAATACCTAAGTATCTGTAGCCCCTCTCTTTGTGTGTAAGACTACAATAATGCCATAGCAAAAATATGACTAGGCCTGGAAATGTCAAATCACTTAAAGGGTTTCCTACTAGACGAAACTCAATGTCTCTTTGTACAGAAAGCAAGTTATCTAGCTACTCATTTTCTTTGTTCTCTGTGGAATTATTATGGCATGTGCAATATTTGCACATGCATGTGTTTTATTGACTTGTGAGGAGAACAGCTGATATGAAAATATCAGCAGAAGGGTTAAGCATAAAACCAAAGTGGGGACATGCCACTGATTAATATCTACCAGTGGTAACTGGATAGGGGGAAATTGCTCAGGTTCTGTAGCTGGCAATAGGGCCTCTGGCCCTTGTGTAAGAGGAAAGATCACTTATTTCAAATAGATCTGCCCTTTCTGCTCCAGAACACCTGGACAAAGTGGTGTCAACATCCCCAGAGGCAAATACTCTAACCATGCTTGTTATTGAGAACAACCACAGTCAGGTGGTGCAGTAGGGTGTGGCTTTGGGCACAGACTCATCAATTTTTAAGGTGAGACAAGACCAGTATGCTTATCTAGTCTGGTCTTCTACGCCCTGCACTAAGGAGAGTTTCAGGCCCATAGATGCTGCAGTTAAGAGGGTTCTAATGTACAGTGGAATTCTTCAAAATTCAAACTCAAAGAAATGAGGGATCTTTGGACTAAATGAGGGTTGGTTTGTTTGGCTTTTTAAATGGCACATCTCATATGTTGCATGAAAAAGAGGCTGATAGGAAAAGATTCATTCAGCTTAGTTTCAATCTCAAATGTACAGCTCTGCAGGAGAGCCAGGATTTCAAGCCCCAAGAAGTTCACCTTCACTGCAGGACCATAAACATAAGGGACAATCTCTGCTTTCTAGCTTTTTTCCCCTTGCAAATAGCCTTGACAAAATACTAGGCTGAGGCTGAAAGGAATCAGCGGCTGGGCTGCCCTTCTGCAGCAACAGCATGCAGGAGGCCTAAAGATAGCCTCTTACTCCTGATCTCCCCTGACCCCACACCAATTTTATGTAAAATGGAGCTGTTAAATTTCACGTTCATTCCAATGAACCACGTGACTAATCCTTCTCACAATCCTGAAGCCACCCTTGCGTGTTTGAGTGTGACTGTGGTGGGCAGCTATTGGTTGGTAGGCTAGGAGCATTGGCAGAATGTTGTTTCACTGGCTCACCCCAAAATGCTAAGGATGGCTGTGCGCATTATAGTTCAAATTTTCATGCAAGAGATTTGACTTCTGCAGCAGGTCATGTGCTCTTATTTCTAGCTCATTTGGGAATTGCTAAAGGGTTTTGCTTCTAGTTCTGCTCATTTTTATTCTTTATAACATATCTGGTGGGGTAAGCTTAGCTCAAAAAAAATAAGAATGACTCATTATGCACCATAAGTGCAAGGCTCTGTACAGACAAATAGTAGACATGGGGACCAATTTTCAAGAGGGACCACATGACTTAGGGCCCTAAGGCTCATTTTCAAAAGTGACTACGCACTTAGAAGCCTAAATCTCAATGAAAATCGATGGTATTTAGGAAACCTTTGGAAAATGGGACTTAGGGACTTTTGAAAATTTTACTCATGGTTGTTGCCTCCAAGGGTCCAGTCTTGAAATCAATAGAGACACAAATAGGCAATTTACTGTTGCCAGTAGTCCCTTTCACTTCCATGTGTGAGCCAGAGATTAATTTGTAATGAAAGAGGTGCTGGGGGTCAAACAATTTTTTTACACTTTTAACTGATGCAACCAGCCCAGAGGTGCTGGCGCTATGAACTGCCAAGCCTAGAGGTGCTGGGACTCAGCCCTGGCACAAATTAAACACTGGTGTTAACCTAGACATGAGTTAGAGCAGGATTACACCTTCAGCGCAGACATATTCAATGAGTAATAGTAACAGTCAAAGGGGAGGTTAAGAAAGGGAGGATGAGGATTATGACAATATATGACTGTAGTGGTTACACTAGTTTGCTATGTATTTGTCTCAGGGTCTGGGTTTTCTCCCTGTAGCATCTATCATCATCTTGATATGATTTATTATAGGTAATGCAGATAGCACTGCCTTTAAGTAAAGTTACCAGACACTTCCCATTATAAGATTGTTTTCAGTTGCTTATAACTTTACTAAACTTTAACCATTGGGCTGAAATGTCCAATGCTGTGTGCCTGCTTCACGCTGAATTCTCTTTTTGAAGACTTCAGCTAAACCGGTTCAACCGTTTCCGAGAACAAAGTTAGGGATAAACACGTTGTTTAATCCATATTAAAAATAAAAAATGTTACAACTATTTTGATAAACTCTAGAGACTCCATGCTTTGGAGCAGAGACTTGAAACGTGGCAGGGAGTCACCCCAGTCCAAATGAGCATGCTCCATCCCAGGGTTGCAGGGGCTGAGCAGGACTTTCCCTGCAGTTGCTCCTCCCAGATGCTGGGAGTTGCTGTGGGACCATGCACTGGAACTTAGAGCAGAGATTCTCTCTCCTGCGCTCTCAGTGCTCCCCCTGCTGGTGCCCAGGTAGCTAAGGGAAAAGCATCTTTAGCATCAGTTCAGAATCTGTAGTTGAAATTTGCTCAGTAAAATTTGGGACCTAATTAGTACTATTGGGCTGCCACTCTTTGCAAGTAACAGCTTGGTATTGAGTTAGCAGGTGTTATTGAATGCCAAAGTCTTGTCTAAACCATGAACATTACCCATTGCTGCTAATGGATTCAACTGAACTGGTGCTGCAACTGTGCCTAGCCTCTGTTCATTAGAGGATGGAGACGGATGGCAGGAGAGAGATCACTTGATCATTGCCTGTTAGGTTCACTTCCTCTGGGGCATCTGGCATTGGCCACTGTTGGCAGACAGATACTGGGCTAGATGGACCTTTGGTCTGACCCGGTACGGCCGTTCTTATGTTCTTAACTGTCAACCAGAATAAATTATTCTGTTCCAGTTTCAGAAAGTCTAGGTGAATCTTGCTTACTGGCCTCAAAAATCAGAGCATCACAGCTATATTGGAGATTCAACCAGAAATTAGTGTAGTTACTAAGATCAATCCCCACTTTTGATCAAAAAATCAAATAAATATCTCACCCTTATATAGCACTTTTTGTCCCAGTGGCTCCCAAAATGTGTTATCTGCTGTATATAGGAAGGAATAATTTCATTTACCATTAAAATGCAGTAATCTCTAGGGTGAAAGGAACACTTATTTAAAAGCACAAAGCAATGCAAAACCATAGTTTAGGACAGTGAATGAAGAAAAATACAATGTCCAATTATAACTACAGGAGGAACTCAGGTTTGCGGTGTGTAGCTCCTCATTTGGAGTCTGGCCAACTGCTCACAGCTAATATCCCTTCTCTCAGAAGTAATGTCATGGGATCTTTATTGAACTAAAGTAGCCAAGACCTCATTTTTACATTTAATCTGAAAAGAGCACAGTGCCCCTGAATACGTTGCTGGAGCATTGGTGCGCTCCAAGAGAAGAATGCCAGTTCTTTAATCACAAACACTACTTCCTGGAGCGTCCTTTGTTTTAAGTTGGGCTCCTCTCAACAGCTGGGTGAATACGTTGTCATTTCTACAGTTTGTGGTGAAAGGATTTGAGCTGTCTGAGGATTTCATTGTATGGGCTGGTTCAGAAACTTTGGATGGGCTCACACATTTGCATTAAAACAGCAAGCTCTAGTGGTCAATAGGGTGCAGCAGAAATGACTGAAAAGTAGAAGCACAGTTTATCAAATGGTTTTGTTGCCTTACTAGCGCTCCAACATCTCTGGTGTTCATCAGCAAGAAGGCTGGTTTGTTGTCATCTGCTTTCAAGGTGGCCATACAAATCCTTTCCAAGAGTCAGCCAAATGCATTCCGGGAATGAAGAGATGACACAGCTAGAGATGTTTAAACGGAGTGAGATCTAGTCCAGCGTTAGTGAAACCCTGAAGAGTAATTCACAGATTCTGCACATAACCATTACCACCTTGCCTCTAAGAAGGTGATGGTGCAGTCTGTATGCCAATTGCCATGCCTCTATTAATATGCTGGGAGAGACTATTCCCTCCTATCTCTGTGCTTGTCATTCAGTTCAGCCTTGTGCCTGTGAAAACAAACCTCCATTTCCTAGTTCTCAAGTCCTTTCACTGTGTGAGCAAGAGCTATCAGAACTATCTACTCCCATTTATACCCTGAGATGTACTAAGTCTTCAGCCCCCGCTAGCTCTCTTGCAAGAGCAAAGGGTAAGAAAGAGGCTGGGAGGCACATGAGTGTTTGAGGAGACTTGGGGCCAAATTTATGCTTGGTATAAGTAGTTATAACTCCACTCAGCTCAGTGGAGCTGTACCCACTTACATCAGGGCTAAACTTGGCCCATTGACTTGAGCTTAGTCGTCTTCATAGTAATAACACTGAGCTGCTGGCTTCCCTCTCTAGCCAGACTTCCGTTCCCCAGGCCAGAATAATGTAAGAGCTGCCTATGGGCTCTCATATTAATGCAGGACAAGATTCTCATGTGTCCCATGTCCTGCTCAATGCTTTTTACCTAGCATTTAGCCATACTATACTTCTCAACAAGCAATACTGGGCAAGATCAAGCCCATAATGTAAATTTAGGCTTGGAAGGATTAGACTTTTCTATCAGTAAATGTCACTTTCACCATTCATAGCAATGAAAAAATATTTCCATCAATAACATAAATTTAAAAATAGGCAAAGTAAGAAACACTGCTTGAGAACGTATTGGAGTTTAATGCAAAGATATTGACTTTGTATATTTTGACATGTGATGTTGACAATGTGTGTTTTAACACTTTAACTTTTTGAATCTCTGCATCTACTGTCATTAATTGTCTGAGCATCCCTCCATAATTTCCCACTGCTGTGAAGATTTAAATGGATAAAAATGAGGGAAAATGCTTAAAAATAAACTTGGATATCTATCAATGATAAAAGCATAAAAAGTGAATTCTGCCAAGCCTGTTTCTTTTGTTTTAATTCCCACGAGTTCCCACATTTTCCTTTTGCTGTTCGGCACAAATAGGTCCACACCTGCCATCTTGTGATTGCCATTATTAAAGTTGAATCATTGAATATGTGGGGTTGGAAGGGACCTCAGGAGGTCATCTAGTCCAACCCCCAAATAGATTTTTACCCCAATTCCCTGAATGGCCCCCTCAAGGATTGAATGCCCCATCCTGGTTTTAGCGGGCCAATGCTCAAACCATTGAGCTATCCCTCCTCCTGCTTGTACCCTGCACAAAGATCCAGCTGTAGGCTCCTGTTGTCCATGTTCTATCACCTTGAGCCCCAAGCTCAGGGCCCCCCACAACAGCTGCTACTGGGATGAAATGGAAGGGAGTGAACATGATGTACTGGGGCCCCACATTTCTTTTGATGGGCCTATTTGTGACCTTTGAGCTTATAGCACTTGACTTCAGAATTTGTCTATATGGCCATTTCCAGTGATCTCCTTCACACAGGTTGGGGAAACTGAGTTACACTCCTAAGGACACTTGCACATCCAAGGAACAAAGCACTGGTCTTTGGACTACCAGTCTGTGTTTCCCTCTCTGTTCCTCTTCCTATCAAGTACTGAAATATAATAAACATACAAATAAAATATGACTAAAATAAAGCAGCTTGGTTCAGGTTCTTGCTGAAACACTATATATAAAGAAAGCTTTCAAATAAAAGGGTTTTTTTTTCTGCAGTAAACCTGTTTCCTGCTTTCTCTGAAACATACCATGAATTCACAGCAGTTGCTGCCTGACCTATGTGCGCTGCTGTTTAAGCAACATCTTACATATTTTTTGTTTGTGTGTGGCCTTTGGAGCTTTTAGGTCACATATCTATATGTTAGTGGTCTTATACCACCACAGGAGTTTCTAAAACACCCCACCTTCATTTCACATCCTCTCTTTCTTCTGACTTTTTTCTGGCCACATGCATTTGCAAATTAAAGCGTGGCCCTGACACCCACCTCCTACCCTACCCACCCCCCAATGTCTGAAAATACTTGCTGCATAACTCTTAGCAGGGCTACATGTGGCTCTCCTCCTGGGTGTGAGTGAGTCATTGTGCAATGCCATGATGTGGTCTGCACAGAACCTAGAACACTGGCAATGGCTATGGTGAAGAAGGGAGCTAGCCTAGAGTTCAGGGAAGGTTTCCAGTAATTGGTGGCGGAGGTCATAGTTCTTCCCTAGATGGTACTTTGCTCTGCTAAAATCCTTCCCTTGATCCTTTGGCCATGCACTGCTCATGCAACATGCTTTGAGTTCCTTCCTAACCACTAACTCAGGAATTCAACCTTGGGGGTGGGGATGACCAATTGGATTAGAGCAGCTATATCAACAGGGAGAGGAAGGCAACTGATCATGGTTAGAGGGTCAGGTTGAGATGCTTCCTTATAGGTTTGCAGGAGGTTGTATATCTGGAAGGGGATTGTTATCAATACCTAAGAGATGGAAGAGTAACAAGATCTGAGCACTGGTAGACTTACCTGCACTGAAGACATGTAAGGACTAGGATTCTCGCCCTCATCTGTATTAGTGCTGTTTATCCATGGAAGTTAAGGGAAATTTTGTGCTTTATCATTTTTTATCTTTAGGAATGTTGCTCCAACAGAGTGTAACTAAGAATAGGATGCAGGTCACTGAAAACATTTGAAGCAGATATTTCTAATGCCTCAGCATTCTGGGGCTGCACATTACCATTATTTAATATCTATATTAGCATAGCATTGGAAATCCCAAGCAGGTCATGTCTGATTCTGCGGGTCTGTGGCAATTAGTCTAACTTTGCAAAAATACCCTAAAGCATTTGAAAATGAAAAGTATGTGAAATGCAACAGTTTTGCTTCACGTTGGTTTAGGACACCTGACTTTTGCTTCTGAGTTTTGGTTTCAAGTATGCTTGAAAACTCTAAACAAATCTCATCTGAAACCACATTTTATCTTAAAACATAAATCAGGCACCTTTCATCAGGATGACCCAAGTCTGTTCAATATTCCGCTAGGATATGCTGTGACAAAGTTCCTCCTCTACTTTGGTGGGTCCTGCGCTTATTGGCAGATTTGTTCACCTCAGTGATCTTCCCCTCTTGTGGAACCCACAGTCTGGGTCAGCTCCTCCTGTGTCTGATCAGGAGTTGGGAGGTTTGGGGGGAACCCAGGCCCACCCTCTACTCCGGGTTCCAGCCCATGGGCCCTGTGGATCGCAGCTGTCTATAGTGCCTCTTGTAACAGCTGCATGACAGCTACAACTCCCCTGGGCTACTTCCCCATGGCCTCCTCCAAACACCTTCTTTATCCTCACCACAGGACCTTCCTCTGGTGTCTGATAATGCTTGTCCTCCTCAATCCTCCAGCAGTACAGTCTCTCACTCTCAGCTCCTTTCCTTCTTGCTCCCAGCTCCTCACACACACTCCTTCTCCTCTGGTCCTCCACTGCTGACTGGAATGTGGAGCTCCTTTTTAAACCCAGGTGCCCTGATTAGCCTGCCTTGATTGGCTGCAGGTGTTCTAATTAAAGTAGCTATCTCTACTGCCTTCTAGAAAGATCTTAATTGGCTCCAAGTGCCTTGATTAACCTGGAGCAACTGCCATTTAGTTACCAGGGTACTAGGGTACTGGTCACAGCCTGGGGCTAATATACCTGTTTCTCAGTACTTTACAGTAGCCATCTGGCCTTGCCCCATCACAATGCCTTGTTACCATGGTATTAAGTGCTACATAAAAACCCAAGATAGGTAAACTCCTCACAGCTCTAATGCAAAGGCAATAACAGTATTCAAAATAAGCTGAGTACGTGCATGGTTATAGAGTGTGTGTGTGTGTGTATGTGACCATAAACATCTGTAATTTTTTTTTTTTTTTTTACCAGTTTAGCTTGTTTTACTTATGGGGGTTGGTTTTACTACAGCAGTGCAAAGCAAAGTTTTTTCCAGTATAAGTTGTGTCCACATCAGTAGTGCTTTGCTGTATTGTATAGCAATACGCCTTATACCTGTAAAGTGCTCTTAATGTAGACAGACTCACAAAAGGGATCAGACATATCTCTCCTTAGTCCAGTGATTACAACCTATTGAACTGAATGGGTCTAACTGCCCAGGATGGAGAAGCCATTAGGGGGTATTCTCTTGGATAGATCCTGATTGCCCCTGCTGACTGGGGGGAAAAAAACTGAAACAAAACGAAAACCATTTGAACAGTGTAGGTTAAAAAGGTCCAGCCTGAGATACCCACAGAGCCTGTGGGTATATCTACGCTACAGAGACTATACCAGCATAATCCCTATGTCTAGACACAGCTGACAGAAGGGGTTTTTCCATCACTGTAGGAACACCACCTCCATGAACAACAGGGATGATGTAAGCATTCTTCTGTTTACCTAGCGACTTCTACACTGGGGGTTAGGTTGGTCAAGGGTGTGGATTTTTCACACCCTTGACTGATCTAGACATTAGAGAGACAAAGATGGGTGAAGTAACAGATGTCAGGCCAATAAAAGATATTACCTCACCCACCTTGTTTCTTTAATATTCTAGGACCGACACAGCTACAACAACTCTTCGGACAATGAGGCAGATATGTCAACCTAACTTTTAGGTGTTGACCAAGCCACAGACAAGAGAAGGGCAGCAGGCAGAGGAAAGGCCAGCAGGCTATTTTGTGCATCAGAAGAGGCTCTGGACTTACATAGGAAAATGTAAGTTGGTTCTGTTTTGTTCCTGTAACTTAAGAGGAAGTTAATCTAATGTAGCTTGTAGTGAATTGTATGACTATATGAGATTAAATATACGTCACCTGTTTTAAAATCGTCCAACTACTAAAGAAGTGTACCAGCTGCGGAGGTGAGGGTCTCAGGGACCAGAAAAGAGTCCAAGGTGCAACTAGCTCCATAACTGTGACAGCGAATTTGCTTAATTCTTTCATGGTTGATTTGGCACCTTTGGTGATATATTGGCTTGTCTGATGATAGAGAAGTGCCATTGTTTTAGAAAACTGAGATATAATTTGGATACAGGCCCATACTGTTCCCCAGCAGCACCTATCATAAGCTTATGCTCTAGTATCCATAACCCACTCTGGACACAGAACATGGGGAAATCCCATCTCAAGGAGTCTGATAGGCAGCAGCCTCCATGGTTCCTGATTTGCATCCTGCTATATATAAATCCAAGGAGTGTTCCAGGCAGTATGGCTCTCCTGTAGTTGCCATGGTCATTCCCGCTCTTGAATGCCTGGCTTTAAATTTGGCTTGATTTGGACTTCACCTCGTGAGCCGGACCCTGAAATCTGACTTGGACTCTGACTCCTGGTATTGACCCCAGCTTGGAACCTGACTATGAACTCCTCCACTACTCCCAGCCTCAGGTTTGACCCTGCTCTGACCCTTGGTCCTATCTGCTCTTGTTAGGATCCTGACAGTCTCCCATCTTAAAACTCTTCAAGTCTTTTTTCTTGCAGAGGGGTTGGCAGGCTTTATTTTATTGATTTTAATTATTTAGGAAGTTTTAACATGGTGTGGCCCTGCAAGGGCTGGTCTACACTGGGTGGGGGGGGGGGAGAGGAGGATCGATCTAAGATACACAACTTCAGCTACAAGAATAGCATAGCTGAAGTCGAAGTATCTTAGATCGAGTTACCTACCGTCTTCATGGCAAGGGATTGACGTCCGTGGCTCCTCATGTCAACTCCACTACTGCCGTTCGCATTGGTGGAGTTCTGGAGTCAACGGGAGCACGTTCGGGGATTGATATATCGCGTCTAAATGAGACGCGATATATCGATCCCCGAGAAATCAATTGCTGCCCACCGATATGGCTGGTAGTGAAGACAAACCCCAAGCTGCTGAGCACCAACTCTGATCAGCAAAGCACTGAAATGCATGCTTACCATCAGCCAGGTATTGTGCCATTGAAGATAGTGGAGCTACTCACTAACTAGCATGTACTTAAGTGCTGGGCTTTGGACTGGGGCCAGAGTCCTCAAAACTTTGAGAATTTAGCCTTTATCTTGCATCCCAGGTTCCTGTCTGTAAAATGAGGTTATTACGTCCCTTCTTTGCAGGATGATAAACCCACTGAAGTATGAGAGGTGTAGGTTTTTCTATGGTGCACTACCATAAATACACAAAACATTATAAAATTATAATAAATAGAGAAATGATTAGGTCTTAGGTGAATATTCCATTTCTATATTGATTTTATTTTCTCAGCACATTTGTACTGATGAGTTTAAAAATAATAAATGAATTAAATCACTTATTTTGTGTCTGGGTTAAAGAAGAAGCATGACTAAAAGGAGATATAAAATAAAGTCCTTGGGCTGAAAACTGATTTAAACCCTTTCTGTTTGACCTCACATGAAGTGAATGGGATTGAAATCCTTGAAACTTCTTTGTCACACTGCTTGTATGCAGAAAACTCAACCGAGGCTGAAATAATACTTAAAAATTCTGGGCAAAGAACTTTTTGGTGGAGGACAGGACATTTTTTTTTCTTTTGTTCTTGAGTTAAAAATCTTTACAATGAGAGAGTCATATTTTCTAATTAAAATGTAATTATTAGGTATGTCTGCTGTGAGCGGATGACATAAAAACCATTCAGCCTTTGTCCCTTTTTTGTGCATGACATAACTTATTCAGACAGGAATTTTTGTGCTTCTGAACATTTCTTGTTTTGTTTCACCTAGGTCATGCTTTTCTTTTCACAGCGTTACTATTTAAGATGACAGTCTCCTTCTTCATTAGGCTCGGATCTTCAAAGGTATTAAGGTGCCTAACGTCCAACCAATAGGAGTTAGGCACATAACTACCTTTTGAGGATCTGGGCTTTAGTGTCTTCAACTATTTCATTAGGAATAATATTAAGGGAATAAAAACAGTGGACAACATGGTGGTGGGGAGTTCTCAGCAGCAGTGATGGTAAACAAATACCATTTCCTTCTTGCAAATAAGTTGCATTTTCATGGGACTAGTTTTCAACCTTTGGATCCTCCAAGTTACTGCAACAATCCTCATATCTACATTTTTTTTCTCTGCAGTACAACAAGATAAAAATCAAAGGTGAACCCAGTTCTTTAAAAGTGGAGGCATTTTCCGGCTTTCTCCTCTGGCTGGCTGTGTTAATTGATCTTCTGAGTAGTTAAGGCTCCATCACACTGCTAAGCAGGTCACATTTAAAACAGTCTGTAATTGACAAATTGTCATACTTTGTGGTTTGTATTCTGATTCACTCATCCATCTGCAAGGAAGATTGGATTAGGTAGAACAGACTCTACTGGTTTGAACTGCTCCTTTGTTTGGTAGAAAAAAGTGCTCACTTCTCAAGCATAATTGTTTACTGTCATTGAAAGGGGATGTGCAGCAGCCCTTGGATTCAGATTACTGGCAAATAAATGACTTCAAAATCACCACAGTGTTACAGAGTATAGGGGTACAGTTTAATACCTCTGAATGGCTTAATTTCAGCTAAGAGAGAAATGGAGGGAAAGGAAGCATGGATCAGTGATTAAAAAAGATATGGTTGACTTCAGAGCTGCATCTTTAATTCAGTCGCATAATACTCCTGTCAGAAGTCAAGGCTACAGGGTTAGGCCCAGCACTAATTTTTATTATTTAATTTTTCCTAATTTGTTTCATTATGTAGCCAAGTGTAGCTAATGCCCTCTAGAGTGGAATTAGGTGATTCTCTCTCAAACACCCTCATGTGCAGTGTAGCTGTGAAAGCTGATGAAACAATCCTAAATCAATGACCCATCAATCAATTTCAGACTGTTTGCTTCGGTTCTGAACACCTGGCCCATCCATTCAGTGTAATCTGCACTCTTGAGGGTGTTTTGATTGTACCTACAGACCTCCGTATATGCCCTTTGCTAAAATCCACTTGGACATCCTCTAGTTTTCTGTGCAGTCTGTTCTTACTTGGCATTAAGCATGGAATGGTTAATTGGCAAAAGAAAAACACAGGGTATCGAATGACAATATAATTACAAACTGAAACAGTTAATCAAATCTGAATATTCATATTAGATTGGTTTCTTCATTAACACATTCCCTTTCATTCTGTATTAAGCATAATTATTAAGAAACCACCATTCTATCCTGGAATATTCAGTGCACTTCTGGTTGCCTCATCGCGCACAAAAAAAAATAGAATTGAAAAAGCCATAGAGAAGGGCAACAAAAATTATTAGATAAGAGACAACTAAAGGAGGAAATGATAGGTCTATAAAATCATGTATGTCACAGAGAAAGAACAGGGAACTGTTATGTGAAAGGGTAAACACAAGAATGAGAAATTAATAGGCAGCAGGTTTAAAACAAACAGAAGGAAGTACTACTTCACGCAATGCACGGTCAACCTGTGGAACTTGTTTCCGTGGGATGTTATAAAGGCCAAAAATATAATGAGTTCAAAAAAGAATTAAGTTCCTGGAAGATGGGTCCATCAATGGCGATTAGCTGAGATAGTCAGTGGTGCCATCCCATGCACTGGGTATCCCTAAACCGCCAAGTACATGAAGCCAGGACTAAATGGTGGGATGGATCACTTACTTATAGAGAGCTAGGACTGGTGAGATCACACGTAAATCGTTTGCCAATTTAGACTAAGCTCCTAGAGGCAGGGACTCTCTTGTTTATGTTTGTACAGTTCATAGGACAATGAGGCTAGGGCATCTAGGTGCTACTGCAATACAAATAATTAATACTTATGCTTCATTAAATTTAGGGTATTTCAGTACCAGAAAGGTGGTGCTAAACTGGAGAGCAATGACAATCAATGGTTACAAGGCTGACTCTGTACAGCTTTAATCAAAGGATAGGAAAGGGCTGAGGGGGTGTCATAAAACTGATAAGTTGAAAAGTGCAGACGTTAAGGAGCACGAGGAATTTTTTGGAGTATTGTGAGGGAGTTATGAGGAGAATTACTCAAAGGAACAATTTGGCTGCATGTCAGGCGAATCTCTGAATGGTGTGATCTATTAAACTACAGAAGTTTTCAAAGGGAATTGATAGCCCTTTGACTTTGATTGTTGAAATATTGAACAGCACCACACTTTTGAATATACTCTCATAGACATGCATTGTCAGGGGTATGGATTAGATGACCCAATATGTGTAACCATTTCTCATTTTTTGTGATGGGCGGGGATCTTCATGGGGTAGTAATCTCAAATTGTTTGGTGCAGGGGCCAGCAACCTTTCAGAAGTGGTGTGCTGAGACTTCATTTATTCACTCTGATTTAAGGTTTCACGTGCCAGAGATACATTTTAATGTTTTTAGAAGGTCTCTTTCTATAAGTCAATGATATATAACTAAACTATTGTTGTATGTAAAGTAAATAAGGTTTTTAAAGTGTTTAAGAAGCTTCATTTAAAATTAAACTAAAACGCAGAGCCCCCTGGACTGGTGGCCAGTACCCAGGCAGTGTGAATGCCACTGAAAATCAGCTAGCGTGCCGCCTTCGGCACATGTGCCATAGGTTGCCTACTCCTGGTTCGGTGGCACCTGCCCTTTCTACTCTATTTAAAAATGTATAATAGCCTGTTGATTTTCTTAGTCAGAGATTGCTCAGAGTATATACTGTGACAGACCTAGACCAGTGAGGTACAGGAGTCTGGTAGAAGGCAAATATACGGCCACTGGATGAATAGTTTTCTGTTCCCTGAGTGACCAGAGCAGGAGCTGCACTAGAGCTATCAGGAACCTGCTAGAACCAATTAAGGCAGGCAGGCTAAGTAAGACACCTGGAGCCAATTAAGAACATACTGGAATCAGTTATGGCATGCACACCAATCAGGACACCTGGTTTAAAAAGGACTTCCCATCAGTTAAAGGAGGGCGCGCAAGGAGCAGGAAGTGAGAAGGTGTGCTGCTGGAGGACTGAGGAGTACAAGCATGATCAGGCTTCAGGGGGAAGATCCTGCAGTGAGGATAAAGAAGGTGCTGGGAGGAGGCCATGGGGAAGTAGCCCAGGGAGTTGTAGCTGTAGCTGTCACGCAACTGATACAGGAGATGTAGACAGCTGCTATCCATAGGGCTCCGGGCTGGAACCCAGTGTATGGGGAGGGGCTGCGTTTTTCCCCATCCCCCAACTCCTGATCAGACACAAGAGGAGTTGACCTAGTTTGTGAACAACACCAGAAGGGAAGGTCTAATTTGGAAAGGGATCTGGCCTAGGTGGGACACAGAGACTGTGGGGATTGCTCTCCTTTTCCCCCATGCTGGCCAGTGATGAGATTAGCTGAGTGAATGGCAGGTTTGAGCCTCTAGCAGAAGTGGCCAAACTGAGGGTTGCCGTGAACCTCTGAGGCGAGAAAATTCGCCAAAAAGCGCAGGACCCACCAAGGCAGAGGAGGAACTTTGTCACAATACCTAATAACTCTAGCCATGGGAAACAGTCTGTTTTGCCACAGTAGCATTCTGAATGCACTCGGCTACTGCAAGAAGCTAATCAGTGAATTACAAGAGATCTCTTGTTGTGGGATTTGAATTGTCTTTGTGAGAACAGTAGCATCTCCAGGTAGTCACTGATGGGGAAACAATATGAAAAGTCTCCTTTTTCTGCCCACCTCTCAGAAACCAGGGTTTCCATACTGTTTGTCAGAGAATGTCAGAGGGAACCTCATTCAAAACTTTACTCAACTGAATCACTTGGTGTCAGGTCACTGCAGCTCAGAGAAAGAGGAAAGTGAACCAACCACATTTCACAATGCCTCTCCTTATCCTTTAACATCTTTGGGACTCTCCGATAGTCTAGCTAAAGACCAAGCTCTGGTTCTTAGCAGCAAGGGCATGAGGGCCCGAACCATCTGAGCCATGGTGCCCCACACCATTCTGACTGTGCAGGGGACATTTGTGACAGCAGGATCCCTGCTGTATGCTACCGCCCCTTAAAAGGAACCACCCTCAACTTCATAACATCTAGCTCCAGCAAGGCAGGGTGTGGCCACTTGCCATCACAGTGGGTCCTGGTTATTGGGTGCAAGCCCAGAACCCAGCATCCCTGGAGAATGCTGCACCTAGCTGATTCCTGCAGAGGTGAAGGAGTTCCTTGTGCATACTCTCCGATCCCTTTCTGTACCAAGGTAGGCACAGTCAGAATCAAATCCCAAATCGTTATCATCTTAAGCACTGTGTGGTCTCATGAGCTCCATGCCCCTTACTACCAAAAGATATAGTAGCTTCGCTTGTTCATAGCTATGCTGTTGTTTGTTATGGTATTATTGTAGTGCTGGGAAGCCCTAGTCATGGTCTAGGCCCTGACAGTCCCTGCCCCAAAAAGTTTACAATCTAGAAAATGGATACAGACAGAGGAACAATGAGACAGTATTGGTCAGCCTGATAAGCAGTTGTGTCAGCGCACCAGCAGCCTAAAGCCAGAGCCTCCCCAGCCCTGTATCTTATGCAGTAATTAACAATTGTGCAGAGTGTCAACTAAACTAAACTGCTTCCCTTCCAGGCATGTTCCCTCAAATCCCTGTGCCTGGACAGGTCTTCAGGCTATGGAAGAGCTTTATACTGAGTGTAGCCATAAGCCACAGGCAGTGACAGTGTTTTCTTATTACTGGCCTTTTCCTCCAAAAACATAGGACCAACTACTTCAGTGACACACACTATTACTAAAAGAACAGGAGTACCTGTGGCACCTTAGAGACTAACAAATTTATTTGAGCATAAGCATTCGTGGGCTATAGCCCACTTCATCAGATGCATGTAGTGGAAAATACAGTAGGAAGATATATACACACAGAGAACATGAAACAATGGTTGTTACTATACACACTATAAGGAGAGTGATCAGTTAAGGTGAGCTATTATCAGCAGGAGAGAAAAAGAATTGTTTGTAGTGGTAATGAAAATGGCCCATTTCCAGCAATTGACAAGGAGATGTGAGGAGCTCTGTGTGTGTGGCGGGGGGGGGGAGGGGGTATAAGCATGGGGAAAGAGTTTTACTTTGTGTAATGGTCCATCCACTCCCAGTCTTTATTCAAGCCTAATTTAATGGTGTCCAATTTGCAAATTCATTCCAATTCAGCAGTCTCCTGTTGCAGTCCGTTTTTGAAGTTTTTTTGTAATACTATGACTTTTAGATCTGTAATCGAGTGGCCAGGGAGGTTGAAATGTTCTCCGACTGGTTTTTGAATGTTATAATTCTGGACATGTGATTTGTGTTGATTTACTTTTTTGCATAGAGACTGTCCAGTTTGGCCATGGCAGAGGAGCATTGCTGGTGCATGATGGCATATATCACATTGGTAGATGTGCAGATGAACGAGCCTCTGATAGTGTGGCTGATGTGATTAGGTCCTGTGATGGTATCCCCTGAATATATATATGTATAGAGTTGGCAATGGGCTTTGTTGCAAGGATAGGTTCCTGGGTTAGTGTTTTTGTTGTGTGGTGTGTGTTTGCCGGTGAGTATTTGCTTCAGGTTGGGGGGCTGCCTGTAAGAGAGGGCTGGCCTGTCTCCCAAGGTCTGTGAGAGTGAGGGATTGTCCTTCAGGATAGGTTGTAGATCCTTGATGTTGCACTGGAGAGGTTTTGGTTGGGGGCTGCAGGTGACGGCTAGTGGCAATTCTGTTACTTTCTGTGTTGGGTTTGTCCTGTAGTAGATGACTTCTGGGAACGCTTATGGCTCTGTCAGTCTGTTTCTTCACTTCAGCAGGTGGGTACTGTAGTTGTAAGAATGCTTGATAGAGATCTTGTAGGTGTTTGTCTCTGTCTGAGGAGTTGGAGCAAATGCGGTTGTATTGTAGAGCTTGGCTGTAGACAATGGATTGAGTGGTGTGGTCTGGATGAAAGCTGGAGGCATGTAGGTAAGTGTAGCGGTCAGTAGGTTTCCGGCATAGGGTGGTGTTTATATGGCCATTGTTTATTAATATTGTAGTGTCTAGGAAGTGGACCTCCCGTGTAGAATGGTCCAGGCTGAGGCTGATGGTGGGTTGGAAATTGTTGAAATCATGATGGAATTCCTCAAAGGCTTCTTTTCCATGGGTCCAGATGATGAAGATGTCATCAATGTAGTGTAAGTAGAGTAGGGGCATTAGAGGACGAGAGCTGAGGAAGTGTTGTTCAAAGTCAGCCATCAAAATGTTGTGGGGCCATGCGAGTACCCATAGCAGTGCCACTGATTTGAAGGTACACACTGTCCCAAAATGTGAAATAGTTGTGTTTGAGGACAAAGTTACAAAGTTCAGCCACCAGGTTTGCCGTGACATTATCAGGGATACTGTTCCTGACGGCTTGTAGTCCATCTTTTTGTGGAATGTTGGTGTAGAGGGCTTCTACATCCATAGTGGCCAGGATGGTGTTTTCGGGAAGATCACCAATGGATTGTAGTTTCCTCAGGAACTCAGTGGTGTCTTGAAGATAGCTAGGAGTGCTGGTAGCATAGGGCCTGAGGAGGCAGTCTACATAGCCAACAATCCTGCTGTCAGTGTGCCAATGCCTGAGATGATGGGGAGTTCAGGATTTCCAAGTTTATGGATCTTGGGTAGCAGATAGAATACCCCTGCTCGTGGTTTTAGGGGTGTGTCTGTGCGGATTTGCTCTTGTGTTTTTTCAGGGAGTATACTTTTACTAAGTATATCAGCTGCAGTGAAAATCCTCTTCATGTCTCAGCATGAAACAAGGGTTATAATCCAATTACAGATGTGCTAAACTGTTCCTCCCTCATGTCAGGAGTGGGTGAGTATTTGCATTTGCAGGTTCTCAAGCCTGACTGCACAGCATGTACCCATGGCAGCGCTGTACTTTTTATAACGTGAAAAGCACCGTTTATGCTTTCAAAGCCACTGAGCAGTCAGAGACTGCCTGGAATGCAGAGCTAGGAAAGCAGAAAGTTCTTTCCATCTGCACTGGGGGAGAGGGGGCCCCCGGCTAGTGCTAATGCCTTCTGCTTGAATGAGTAGCTGTCACCTTTGTGAATAGAGATTCAATATCCAAGGACTATTACTAGTAGTCTAAATATTGCTCTCGTTACCTTAGGGATATGTACTGCCACTCGTTACCATGGAATCTCAGTACCTGATATTCAGGGGACCTGGGCTCAACTCCCAACTGTGTCATAGCCATCCTGTGACCTTGGGCAAGTCACTTCATTTCTGTGTGCCTCAGTTCCCCATCAAAGTGGAGATTGTGGTAGTAATTCCCTTTTCCTGTCTATTTAGAAGCTATACTGATTTCACCAGCTGAGGATATGGCCCCATTATTTGTCAGTAGCACAAATGCATCATGAGATGTGATAATAAGGAGTAATTAAAAAAATAATTAATAAATACAACTAGAAATGAGCCTGAATGGGGGAAGCAGGTCAAATTCAGATTTGAGCTTTTCCTACTTCAGGCAAACTAATTCCATAATCAGAGAGGTAGCCGTGTTAGTCTGGATCTGTAAAAGCAGCAGAGAATCATGTGGCACCATATAGACTAACAGACATTTTGGAGCATGAGCTTTCGTGGGTGAATACATGGCATGCATCTGACAAAGTGGGTATTCACCCACGAAAGCTCATACTCCAAAATGTCTGTTAGTCTATAAGGTGCCACAGGATTCTTTGCTAATTCCATAATGTTCTTGCTTCAAATCTAGTGTTCGAGGGTTGGGAGTGGACCATCTCTGGTAAATAGTGACATTCGCTTATATGTTCCTTTCTCCTAGAAGAATCCTAAAGCTTTTTACAGGCTATATACAAGAGTTTGCTTTCCTATTCCTTCTTATTGGATGGAGATCTAAGACAGGAAAATTTTCCTATCCATGATATTTTTTCCATAGCTGCTTTCTACATAAGTGCTTTGCTCCAAGAAATTAAAAGGTCAGCTCTAACATGCTATGAACAGAAGGCAACAGAGTGAATATTATTTTCTTTTATTGCTCAAGGATTGTTCTTTAGTCTCAAGACATTCAAAACAAAAACTGTTAAATCAGTTTCCAAAATGGGAAAGAAAATGTCAGAAAGCCCTGAACCGCCCTGACTGAAATTATTTTTTAGAGAGAATAATAACCATAGTTTCAACATCAAAAAAAACAAAAACAAAAACAAAAAAAACCACTGAAGGAAATGCATGTTTTTTGTTCAACTCAGACTTTTACAGACAAAGACACTCAAAGTCTGATTTGTTGAACTTCTTTGGCAGTGATTATCCCGCAACAGTACCTCATTAGGCCATGTGTGGGATTTCCTTTTCACTTCCGCTCCAAGCTTACTCATATGCAGCTCTCTCAAACAGAAGCCTTTTCTCAAACCCCCAAGAATTTGAAGTTTCCTTGTAGAAAAGGAAGTTTCTCTTTTATTGTGACTTGTTTCAGACATATTCAGACCAATCCAACCTGTGCAAACACACACACACAAATTTTAAATTAGCATTTCTGAACAATCTGGGTTTCTTTTGCCAATGCTGAGACTTGACAGTTCAGTTCCCTGAGTAAAACATTCACGTCTCTTTCTGGCTTGATTTTTTTCAGACATGCTGAGCACCCTCACCTCCCATGGGGTTCAAGATCTGTGATTGCTCAGGGCCTCTGACAATTAGGTCATTAAAGTCTATGCAGAGAGTAGAGAGAACAATGGAAGAGAGGAGTTCTGTTTTTTCCAAACACACGTTATATAATTTTAAAAAGAAAAGTTAAGTGACTTAGGAAATTGGGTCTTAAAGTTCCTGTTTAGAGAAGGGGCAGAACTATACATTTCAAAAGTGAATCCAAAGTTCAGAAATACAGAGTTTCTATCCATGTATTTATTTGGGCCCTGATATGGCATCTGGGGCTTAAGTTTTGTGATACTAAATGTCACCAGGCCTAACTATTAGATGCCTAGAAAATCACTGGGATTCACAATACCTGAGTTAGGTGCTCATACGTCCCATATAATGACTGCAGGGAGATAGGCACCTAAAAATTAGGTTCATACTAGGGAGCTCCCCACCTAAGCTGAACAATGAGAGATGCCAAGGAGAGGGGTGTGTTCTAAGTCCCATCCCTCTCAAGAAGTTAAGCACTTAAGTTCAGGCTGGAAGGAGGCACCTATTTCTGCTGGGAATCTAGGCTGGGAACTCTCTCTTAGAATTAATTACCTGAGGTATTTCTTGCAAGAAGCTAGGATGCAGGAGGGAAGGCTGCCCCCCCAACTCTTAGCCTAGAGGTTAGAGTACTCACACGGGATGTGGGTGACCCTGGTTTAAGTCCAACCCCTCCACCTACAGGGGAAAAGGAATTTGCCATCTCTCAGGTGGTTGCTTTAACCACTGGGCTGTAGAATATTCTGTTCAAGCTGTTTCACTTTGGTTAAATATTTAGTCCATTGGAGCAGGGGGACTGGATCCTGGGTGTCTCAGATCCTGGGCGAGTGCTCAAACCAGAAAGCTATAGAATCATTCTCACACTTTTTATTTTTACTGGCCCAGTGACTCTTTAATTATGTGGATCTTTCACATCCCAGGTGGGCTAAAAATTATCAGAGATTGTTCTCCTCTGCCTCACGTCTGCCCCCGACCCATTTTGTGAGTGTGCTGAGAGCATACTTACCAGATCAGGCCTTGCAGGAGAAGGAGTGCCTGTCCTTCCCCAATTCATGCATTGCGCTGGGGCTTAGCTGGAAGATAGCTGTTTGGACACCTAGAGTGTAACAGCAGTGAGTATGCCCAGAGGTACGAACATAGGATCCTAGGGATTTTTTTCTACAAAAAACTTAGACACAGAGTGAGTTTAGGCATCTACCAGTGGTAGCTGACTGGGGGTTTGGTGAATATCAGTGTCACATTAATAGAGCTAAATGTATACATCTGGGAACAAAGAAAGTAAGTCCATACTTACAGGATGGAGGACTCTATCCTGGGGAGCAGTGACTCTTAAAAAGATTTGAGTGGTTGTGGTGGATAATCAGCCGAATATAAGCTCCCAGTGTGAAGCTGTGGCCAAAAGAGCTATCCTGGGATGTGTAAACAGGGGAAACTCAGGTAGGAGTAGAGAGGTTATTCGACCTCTGTATTTGGCAAGTGCTGCTGGCATACTGTGTCCAGTTTTGGTGTCCACACTTCAAGAAGGATGTTGATAAATTGGAAAGGGTTCAGAGAAGAGCCACGTGAATGATTAAAGGATTAGAAAACATGCCTAATAGTGATAAACTCGAGCTCAATCTATTGAGTTTAACAAAGAGAAGGTTAAGGGGTGACTTGAGTCTATAATTACCTATATGGGGACCTAATAGTGAGTAATGAGGTCTTTAATCTAGCTGAGAAAGGTTTAACATGATCCAATGGCTGGAAGTTGAAACTACAAACATTTAGACTGGAAATAAGTTGTAAATTCTTAATGGTGAGAGTAATTAACCACTGGAACAATTTACAAAGTGTCATGGTGGAGTCTCTGATTCAGGATCAAGAATGGATTTTTTTTTAAATCTGCTCTAGGAATTATTTTGGGGAAGTTCTGTGGCCTGTATTACACAGGAGGTCAGACTAGATCAGTGTTTCTCAAATGCAGCTACCAGGGGCTTTTCTTGCAGCCACAACCTCCTGGCATGTTCTGGCAGAGGGGAGCAGTAGCCCCTCCTTGCCCCTTGGTTGCTCCTGGATAGACAGAGTTGGTGTTGGTTCCTGGGACTTCCAGTTGGGGCCTGCCCCTCGCCTGGAGACACTTGGGGCACAATGCTGGAGGAGCAGGCCACTGGTGAGTGCCCCACCTTCCCAGGGGTAGTGGGATTCAAGGTTTGGGCTTCAGCCCAGGGATGACATGAAGGCAGGTTCTGGCTGTGGGGCTTTGGGCTCCAGCCCCAGGCTCTGGTTGTGTGGCTTTGAGTTCCATCCCCTAGCCGTGGGGCTTCAGGCTCCGGCCCCAACTGCCTCCCTATCAACCCTCCACCATCGATCTGGCTCCTGCTGCCTCGCCCATCCCCTGTCCAGGACTTAATTTGTCCCCAGACTTGGCAGGGCTGAGTAAGTCTGCTGTGAAAAGTGATACTTATACGTCTGACCTATTATACGAACAGGCATAAAAGTTTTGACGCATATCTGGTCTTCCACAAAGTTCATTGGTTTTCAGATTGAGTTTTGTGTCACATCCATCTCTCATAATAATTAAAATCAAACATTTATCCACTTCTTTTTAAGTTTCAGAAGCGATAAAAGTAAATATCAGACCTCTACTTCGCCACCAGAAAAAAATCTTGGTACCAGCCGCTGGGCTAGAGTTATGAGTGAGATTTTGAAAGGTACCTGATGTTCAATTTTGGTGGAAATCTCCCAAATTTCAATTATTTGCAAATTGTTCATGGAGAATGATTTTCAATTTTAAAAAGTCCTTCAAATATTTAACAAAAAATGTCATTGAAAATGTCTAGTTTTTTCAACCACCTTTATGCTTTTTCAAAATGTTTTGATTGTCAAAGTTCAATGATATGATGGCATTTCTCAAAAACAAAAATGGAGAAATGTTAAAAGTATTTGTGCAATTTTTTCAAGATTTTTCAACCACCTCTAGGAATCAGGTGCCCAACTGTAATAAGCCTCTGTCCCAAATCTGGACCTTAGCGTCCAAAATCTGGGTGCTTAGCATGAACCTCCAAGCTTAATTACCAGCTTGGATCTTATCTCGCTGCCACCAATCAGGATTCTGAGTACCTGATAAACTCTCTGGTTCCCCAGACCTTTCCCTG
>NC_133770.1:283753943-283825046 GCF_003597395.2 Chelonoidis abingdonii
CCAAGCTGGTAGTGAGCTTGGGGGAGTTTCAGGTAAGCCCCCAGACTTTTGGACGCAAAAGTCCAGGTTTGGGACAGGACCAGATTGTGGACGCTAAAGTTCAGGTCTGGGACAGGAGGCTATTACCACAGAAACAGGCACAGAGAGAGGAAAGAAGAAATTTCCCCCCTCCCCCCAATGTATTCTGAGAGGATTTTAATGTCTCCTTCCTCTGAAGCATAAGAGATGGCCACAGCTGGAGATGGGACACAGGACGGGGAGGGCCATGGCTTGGAGGTGTCACTGAGTATTCTCTCTCTCTTGGGTGCAGCTTGGCAGGTTGGGTCTTGCTCTCATGCCTAGGGTCTAACTGATCGCTATATACAGACCTGGGAAGGAATTTTTCCCCAGATCAGATTGGCAGTGACCTTGGGCAGGTTTCACTTTCCTCAGCAGTGTGTGGGTATGGCTCACTTGCCAGGATTTTCTGAGTGTATCTCATTTAATAATTTCCTTGCCATTGCAGGGCCCTTGGGCATTGGTGAACCTTGGTCCCGCCTATTCTCTGCCAGTCGCACACAATAGTCTAGTCTCCTGGGGGCTGTAATACTTTGGTCTCATTTTGGTTGTTGGGTTTAGTGTGCAGGTGCTGAGTGGTGCTGGTGGCCTGTGATAGACAGGAGGTCAGACTAGATGATCTGGTGGTCCCTTCTGGTCTTAAACTCTCTGACTCTCTGAAGTGACTTTCCCCAGGCCAAATGCTGGTTATTAGCAGAGCTGGGAGTAAAACTCAGATCTCCTCACTCCCAGCCCAGTGTCCTGTCCACTGAACACCCTGCCTCTTGCTCTATGCACAGCAAATGTAGACAGAAAGACTCACCTTTGTACATGTAGCAGGTGCTAAACAAGCCCATCCAGCACAGCCACATTGGCACTTCTCCATAAGGACAGACGCCACTCAGATAAGCTTGAAACCATGGAACAGGATGGATTGTGTGCTTCAGCTGAAGACAGTCATCTAATGCAGGTAATTAAACAGGTGCATAACTTTCTATTGGCCATAATGCAAAAGATTGTCTGAAAGAATTTGATGAAATAGGTGTTCAAAGGACTGGGATTCACTAAGCATATAATCTATCATATTGGTGGATTCCAGTGAGCCACAAAAATACATGCACCACATTTTACCACAAGTGAAGGATTTATCTACGTCCAGAAGGTTCTGTTCACACCATCCTGGGTACCTGCTGGGAACAGCTGAGAAAGTCATGCCTAGACTTCAAAATTCAAGAATATTTTCAGTCTTGGGTGCAAGCCAGGAGTTTGGGCCAGCCCAATTCAAGAGAGAAAGGGTAACACTGTGCACCTTCAGCTGCCCTCTTTCATAGACCAAGGGGAGATGTCAAAGGCATATGAAAAGTGAAGGACCCTTTCCTCCTTAGAAGTAGTTGCTCTAGATCAGGTATGAGAACTGGGTCTGCTGGGCAGAAGCTTGCTCTGTTTACAACCTGCAATGCACCTGTCCTGACAAAACATAAAGGGCTTCGGTCTACAGGGATGTCACTTTGCACTTGTTGGTACCAAGGCCGTGGGTTCTCTGCTCAGTGTTCCCCACCCCCATCCCCCAGATCTCTTGTTTTGGCCATGTGACCTGCTGCCCCATCCCTGTTTATCCATTCTTTATCCTGGGTATGTACTTAGGTCCTGGGTCCTTTCCCTTATCTGAGAGGGTGGAGTGTAGAGATGGGCTCTGCTCTCCAGTCCCTGGATTTAAATAGGCTGACACCAGTCCTTTCCGCGGAGCAGCAGGCACTGTCTGAGGTTCTCTGCTCAGCATCCCTTTCTAGCAGTACCAACTCCCATACCTGCCCCTTTCTATTTTTCCCAAAGAGTAAGTTGGTCTCCATCCTTCTTGGTCTCCCTCTCCTCTTCCCCCTCCTCAAGGTAAACCATGAGGCTTTTGTGGCTGCCTTTCCAGGTCCCTCCCTCCTACTAAGGTCAAAGAAGCTAAATTTACTATGAATATTTTTAAAAAGTTGGACACATTGGTATTGTTGTAGAGCATTTTCCCCTTCCCCCACTTCTAATCCACTGGGCCCTTTTAGTGTGCCAGCTGCTGCCCAAATAAATCACCACTGAATTTTCACACAACCCTGGTTGGACAGAGCTGAGATTAACAGGCTGTGCGAGGATGGGAATAGGCACAGAATTACTATTGTCGAATCAATCAGCATGGCTGTTTGTTCTAAATTTGTTTTAACTGTTCTGTTTACTATTAGAAGCTGGCCAAGTGGTTTAAATATGTGCGTCTGACAGCAAGGAATATATTGGGGCAAAGTGGGGACATGAGATGTTCCACACAGTTGCTTGAACGTACAACACGCCAACCATTCTCTGATCTCACCTGCAGAGAGGCATTTTGACTGAAGTCAATGCAGTTGACTGGCGGGTTAAAACCAGTTGGTGAAATGAGAATCTAATTCCTACTGTTCAACGTTCATTGGAAACTGAGGGTCTGTACTGACCTCTGCTCAAATGAAGGAGTGCAAATAGTATCTTCCTGCCCCAGTGAGAGCCGTTGTGAATGACTCTTCCTGTAACCTCAGTTGCCTGGCTCTTTGTTTCCGACGTAAATAATTTTGAGTAGTGCAACGAAAGAGGACGCTAGATTTGTGTGGAACGTAGGTAGCTTTGGGATTAGAATGAGCAACATCCCTCCAAAGTGAGGCCCCTTTGAGAGTTGTGTCAGTGAAGGGCAAGAAGTGTTTTATTCCCAGCATCTCCCAAAGCTTCCACCATGGGAAGGTAATGTTAGCTTGTAGCTAGGACTTCATTAGAACCTTGCCAATGGAGGCTGCCTGAGGGATATGCCAGTTTTCCAGTCCCACCAATTATGCACCAGCACCTTTCCGCTTCCTGGGTCTTGAATTAGGCCCAGGGTACTTACATGGAACCATTGTGTCTACAAGGAAACAAACTGGGATTGAATGTATTTATTTTTAAGAAGACTTTTTGCTATACATCCACCTATCAGGAATCAATACCTGCCACCCGGTGAACATGAGTCAATGAAGGTCACACAGGCTGTTTTGATCGATGTGACTATTTGTATATGGTCAGTTCAAGTATATACTGCCACTGGCCAAAGGTGACAATAATGCAAATTGGTCAGCTGGGAATAAACATCATTCATTCTCCATGACATGAGGAATAAAGGGGCTATGGATGGCTATGGATTTACAGAGCATCAAAAGGCTAACTTGGGTGAATTTTATACTGATGTAGCAATAATGGTGATCAGTTGGGGTTTAAACAGCTTCCTAGAGATATGATGAAACAATTAAGATGAATGGCAAGCACATGTACCTGCTGGCTGGCTTGCAGATGCCATACATAGCACTACAGCTCAGTAATAATTGACCTAGTGAATAGCAAGGGCTATTAGCGTACTGCCTTTTATCATCACCTGAAATTCCTGTTGAAGCCTGGGGTAGTTATGGGGCAGAGACCAGCTTTTTGTGCTGTGTTTGTACAGCATCTAGCACAATGGGGTTCTGGGACACCTAGGTGCTACCACAGTACAAATAATAATAATAAAATTAATTGCCTTTGTAGACTGAGGGTCATATGTGGTTCTAACTGGTACTGTATTAAGTGTAAGACATCTATTGCTAGGTTTTTCTCTTGATTAAGGCTATGTCTACACTTAAAAAATACAGCGGCACAGCTACAGCACTACAGTGTAGACACTACAGCAATAGGATGGATCCTCCCATTGGTGTAGGTAATCTACCTCCCCGAGAGGCGGTAGCTAGGTCAATGGAAGATTTATTCCATCAATCTCATGCTGTCTACACCAGGGGTTAGGTTGTCTTAGCTACATCACACAGGGGTATGGAGTTTTCACACCCCTAAAGGACATAGCTATGCCAATGTAACTTTTCAATGTAGACCAGCTCTAGTATAGATAATCAAGTGAGACCTAATCTGAGCTGTTTACATCCAACTACATTTATTTTATTTTGGAATTGTGCCGTAAATACAAAGGACCTTTAGCCATGGCACAAGGCGCCTAACACTTATTTAAAATAACAATCCAGTCATGAATAACCACACCGAGTATAACAAAGCATGTTCTCCTCACAGTCTCCATCCTAATCTTCCCCCACTTATTTGTTTCTAGGAAGGAACCTGTGAGAAGAGACCAGGACTGCAACATGGCTAGAAGGTTGACAAATCTGAGGGCTAGAAAACCAAAGTTGGAAGCGAATTCTGAAGTGTGGAAGCTGTCACAGGGAATGCCCCTATCTATTAAGCCAGGAGAGTGTGTGGGGCAGGGAGAGGGGATCAAGTGCGTTGGGTGACTGCAGCTGTCATGGTATCTTTCACACAGGGAGAGAGGCAGTCTCTAGAGCAGCCGGGACCTAAACCATGTAGGACTGCAGAGTCCAAACCCAACACCTAAACTTCAAGTGGATTAAACTGTTTCACAAATATTTTCTTTCCTCATTCTCCCAACCCGCCCCTTTTTTGAGGGGGGGCAGCCAGGGAGAAAAGAGGCAAAGTATTTAAAAATACCTTTGGGCAGGATTCTGGGAACCTCATACCTCTACTCAATACTTCTACTCCTTATGTTTCATCCTCTCCCATCCTGTACTACCTAATAACAGAGTTCGACAAGGACAGGACACTTGGGCGCAATGAGCAAAAGCTGGGATGGAAGCTCTCCAAGGGTCTGCTCCAAAGCCCTTGGGAGTCAATGGAAATCTTCCTATTGTCATCAACTGGCTTTGGATGAGACCCCTAGAGCCCAACAACAAAGTCTGTAAAAGCAGGTTTAATATGCTGTGCATTTTCTGACTAGCTGAGAAGGACTCAACAAGCAGGGCTGGAAAAGGTCTTTGGCCATATATAACCGCATGATCTTACAACACTTTTTTTTCTTCTACTAGCAGTAGGAAAAGTGCTATGTAATGTCACTTTCCAATGGTACTGGCAAACTCTTAATATAATTCAGTGATGGAGTGTGTCCCCTGGTTCAGATGAGGATCTGGAAATCAGAAAGCCTGGGTCCAATTCCCCTACCCCACAGGGATGTCTAATGAAACAGACATTATAACAGAGTTGGAGTTATACTGGTGTGACAGAACAGGGCCCATGGAGTCTATTTCTGATTGCATCTTGCTTGCTGTGTGTTTGCACAAGTCACTTAACTGCTTGGAGCCTCAATTTACCCATTTGTAAAATGGGGATAAAAGTACTTATCCTTAACAGAGTGTTTTGACAGTTTAATTAACTAATGTTTATAAAGGGCTTTGAGCACCTATGGTGGAATGTGCTCTTAGAGTGGAAATATTATTCTATTACCCTTAAAAACTGGAAGTGTTAAGAAAGCTGCACAACTTTTCATGGACTTTGGGAGGAATATGCAACTAAAGCTGTTTGTGCTAGTCCTGAGCTTGCCTGATAGACTGACACAGGGCCTGGGTTGAGATTAGATCCTTGCTGTAGGCACGGCTCAGAAAGCTCACTTTTTTCTTCTTCATGGCAGCAAAAGTATATCTGAATATCCAGATACAGCTATTGTGCAGGTGAGATGTACTGAGAATGAAGTGCCTTGTGACACAGTCTTGTTTCAATTCATATTTTATTCACTGAATATTTTCCAGCTAAAATACATGAAATATAAGAAAGCAAGCCATGGAATAAAAGGTCATTGGCTCAGTTACTTGACAAGGGAAAGACTTGTACTAACGCATCAAATAAGTGCTGAACAGTGTAGTCAGTGTTAATATGTGGCTTTGAAATCCACAATTTTTGCGTTCTCTATTATTTTGTTAACACGGGTCTGTCTAGGTATTTATAGCTCATTTGTCACTGCCGTACCAATGTAAAGGAAATGAACAACTATTGTCCGTCAGAACCAAAACAACTTGCCCCATTTAATCTATCTATCTATGTAGATCAGCTTTAGAAATTTACCAGCTAAGGCACAAAAATTTCTCATTCCCTTCCCTTCCCTACAACCTTTGTAGCCTGAGAATTGATGATGGCAAAAAAAACAAATTATATTTTATTCACCCCAAGTCAGTGGCTTAGTTGAACTTTGCAAGGCTAATGTAAATATAGCTTATGCAGGCATCCTACAATAGCTACTCATCATAGCAAAGATTAAAAAGAATTAGTTGCTATCCAGTAGTGTCCTATCCTTTCTTGGTTAGGTCATATTTCGAGGAGTTCTTTGGGGAAGGACAACTTAGAGAAGGAAAATCTCACTGGCCATGTTAAAGACCCCTCTGCTGGGATAAGGCCTTCACTAAGAGGTAGTCAGAAAAATTTTCTTGTCATGACTTTAACTAGCATCTCTAGTCTGTGAGTCACCACACTGGCAACAGATGACATTTTTTCTTGCTTCGATCACATCTAAATCAGTGAAACAGGGATGAAGTCTTTCTGCAGAGAAGGAGCGTGCGGTGCGGGTTAAATCAGTCCTGTAGATCCATATAGCTGTGGTTGTGGACTGGCAACATGCACTCTAGGAATACGCAAGGTTATGAATGTCTTTTATCTCACGTTTCATTTTGCAAGACCCCATGATGCATATGAAATGCAAACACTTTATCTCTGTAGCTTCTTGCAGTAATAAATTGAGTTCCCTCCAACCTTCCACTGTCATTTTATGGATTCTCTCTTTTTAGTATGGTTGATTCAGGAGTGCAAACTGAAATTATATTGCATGTTAGGAGTGTTAAAAGTCAGCCACAGCTCAGGTGCGTCTTTCTGACATTTCAAAATTAAGGTGAGTGTGCCATCTAGAGGGTGAGGAATTTTGATCCATTTGGAAAGTGGTTTTCAACACTGCACATTACAAATTAGGTGAAGAGAATTAGACCAAACGAGTGGTCTAAGTGGTCTGATGGTTTCTTTCTGACTGAGTCCTGGAGAAACAGTAATTTTCTTATTTCAATTGTGTGAGCTGAAATACCCAGTTTAATTAAGCTGTGTAGATCAATGGCTTTCACATTCAGTGGAGGACAAAACTTGCAAAGAGAGTGTATGCATTTGGAGCAGATACAGTAGATTCAGAATATTGAGAATCATGATTATGACCTCTACAGGTTAAACCCATAAAGCCTAATCCTGTGAGGTGCTGAGTGCGGCTTGCTGTAATTGAACCATTCATCTTGAATCTCCTTGCACACACACTACAGACGGGCACAGTTCTCACGTATTAAAAATGCTGTACAGAGAAAACAGATTCAGAGATACCTACATCCCACTGAGGGCCAGGTACAAGGTCATGACCAACCTCAGCTCCCATTTAATTCCAATCCGGCGTACTACAGTCCCATTGAGTCTCAGACTTTTTCCCTTCAAACTCTTTTTTATTCTGAATATGTTAACACTGGAGAGAATGTCCATTTTGCTGCTCTGGGGACCCTGGACATCAGACGTATTAGCTGCCATTTATCAGCATTGTCTAGTAACGGACACAAAATCAAGAGATCTAGTGTCTTGGCTTGACCTTGCTGTTTTTTAGCTGGGTGACCCGGAGCAGGTTATTACGCCTACATTTTCAAAAGTAGCCTCTAATGTTTGGTGTCTCCATTTTTGGGTGACCAACTTGCATCATCTTAGACTTGGGGCTCAGCAGCTGCTAGTACATTTGAAGTCAGCAGGAACTGTGAGTATCTGGGTAAAACAGGCCCAGGCTGTCTCAAACTGAGACACTCAAAACTAGTAGCCACTTCTGTAAAATGTGGTCTTAATCTCTTACATAAACTTTGCACTAACATTGCCTTAAAATATGATGAGAACGGGAACTATTATAAGTCACCAACTCTTACCTCTGCCTTCCATCCTTCCTAGGCAACCATCTGCTAGCTAATAGTTCTTGCAGAAGTTCAGTCGGGTGACCGGGCCAAACCCCACTAGTAGTGGAAACTTTTCACAGAACCCAAGTCTCGCTTCGTACCCAGAATGCAGGGAATTCTCTTTAGCTCCATCGAGTGCCACTGCAAATTTCCTCCATTCACTGTATTCTCGCCATGTTGGACATGAAACATGCTTTCTATTGCTACTTTCCACAGACCTTTCAAGGCACATTGAAAAGGGGTTACTTCCTGCTGCTTCTCATAAGCACGCAGTTGGGAGAGGAATGCAGTCTGAGCACCAGGAGTCCCCTGAATTCTGATCCCAGGTCTAATGATGACTCTGCGGCACTGAGCAAGTCACTCAACCTCTATGTTTTGGTTTCCCCACTTGTTAAATGGAGATGATATGTCCATTCCTCACCAGGGCATTAGGAAGTTTGTTTCAAAAAAGCTTTTCAGGGGAAAAAGCGATAAGGGCCCCATCCTTGGGGTGAAATTTCCCCTTGAAATCCTTTTCACTCTTTACTCAGCATTAGTCTTTAGTTCAGACACAAGTAAATGATACAGCAAATAAACAAATAAAAACAAACAGTGCAGCTCATTCCAGTCCTTGGAAGTGCTGAGCACTTCAGCTCAGTCAGAGAAACTTTTCTTCCTCAGCACTTTTCTGTATTGTGTGTATTATGATCCAGGCGCTTGTGTTTGCATTCCTTAAATCTCCTAGCATAATATGGCATAATCTCTTTCCACAATATGGTTCCAGGCTATGGCTTGTAATATGTCACAATCTGTGCAGTCCTAAATAGAAAATCTTCCTGCTTTGGTCTGTCACATGGATTTAGGGGAGCGCTTTGCTGCTAGAGGTGCTTTTTTTGTTATGAGACATAAATTCAAGTCTGAGCTGCTGTAAATTACAGGAAGGGCTAAATTCTGAGTTCACTTATACAGCTGTAAACAAGAGCAGAATTGAGCTCTAAGGTAGAAGGTACAAATCACACCAGCTTGGACTCCTTTAGACTCACAGTCATGGCCTACAAATATCTACATGGTGAGAACATTGCTGTTAGTGGCTGGTGCTTTACTCTAGCAGAAAAGGGCATAACAAGATACAATGGCTAAAAGCTGGACAAATTCAGACTAGAAATAAGATGGGTTTGATGCAGAAATTATTGGGCGAGATTCTCCGACCTGTGTTATGCAGGAGGTTAGACTAGGTAATCGTAATGGTCCTTTCTGGCCTTAAAAAAATCAATGACCCCTGAACCATAATGGCGTATTAGAGTATAACTCACTGTCTGTGCCAACCCCCCTCACCTATCACCAGCACATTTGGTTGACGGGGTCTAAATGTCTGTTAAGGAGCTGTACGCTTGTATGATAATGGTTCAGAAGAAAGGATTGGGGCAAAAACAACTTATCAGGAAGTTGTAAGGATTGAAGTTAAACAAGACCATCCTAACATAGATCTTCTTATAATTCCTTCATCTCCTTTCTACATAAGCTACATCAGTTTAAGATCCCTTACACTAATTTACACATTGGTATGTGGGACACTCAGAGTGTGACCTAAAGAGTCCTAACTTAAATCAACTCATACACCGCTTCTGAATTTGCTCCTATCCAAAGTGTTGTGTAGTGCTAATGAGTGCAGTTATACACTGGCTGCATCCTAACCTGGAAGTGACAGCACTTCGTTGTGTGAAGCAGTTCCTGTCTCTGTCATTAATTAGTCGTAGTACTATTTACTATTTGTATTGAGGTAGCCGCTAGAAGTCCCAGCCATGGATCAGGGACCCCATTGTGCTAGGTGCTGTACATACACAGAACAAAAAGACAGGCCCTGCCCCAAAAAGCTTACAGTCTAAGTACAATCGTACTTTCTACAGTGTTTTGGAAGTGATAGGGGCTATGTAAGAGAAAACTGTTATTTATTATTAATGGGCTTCTGACACAAGAATAGGTATTTCTAAATTTCTGAGATAAAAGAAAGTAGCTGGAAAATTAATCTGATGGCAGCTTTAAAGGGTGTTTTATTTTTCTGTTAATGAACTTTAATGAGACTGTGAAATAGGCTGGATTTCTCAGCCTCAGCTAAGATTTTGCAGTTGTAGACTTAAATCTATTTTTTTCAGTTGAAACTTCCAGAATGTACACTTTCTGTTCAGCTTTTGCAACTTCCTATGTGAATGAAATATCCCCTGACCAGAAAACCCTTCCACATCTCTTTCAAAAATTCACCTCAGCAAACGTAACATCCTCACCAGAAGGAAACTTAGCTCATAAAACATTCTACTGCCTTCCTTTCTGTCTGGCTTTCTTCAGGCTTCATTCATAAAAGAGAGAAAAAAAAAGAAAAAGTGACAGTTGATTCAGAAAGTTGTAAACACTCATCCCTGGGTGATGTGTGGATGGTTAGTGTTGCATATCTCTAAGGACAACACATGCCTGTCTTTCATACTTGACAAATCATAACGGCCACTGTTATCAGCCTACAGTAGCTTCCAAATTCCTACTTGTCACTGAAATTCTTAGAAACCATGACACTGTGAGGGAAAAAAAACCCACCGATCATTCTTATGCGGCAAATGTTCAGGTCCAATCCTGCAAACACTTGCTCAGGTGAGTAATCCTTGTGAATGCAAGTTGTCTTATTGAAGCCACTGGGACCTGAATAAGGGTGCGCAGGACTGGACTATCAATCAAGGTCCTTATAACAGCTCCCATTAGCTTATTTATTATTTGTATTACCATAGCAGCTAGAGGGTCCAAGCAAGATCATCAGAGTTCCATTGTCCTGGGCACTGTACAAACACAAAATAAGAAACAATCTTTGCCTTGAAGAGCTTAAAAGAAGAGTATTATTAGCCCCATTTTACACATGGGAAAATGAGGCATAGAGATTAAATGACTTGTCCAAGGTCACTCAGAAAGTTTGTGGCAAAGAATTCAGCCCAGCTCTCCTTAGGTGCACTCCAGTGGCTTGATTACTTGATCCTCTTCAGCACCATCTGTGTGGAGGCTTTAGGGCCTGGATGCAGTTAAGCCCTTATGTCCTTGTTTTAGGCACACAGTTTTGTTTCTGCCTCTGAGCATGAGCATTGCTGTCTCCCTCAAGGTTCTCAGGCACCTATCTCCCATCTAAGCCCCAGAGAGACTTACCAGCCAGGGGAATAGAGGCATTTGGCCCAATGCAGTAGACTTCCTCTGAGCACACCTACCAGATTGGGCCTTTTAAGCAGGTTCACATAACACAGCCAGAGGGAGGGATGAAGAGGACGTGCCTCATAACTTTTAGCCCACTGGTTAGGGTACTCACCTGGAATGTGGGAGACCACCAGTTCAAGTCTCCCTTCCCCTTGAGTGGGAGAAAGGATTTGAATAGGGGTCTGCCACCTCTTACATGAGTGTTCTGTCGGGTTATGGGATATTCTGATGTATTCACCCACAATCTGGGAGACCCAGGAGCCAGTCTCCCTGCTCGAATGACTCTTTACTTGAACCGGGAGTGTCCCATGCACTAAGTGAGTACTCTAATTACTTGGCTAAATGATATAAGAGAGCTCTCCATCTTCAGCTTCTTGCTAAAACAGCGTAGGCACCTAACTCCAGGAGAGAGTTCACAGCCAAGAATCACTAGCAGACACACACATCTCCCTAAACTCTGCACTTAGGGGTCTATCTCCTTGAGGGAGTGTGCAGGGATGGCATAGTATTTACCAGAGGAAGTTTTTACCAGGTGAAATCATGGTTTTTACCACCCTGGGAAAAACTAGTTAGTCCCAGTTTAAGGCCTTTTTCTATTTTAAAAACTCTTTCATTAATGCACACCACGTTACACGTAATTGTAGCTACATGTTCAAGTTGTGGTTACATAAGGCAGTGGACTAACTTAAGCTTGTACGAATAAAGGACAACTGCAGTAGGTATAATACTAACATGTAATTATAACATTGAACAGCGGAATGTCTGTATACATTCGATATTTTCTCAAGGAACTTGTACATGTCATGACTCATATTTCAGTTTTCAGTATTATACAGACCAAAGTCAAAGTCATTCAATGATACAAAAATGACAGTAACGCAGAGCTGTAGGCTTGAAGCATGCAGCATCACTGACTACCTTCCGTTGTCCTTTTGGCCATGCAGCATTCTGTAGCAGAAGATGCACTTTGACATAGTAGATAGATCGAGCCTATTCTTCAGTTTTGAATAGTGGTATCCAAAGTTTGAAGATTTATTCTATGCTTGAAGCAATTTTTCCCCCAGTTTCTTGGGCTGAACCAGGTTCAAGCCAGTTTTTACCAGCAACCTGTGCTGAATGAGTTTTTCACAGGAAATTGCCAACTCCAGGGTTGTGGTTTAGCACACACTGTTGTCATCGTCATCTTCCACTGGCTAATTTAGGCGGCTCCTTGCCTGGCATGCTGGGATTTGTGAATCACATTCAAAGGCACCTATCTTTCCCCATTCACCATATAGGACCCTGGGTGCCTAACTTTGTGAATCACAGTGATTTTTCTAGGTGCCTGAGCCTCACAACACCCAACACCTTTTGTGCATCCTGTTCCAGGTACCTTGCATTTCCTACCTCCATATTCAGCTGTGTGACTCCAGTAGAGCTGTGCTGACAGGGCTTCCATAGCTGGCAGCTGGTTCTAGGTCCATACCCTAAGGGTAATTTCCACTATGATGGTCATAATGGGGGTAGAGGATAGAAAGTCTCTGGGTATATTCTATTTCTGCTGTGAACGCTAGTGAGTTCAAGGGAGTGAGGGTGATGCGCACATCTTCCTGCACACCAGTAATACACAAAATTAAAATGTGTTCTAAAACACACCAATGTAATTAAAAGTGCTGGCTCTATGGGAGCAAGAACTTCTGACTAATGCTACCACGCATGATTCCATGTTGCCATTTGAGCAATGGCACTAAGATAATGGGGAAGCAAAGCTGGCAAATATTGTCATGCATTTCCCAACCAGCGCCAAGTAAATTTTGAGCTAAACCTGTCAACATAAAAGACAGGAACAGTTCTTTAAAAAAGGAGCCATTTCTCAGCAGTAATATGAGGATACTTGATGATGAGAATACACAATATGCTGTTACCTGCAGTGCACCACACAGTCAAGCAATATGAGCAATGCCTTCATTCTGGATTTATGTATGCAGGTATGATAGATGCAGTGATGGACGGGAGGTACTGTAGATTGGTAGTTAATAGCACTGCGAGTTGAAAGATCTAACTACTATTCCCAGCTCCACCACTGCCGTGCTCTATAACCAACAATTGAGCACCAAAGCACCAAAATTAGAGATCACTTTGGAACATATGGGCCTAAAACCAATTGGTGCTTTGATTGCGCTAGCTGTAAAATGGGCACGATAGAAGTTCACAGAAGTGTTGTGTGACTGAACATATTAATGTTCGTAATGTTCTTTGAATCGATGGCCAGATGATGTGACAAGTTATCAGTATACTTCCTACATCACTGCTTTCAACATTTGCTCCAACTGATCATCACAGCAGCCTGGGCAGAAGCAGCACAGAGCATGTAAGCAAGGCAGAGTTAACCCTGATTAGCTATTGCTGCAGGGAGCGGAGAGGGGGAAGAGAGGTGTTGCAGACTTTGCTCCACTAGCTCTGGCTTCTTTTGAATGAGCTGGGACTCTCAGCAGGCACCGGGAATTTGTGGAATGTTGAACAGCAGGATTAAGCCATATAACTCACAGACATGAATGATATCTAGGAAGCTGGAACCCCACAGATAGCAGTTTCTAATTAGGCCCCAGAGCTGGCAAACAGCCTTGTCATTCTTGCTGGCAAAGAGGAAGTAGGAATTGTTTCCCTTGCACTTCTAGGGTCCTAGTTTTCATTGAGAAAAATGAGAGTGTGTTTGGTACCTGGTAGATTAGCTTTCACTGGGCAAAAGTCTAGTTCCCAGGTTTTTGTTTGGTTTTTTTTCAATGATTTCACTGTCCCACTGACTGAAAGGTTGCTTCCCTTCCTCACCTCACTGGATCCTGTCACAAGTTTCACATTGTGAATGAAAAGCAGAAACTGCTGGGCTGAATGAAACCACTTCTTATTTTCAGTGTTTAGCATTTCCAACATCCCCACCCCCACATGGCCTGTAGTTCATTTCAAGATCTCTCTCAGTAGCTCCATGGTCAGGAGCTACTGAGAGAGCTAAGGTAGTTGGAAACCTTTTATGGATTTTGGCCTGAATGCACAAAGGAGTTTGGTGTTGTGACCCCCCAGCATTGTCACGCCTAACTTTTAGGTGCCTAGAAAATCACTGGAATTCACACAGCTTGAGTTTGGCACCTAAACTCCTATACAATGAATGGGGGTGAGAAAGAGGCACCTTAGAGTGCGATTCACAAAAGCCAGCATGCTAGGCAGAGAGTTGCCAATAGGAGATGCTGACCAGATGGGTCTGTGCTAAAGATAGGTGCATAAATCCAGGCTGCAGGGAGATGCTCTCTCAGCTTGGGATTCTCAGCTGCAAACTGTCTCTTGGTATTAGGCACTTATGCTGTTAGCCAGAAGGCTAACAGGGAGGGAGAGGAGTAATAGCTTCGTTGTAAGTTTTAGCCCAGTGGTTAGGGTGCTCACGTGGGATGTGAGAGACCCCAGTTCAAGTCTCCCCTCCACCTTAGCAGGATCAGGGATTTGAACAAGAATTTACCATCTCTGCAGGGGGCAGGTGCTAACCATTGTGTTCTGGTATATTCTGATGTGGGGCTCTCTCAGGCTCTCCTGAGATGGGTGCACTCTGGAAAAAGAATTAAAACATCAATGGAGCAGGCTCCTGGGCTTCTCACATCCAGGGAGAGTGTGCACTAGAGAGTCATTCTCTTACTTCTGTTTTCTCTCTCAAATGACTCCAAAAGTGAGTGAGGACAATAGACCAGTGGTTAGAGCACCTGAGAAGTGGTACATCCCAACTCCCTTTTAGGTTGAGAGGGGACTTGAACAGGGAGTCTCCCACAGCTCAAGTGAGTACCCTAACCACTGGGCTAGAAGTTACAAGAAATCTTTTGCCATCCCCAGCTGGGGTGAGAAGTTGGGGGGTCAATAAGGGGCGGGTGCCAAGCCATGCCTCCCCTAACTGGCCCTCCATACAATTTCCGAAACCCAGTGCAGCCCTCTGGCCAAGAAGTTTGCCTGCCCAGATCTAGTCTGACCTTCTGTACATCACAGACCACCACCACCACCCAGCACCAGAACACTAAACCCAGCAACCAAAATGAAACCAAAGTATGATAGCCCACAGGAGACTGGACTATTATGTACCACAGGCAGAGCGTAGGAGGGACTGGGATGCACTAGTGCCTGAGCTCCCTGCAATGGCAGGGAAATAAATGAGGCCAAATTATCCTGGCAAGAAACTTGCACCCCATGCTGCAAAGAAAGGCAAAAAAGCCCCAGGTCACTGCCAATCTGACTTGGGGAAAAAATCCTTCCTGACCCCACACACTGTGATCAGTTAGACCCTGAGCATGTGAGCAAGAACCAGCCAGCCAAGTATTTCATTGGAGCTACTCTGAATCTGCACCAGGGCAACCACACACCATCTCCCTAACGCAACCATAAAAGGGGTTTCTCTCCCCTTGTCCCTCGCCCTCCTGTCAACAACTGGCTGGCTGCTGGCGGAACCAGCCACTTACCAAAATTGCCAATAACAATGCTGAAGATTTGACACAAATTGAATCAGAAGATGGGGGTGGGTGAAAATGAGCTCAAAGGAATGTCAGGAGAATCATCACTTGTGTCAGCGCGAGCAGGGGCAGGCCCCTAGGTGAAGTGAATGATCACTATATGCAACTCTTTGAAAGGTAAACACCAAGGGGGAAAGGAATTATCTAGCATGGTACACAGGTGAATAACTAAGAGAAAAGGGTTTAATTTAAGAAGGGAAGAGTTTGGTCTGAATATCAGGAATAACTTCCTGAAAATGAGATGTCCTTGACTGTAGAACAATGTCCCAAGAGAAATGATGGAAGACGCACCTCTTGTGTTGCCCCTCCCTCTGATTATTACATATAGTCAGTAGGAGAATGTTGTACAGGGAAACATTTTGGGTTTGACAACATTTTCTCATATGTGCAAGGGAGTTTCTTTAAGAGAGAGAGAGAGAGACACCCCAGAATAGCCAATAGCCCAAGGGTTAGGACACCGATGTGGGGGAACCAGATTCAAATGGCTGCTCGGAATCTGGCAGAACACAGGCCTAGCACATAGCTCTCCTAATGCACAGGTGGATGCCTTTACCACTGGACTGTTGGCTAGTCCAGAGGAGGGCTCTCCCTGCATGATTTTTTACAAAACCATTCAAATGGGCTTATTTTACATCTGTCGTGGCATGAAAACAAATTTTAGAACTGTAACATTTTTCACAAAACAGAATTTTTGCTTTCCATCCACTTCTAGCCAGTATACAAACTTGCATCAGGCAGAACAAGAGAGAAAAATGAAAAGTAATGTGCTTGAATGGGAAGGCTAAGTACAATGTCTTGTTAATTTCACAATGTGTGGGTGGGTAATGGGGGGATCTGTGCACATCTTTTTCTGTTACTTAAGGAGTGGAGCTGTTTAGAGTTTACAAATCATTTACAATTAAAACCATATTGAATAAAATGCTAACGAGTGCAGTGTAAGGAACAATCCAGCATTGCCAGTAAAATGGATTAGATTATGGACAGTAATAACTCTTCCATCTCTAATGTTTGTGAGTCTATGGAATACATGGCGTGGTACCAAATAAACATAGAGGCCTGATTCTCATCTTTTTTTTTACACTGATGCAGATCCACTAACTGCAGTGGAATTACTCCTGGTTTACACCATTGTAAGTAAGAGGAACAATTAGACCCAAAGTCTTTCAGTAAGATTTTCAAGCAAAAGCACTTGCTGTGCAAATACTGATGACTGGCATTTAAGTTATATACCAAAGGAGCCATGTTTCATATTCACACTCTATCCTCAAATGCAGTGTCAGACTGCAGAATACTGCCTTACAGTGAATACACAGGCGGTTTAAAGTACTAGGACTTAGCTTTGTAGTGCAGAGCTGGCTAACTGTATGTCTAAAAGGTAATACCCAGGGCACAATCCTCCAAGGAATATATTCCCATACACTTTTCTAGATAAACTACTGAACTTGCAGATGATAATTCATGCATCATATACAATTATGTACGTTCAAGTGTCAAATTCCATTGTACTTCTTATTTATTGTTTGTATTACCTTAGTGCCTGGGAGCTCTAGTCATGGACCCCTTTGTGGTAGGCACTGTATATTAACTTTGAGCCTGTATATAGCCCACTGAAATGAAGTGTGGCAAGTACGTCAGCACTGTTCAGGACTAAGCCCTTATAGAACAGCATCCTGTGATAAGTGGAGAACGTCTTTCTTGCTCATAGAGGTTGTTCTCAGATTTTCAGAGGAGTGCTTCTGGCAGTCAATATGCTTATTAGCAAATAACTGTTCTTTATTGAGACTAAATGAGGCTCTGAAATGTGGGAATGTAACAGTTCGTTTACAAAGTTATCCCAGGAGAACACAGACAGGCTACAAAAATATGCTGTTTATATTCAGTCCCTTTAAACAAGTAAAAGGACAGCCCTGGGATTCTGCACTGAATTTACATGTAGACTGGTCACAGTTAAAAACCGGCCAAGTTGCCTCAAATAACTAAATAACATTACCTTACAATAGTGCAGATACGAGGTACAAGGAAGTAGGAGAAATACTGCAAATACTGAGATAACCTTATCTGTTTAAAGTGAAACTGGCATATTTTTAAGGGTGACCATTGTACAAGGCATAGCACTTATGCGGGAGAAAAAACACGATGTTCATTTTTTAAAAATCAGTTAAAATTACTGTTCTTGCCTTTCTAGTGTTAATATTGGTAGTCCCTCTGCTCCAAGTTAGTCAACTGTCATCAGGCAGATTTTCTTTCTCCAATTTTAGGACATTAAAAGTCAATGGATCAAGTTCATCCCTGTTGTCTCTACAGATTTCAATGGATTTACACTAGGAATAGACTTGTTTTGATATATGAGGGGATCCAATTACACAATTGATTTTATCCATCCAAAAAACCCTGTAAGATGAATGGTTTTTCTAATCAAGCACATGTGAATTAAAATAAACCAAAATTATAACTTCCTATGGCCAAAGTCTGCTCTTAGATACAGCATACCTGATTCACCTCTCACCCACCTCAATCTAGCACTGATGTTCAATGCAACATACAACCCATTTTAATGTAAAATGCACAATGTGATATTATCAGTCTTGAGTAACCATGCAGTTAGTCAATGGCATCTAATCTGTATACATTTCTACTTGCAAAATAATAGATTAACAATATTCCCATACCCAATTACTAGGAGAACCTTGCGCCTTGTGTCATAGTCTTAAATGTCTGACATTTCTCTGTAGGAAAGGAGGGATGTCAATGGCTAAGAGTTAAAAATCAAAGGAGCAAAGAGTCCTGTGGCACCTTATAAACTAGCAGACGTACTGGAGCATGAGCTTTCATGGGTGAATACCCACAAAAGTTCATGCTCCAATATGTCTGTTAGTCTATAAGATGCCACAGGACTCTGCTGCTTTTACAGATCCAGACTAACACTGCTACCCCTCTGATACTAAAAATCAAAGGTTAACTCCTGAATAGTAACGTCACTGTGAATTGCAGATGCTAGGGATTTGGTCCCGGGTCTTTGCACTGTTTACCTACATAAGGAGCCTGATTCTAATTTGTATCAGTCTGCACGAGTATAACTCCACGGACACTATTTGAATTACTGCAGATTTACAATGGTGTAAATGAAAACAGAATCAGGGACTTCATGTAAAAAAAAAAAAGACCCTTGTGTAAAACCAGAAAAAACAATGAAGTGACAGAAGAAAATGTCAAAATCTACATGGCTTTTTAATACATGTTATTAACAAAAGTTGAGTGATTAAAAGACTGCTTTACCTAGCTGAGAACAATCACTGTTGTGTGTTACTTCAGCTAAGACATCTTTCTTCAGCTGTGTGTGGGAAAGCCAAACAAATGAAAATGAAGATATTTATTTACGCAGCATCCCTAAGAGTTGACGTGATTGACAACACTGTACATAAAGGTGCAAACTCATGAATCAATTTAACATTTCTTGACTGCAGTGGAATCCAAGGCAAGTCTGAATAGAAGTGGAGAGGAGGTGTGGGTTTCTGGGGCAACAGCTCCCCCTAATGATTTATCGGGTTTAGTGTGTTGGTTTTGGTTTTCCTGACAAAATCAAATTTGAAAATTTAGGAGCTCTGTCATTAAGATCCAAGTGAAGAAAGAGAGACACTTATAATCCAACCTAGATCCAAGATGGAATTAGTGTTAATTATTATTAACTGGTCAACAACTGTTAACAATTAGTAATGTAGGAGTATTTTAATAAGTCATTATTTAAATAAAACTAGTTAGAAACTGGGTTTTTTTTCATTAACACCTTATCCGGCTATCCAGGAGAAGACTAAGCATGAATGGTTACCAGCACTGATGAGCCTAGAAAGCATTTGGCCTCTGAAACCAAACCACAGGAATTAGTTATGGTTGCAATATTTAGGCATATTAGTTTAAGGGTTATCCAGTACTTACACTAGAGACGGTAAGCAGCTGTTTCTAAGCAATCTTGGTCAAATTCTGTTTGGTTACCATTGTCTCCAGGGGCATTTCTCTGGTGATTGGAAATCTGGCCCTCCCCTCAGAACAGAAACACATTGTTTGTGTCACTGAAATGCTTTTCTCTCCTCTCATAATCTCAATATAACACTTTACAAACCTGATTGGGCTCTATTGAAGTCAATGGGAATGTTGCCATTGAGTTCTGCGAGAGAATACTGAGCCTCAATTCTCCACCAGCAAGTTTCTTTAGTCACAAGTCCAAGAGCTATAATTATAAAGATGAGTTAGTAATTTGCTAGCAATATGTCAAATGTCATGTCTTGACTCCTGCAGGAAAATGCCCACGTAAACCACAGCACAAGAAACCAAGTCCATTGGTTCCTACTTCTTACTCCGGAAAAGGCTTGGGGAATCTCAGAAGTTTCCTTTACTAGGAAACATTCAAGCTTTTACTCTCTCCTTCCCCCATGCTCCCAATAAAGCAGTGCAGGAAGAAGCTGTTTGGCTGCACTCCACATGGTGACCATCAGGTGGATATTTAGAGTCTGATTCTCCACTGCCTTGCAAGTTGTGTAGTCATTTACAGCAGTGCAAAGTGGATGTAAAACTCTAAAACTGATCTGGTAGCACTTCACACTCAATTTGCACAGGGATAAATTAGTAACAAGAAGCAAAGCAGTAGAGAATCGACCCCTTACCCTGCAGCAAAAAGGGATAGCTAGGGACAAATCCCTGCAATCTTTACATATACCAAGCAGCACTTATTTGCATGAGCAATGCCATTTACCTGAGTAAGTGCTGCTCCATTTGCACAAGAGTTGCAGAATCAGACTCTGATTAAAATTTGCTACCCGAAATAGACTAGTGTAAGCTCCATGACCCCTACCTCTGGCAAATTTAGCTGAGTACAGACAGCAGGATTGGAAATTTAATTAGTATTAGCAAGTTGCCTAGATAGCAGTTAACTAAAGAAAAGCTTGCATTTAATGTGTGTGTGTCAACTGAAGATTAAATGCTCTTTTTCAATTAATTTTACACTGGCTGGAGGAAGTTTCCTCCAAATTTCCAAAACAATGCAATTTTGAGAAGAGACCACTCATGGAAAAAATAATAACAAAAAGATAATTTTTCCAAATTTCATATGGGACTGAGATATGCAGATTAATAATAGAAAAGACATCCTTCTCCACAGCATTTGGTACCAAGAAAATCCTACAGAGAGTCCAGTGTCCAAATACCCCATCCAGCTACTCAAATCAGTACTTACCACAGGCAACTAAATTCCCATTTGATGTATTTAGATTCCAGTTTGGGATTTGCCTGTCCTGTTAAGATGCCAACCTCTGAAAACTGGGTCTCTGGTATTATTAACCCTTACATACACTAATCCCAAATTCTTCACTCTGCAGAAAGTTCTTTTTAACACCATGTGTGATACATCTTTGAAAACGAGGAGGTCACACTAGATGATGATAATGGTACCTTCTGGCTTTAAATCTATACAAACATGATCCCATCAATCATGTGCTAAAGCCCATTGATCTCTTGTTTACCTTTTACACCATCTCAAGGAAATCTTAACCAGCTGCAATGAGAGACACTGGACGGAAGACTCCTGCAGAGAAGGCTGTAGTGTCCATGTCTTTTGGCTGTCCATAACAAATGGCACTGCCCTCAGCAGTAACTTGTACAGAGGCAGCAGAAAGAGAAGCTAAACAAAGAGTCAGAAATGGCAATAAAATGTTGAAAAAGAGCAGAACTGAGTTGGCTTCTATTGGAGAGTCACACACCATGTTTTGACCGGGGTTCTGAGAGGGAAAGGCAGTGATATAGCATGAAGTAATTTCTATTATGATGAAAACCAAAAAAATAAACTGGCATAATTTGAAATCAGAACATCCCAGATTCTGTTCTCATATTTATAAAAGTAAGAAGGATTACTTCACAGTGGACAGTCTAAGAAGCTTGTCTTTTACCATTATCTGGTATCTGTGATAGTCTCTGTACATAGAACGTGGGATTTCTGCAAATATAATAAATTTTTACACGGCTAAATTGATAAATGCAGCTTTTTAAGATTGCCCTCTGCGCACAGCATACCTTATTATTCATTACTCACTGAGCACTGTCAACCTGCTAGGTGCTGTTCAGTGCTGAGTAAGCTCTCTCCTTCACTCTGGATTGGATGGGCAATGCAATGCAGATGTGGAATACACCTGATGATCAGAGCCTAGTCTCAGAATGATGCAAAATGTTATTTTTTGCTTTTCGTTTTGTAGATCGATTAGTGATAAAAGCTTCTTGGACCTATACATTTTGGAAGGAGTTATAACAAATACCCGAGAGACACAAAATCTGTTGTTATTCTAGCTTCCGTTGAACAGTTCTTTGTTACATTCCCTTCTCAGAAGGGTTAATTTTTCTTAATGGCTTCCTTCAACCACTGGGCACAGATTACGGGGAGCCACAAAGGACACAGTTGCAGCTCTCTGGGTCTGGGGTTAACACCCACCCCAGGCTACCGTAAAGCCACTTGACTTCATTGGAGCTACAGCACTGTCCTATGCCAGCTCCCTGAAAGTAAAAATAGCTGTGGGTTTGGAGAGGCTCCCAGTGTTTATTCTTTGAGTTGCACTCCCAAATCCACCTGAAAACCAACACACTTGGCAGTCAGAACCGGCCACTCCAAATCACTTGAACAGCTCTATTGCAGACAAAATAAATCACTCTAGCAAGATACACATAACCTGGAATGTTGGGATTTTCCAACATGTAGGGCTAAGTGCTCTGCTGGTGGCAAAGGGCATGGCTGCACTGACGTCAATGGAGACGTGCCAATTGTCAGTAGCAGAGAATCTGGCCTGTAGACTAGTGAAAACAATTATGACTCTATGGAGTCGGACAGATGCCTCACCTAAAACATTTCTAGCCTCCTCTGCCCCTCCAAGTGCTCACACATATGAGAATGTGCTAATTGGCACTATGGGCCCACATAATGACCATAAAAATAGTTCATTAACCACCCTCAGTGGTGCTAAAATAGTTCAGGCAGCAGCAGCAGCACCAGCACCAGCAGAGAAACAGTAAATCCATATATCTATCCAGGAGAGCCCCAATTGTTGTAGTGCCTGAAAGTCTAACCAAAGTAAATGGGTGTCTTTCCATTGACGTTCATGGGCTTTGGATCAGGCCCTGTCTGAAGAAATGCTGTGGTGATAATTACGACTACTGCTGAACACCATAAAAAGACTAAAGACGTTTGTTCTTGCTGTTCTAGTAAATGGTGAGAACTCACAAACAAACATTCCCTTCTTACCATTTGGGAAGTAAACACTATCAGAAGGGCAATAATCACAACAGTTCCCCTTTCACGTGTCTCCAATTTGGAAGTGCATGTCATTTAAAATGTCCCATTCAAAAGTCTACACTTCCTCTAAGTCTGGTTGCTTGTTACATTAAAGCCAAAGATGGTGTAAGCTGCAACATTCAGCTCTGGATCTGAGTTTTCAGTACCCTTGGGCTCCAGGGGTGTTTAGTTAGACCCCCTTGGTTTAGTCCATTATAAAGGTAAGAGCCAGTTTCAAAATTCAGATCCATATCTGAATTCTGAACTTGGACCCCCCATCAAGGGTGGTTTCAGTAGTAACCAGTTACATTCCTCTGGCAAATCTGAGGGCAGAAAACAGGCATGTCACTGAAGATTTCACAAGTTCACCCACTTCTGCCAAATCCAAGAACAAAGCACAAATGCACCACACTTCAGTGCATGAAAACAGTAGAGGACACAGTGTGCCTGTAAGGCACTGACTCGCACTGGTGACAGGGGACAGTTGTATCACCCCACTGGGAGCTGTGTGAGGCATGGTACCCTAGAAAGTCACAGACCACCCTGGCATGCATGTTCCTGCTGCTTCACCCCACTTAATGGGGCTCAGTGTACACTCCTCTTCATGGTTGACATCCTCAGCTGGCCAATTCAGAGGAGGGAAGAACTATGGCTTTGTCTCCCCCATGCCTGTTGTAGTGGCTAACGCCAGTAGTAGTCCTGGTGCTTAGTAGACAGAGGGTACGTCTACACAGCAATTAAACACCCGTGGCTGGCCCAGGGCTTCTGACTCAGGTTTCTGGGATCTAGGGTGCAGGACTGTAAAATTGCTGTGAAGACATTTGGGCTCAGGCTGGCACCCATGCTCTGGAACCCTGCAAGGGGGGAGGGCTCCAGTACAAGCCCAAATGTCTGCACAGCGATTTTTAGCCCTGCAAGTCCCACAAGCCCAAGTCAGCTGACCTGGGCCAGCTGCGGGTCTTTTAATCCAGTGTGGACATATCCTGTAAGAACTGAACTCTTCCACCTACTCATGGGAGTGTGCGTGTGTCCTGAGAATCATTGGGCATTAACAGAAAGGGGCAGGTTTTTAAAGGCATTTAGGTGGCTAAGAATACAAATAGTGCACCCCATGGACTTTTCAATCTGTATCTTTCGACACCTAAATGCCTTTAAAAATCTGGCCCAAAGAAACACAGAACGCTGTACCTTCAGGTAACATCCTACACCCCCCCACACACACATACATACAGACAATTTTTTATTATATTTTATTTAATCAATCCCCTCCCAAAAGCAAAATCCTTGCCTGCCTCTGGAACTGGATTGTTCTCTGGAAACCCAGACTTCACAGAAATGGGTAACATGGCATTCGTAATGAGAAGAAGGCAAACAAAAACCAACTGTGAACACTTGATTGCCACTGGAGCCATTAACCTGCATGGCACGTAAAAGGAACTGGCAGCTCTGCTTCTCCTCATCTGGGAAACAAAGCGAATGAAGCTCCGTATCAAGTCGCTCACCTGACCATTACATCAACTTCAAGCTTCTTTCTCATTCTTGCCCTGAAACTCATTACATTATGTAATTCATTAAGTAGGCGACAACTGTGGTTATTTCTCTGATGAAACTGTTCAGCGTAACTGTAGAGTAACAAAGAAGAGCCAGGGAAAAAATATCAATTAAAGGATGGTATAATGTTGTAATCCCTCAGGATGACACACCACAGAGCAGCTAAGAAGTTGCAAGGAAGAACTGCTGATGCAATGGAAGAGATGTGATGACATAAATGACCCCAGAGTCTTCAGGTAGCTCTTGAAGATAAGGGTGGTTTCCAAGGCCTGAGATCTGGCATTATATAGAGAAGCTAATGCACAAAATGTCTCAGGGAAACAAAGCCAAAAAGAGTCTAAGATACACTTAAAGCAAGGATCTGCATAACCCAAATGGATTCCACATTTTTAAGGTGGGGAGAAGTATGTGTGTGGGTCTGCACAGGCAGTTCTGGACTGGTGCCAAATAATTCAGCTAAGTGAAGAAGTCAAATCCACAGCTTAAGTGGCCAAAAAAACAAGATGGTGAAAAGTGTCCGGAGGAGTATGTGGTGAAATCCTATTGCTATTGACGTCAATGGCAAAACTCAGTGCAGCCAGGAGTTCACCTACTATTTGTGACCTGTATTGTGATAGCAACCAGAGGGCCCAGCCAAAATCAGTGTGCCATTGTGCTGGGCACTGTAGAAACACATACAAAGACCCAGTCCATGCCCTAATAAGCTTACAACGCTAATGAGTGAGCTATGAAGGGTAGGGAGATAGGGATTGAATCACATATACACAATTTTATAACCATATATGCATTTATTATTGTAGGTGTAGCTGGCAGTACTGCCTTTTATTAAGTTTATAAATAGATAAAGTGTTAACGATCCCCGTGTGCCTGTCAACCTAGCAGCCACTAACTGGCGTATTTCTTACAGTCATTGCAGCAGAGTGGGACGGGGTGTTGAGGAGGGATTTAAACAGCAGAGGCTAGTGGCCTTATGGATGAGTTACATGCTGAAGGTGTAATATGGAAGAAGGCAAAGAGACCTTTTGTCAAAAGCATTTGAACCACAAACTGTCTCACAAGTTGGTGAAGACCCAAAAAAATCTGTAGCAAAACCTTGTTTCATTCCCACGGAATGGCTGTGATTTAGCTCAGGTAGCTTTCATAACATAACGGTTTTCTTTGTGGAAATATTTGAGCAATTTCCCGCAAACTTGAGCCACTATGCCAGCCTTACAGCATCCACTCTGTTGTCTAGATGCTTAATTCACAATACTGCTGTGTGGAAGCGGTCTGGTTTCTGACTGTCTTGGATAAGAGTAGTCGTGTAATTCCCACAAACCACAAGTGACAAGGTGCAGTGGGAGATTGGAGGGAACTTGTTTCTTCTGTTAGTAACCACAGGAGTTTCTCTAAGTCTCTTGTGGTTAATTCCTAGAACAGGAAGTTGGAGAAACTTTAGGTACAGGGGACTCTGGCTCCCAGTTTGCTGTGCCCACCCACCCAGAGGTCAACTGATTAGAAGAGCTCTCAGAGTTACATAATGACATTTCAGGGTTGGTTCGTTGTGAAGGCATGGGGCCCCTTCAGAGCTAATTTCTTTTTAAATAGAAAAAACATTAGAAATAGATTTTTCTTTTTGTTCTCTTCAGCTTCTATTTATTTATTTATTTTGATTTAAAATAATGTTAGAAACATCATTCAAGGGGTCTGGACACGCTAACACATCATTAAGAATACAGTAAAACACAATGTGCATTAATCATTTCAACAGGAACTCAGCTAGCCAGCCACTTACAGAGACTCCCTTCATTGTGGGAAACCTACCTTCAGTCCTTTCCAAAATCCATCTCAAACCAATGTCTTGCAACATGACTCAAATTGGTGGTAGGGCCTGTGAAGGGGCACACCCTCATTCTAGTAGAAAGGAGGCTAATGGGCTTTCCCGGGCTCAGCCAGTTGGAATCAGGTGCACCTGTAACGCTTGCTCACCCTGAAGAGAGGAAGCTTAAAAAGGGAAAGGTTGCCACGGAAAGAGGTGGTGAACAGGAAGAAGACTGCTATACCTCAGAGACTGCTGACCACAGAGACAGATCAGCCAAGAGGGAGATAGTTGCCGACCTCACCACTTGTGAGGCTTCACAGACCAGATATAAAAGTGAGGTGACCCAAGACAGATCAGACCCTAATTCTGATTAAAGACACTATACCATCTGAGAAGTACTTATGGCACCTTAGAGACTAACACATTTATTTGAGCATAAGCTCTCGTGGGCTAAAACCAACTTCATCAGATGCATGCAGTGGAAAATACAGTAGGATGATATATATACAGAGAGAACATGAAAAAATGGGTGTTGCCATACCAACCATAATGAGACTAATCAAATAAGGTGGGATATTATCAGCAAGAGGAAAAAAAGTTTTGTAGTGATAATCAGGATGACCCATTTTCAACAGCTGAAGGGAAAGTAAGAAAAGGACTATTTTTTGTTTTGTTGTTGTTTTTGAGGGAGGAGGGTGGCTGAGAACCGCTCATGTTACAAACAGGGGAAGGATGTTGTAAACAACTCAAATCGTGGTTTGGTGAGGACTCAGGGGAGCTTCCAATCCCCCCACAAGAATGTGGGCATAACTACGCTTGATACAAGGGGTTAAAAAGAAAGACATAGAGGGGATAGACTTCAACAGCTCTGTGCTAGACAAAAACAGAGCAGTGGTATAAGTGGCTAGCAGAAATGCAGCAGCAGCAGCAAGCTACCCAGGAACAGCAATTCCAGCAGGAATTGATGCAGCAGTGGACAACCCAATAGCAAGTTAGGACCATGTAACAGGAACAGCTGCTGAAGGAGCTGATGGTCCAGAAGCAGGAGTTTAAAAAATAAATGATACAACAGAGTGTGCCGCTTTACATCCCCAGGTAATTCCAGCAGGTCACGCTTCCACAGAGGGGATCCCCCACCAGTACCAGTGAAGCTAACCAAGATGGGGCCAGATGATGATCCTTAGGCCTTTTAAATGACATTTGAGAGGGTGGTAGTAGCATTCCAACGGGCTTTGATTTTGGCCCCTTGATGGGTCTGGACCCGGCAACCTACTGTAATCTGGCCTTGGAACAAGCAAAGGACTATAAACAAGTAAAATCCACCATTTTGGACTATTTGGACATTTCCAAAGAAACCCACTGCTAACTCTTTTGGCCAGACCCCAAATAGTAGTGTATCAGTTGAGAGAATGTTGCTGGAAGTGGCTCCACCCAGAAGAACTATCGGGGTGCCAAGTGACCAAACCTATTGTGAATGAACAATTTATAACTATATTACCCATGAAAGGCAGGGAGTGGGTGTAACAGCACCACAGCATCAGATGTGGCATGGCTAATGGAGGACTTTGTAGAAGCCAAAGGATCCCTAGAGGCAGAATCCCCCAAGACTTTTGCAGCACAGGGGACAGACCAGAGGGAAACCCAGGAGGGTGAACCCAAACCAGTAACAACCCCTCTGAAAGATCCGACTCCCAAGGAAGTCCCCCCAGATGGTCAGACCGTACCTTAGACCAGGGTAGTCCAAGGGGGGTCAGGCACAGACATAACACTGCCAGTAGGACAGCCAGGCACCTCAAACAACTAGTGTAGGACTCTCAGAATGGGATCTAGGCACTGCTCCACAGCCAAGTTCACCCCCACTTTGGAAAGATCCTGGAAACACCAGCCCAATAACTTGCTAATCCTGTGGGCAAAGAGGACCCATGAAGAGGGAGTGCCCTCCTATGGAATGTGAATATGCCTGGGGTTGGATGGCAGAATCCCAAACACAGAAAAAGACTCCCCCTAAATTGAAAATATCAGTGATGATCCAAAAGGAAAGAGAGTTCAAATATTCTTAAACTCTGGCTACAGCCAATGATAGTTCAAGCCTCCATAGTAGTAGATGACAACACCCCTAAAGAGATAATCCACCTGCAATGTGTACATGGTGATGTCAAAATGTGCTCCCGCCAATTTTCACAACTGACAGCGGGGACACATACCACAGTGATAATAGTAGCTCTTGCCAAAAAAGTTGATCTACCCCATAATCATAGGCCGATGGATGTGAAGAAGATCCGATGGGATGGGAAATGTGAGGAAGCTTTTAGTGAACTGAAAGGTGACTATGCTGGGCACCTGTGCTCTTCAGCCCCAGTTTTATTTCCTGTGAATTTGTACTGCACATAGACACCTCAGACATTGGACTCGGGGCTGTGGTCTCACAATACTTCAGAAGAGATGACCATCCAATGCTATACCTGAATAGGAAGCTATTCCCTAGAGAAAAGGCCTACTCAATTATTGACAAAGAAGGCACTAGTGATCAAATGGACCTTGGCTTCCTTCAGGTAATACTTGTTGGGTAACCTTTTCTCCTTGATCATGCTCCCCTACACTGGATTCACCCCATGAAAGACATGAATCTTCATATAATGTGTACTTTGAGCTATAGCCCTATAGGTTCAGAGTGCAACACCTGGCTGGAAAGAACCACGCTAACGTCCATTTCTTTTCATGGGAAATAGGCGATGGAGACACTCTGCCCCACGACTGCTTTTCTAATTAGAGGGGTGGGGTATGTGAAATGGCACACCTTCACTCTAGTAGCGAAAAGGCTAAGAAGCTCTTCTGGGCTCAGCCAGCACTAATCAGATGCACCTGTAAGGAACGTGTTGTGTGGAGGGGGAAGCTTAAAAAGGGAAAGCCTGCTACAGGAAAGGAGTGGGGAGTGAACAAGAAGACCGCTGCACCTCAGAGGCTGCTGATCACAGAGCCAGATCAGCCAAGAGAGAGGGCCATTAGTTGCTCCGAAGTAGAAGCAGAGCACAACTAATATGCCATAGCAAGTTGCTAGGCAAAATGTTGTTATGAATACCCTGCACGTAGGTGATTGAGAAAAGTTCCCTCTTACCAGAGAGAAAAAGATAAACTGCTCTGAAAAAATACTGAACTGCATCCTAATGGAATTCTTCTGGAGTTATATATTACAGCCACACAGAAGCCACACCAATTCATCATGATTAATGTTATCACAGTGAATCCCATGGGTTCCCAAATGATTGGCCACTTATTGTGAAGTGCTGCTGAATACTTATTTTGCTCCGCGTGCTAAATACTGAAATCCTTTCAACACCACAGATTGGAAGATGCTGATTACATTCACCTTCGAAGCATGCAAATATTTTCTCTCTCTTTTAGCTACTAAGGCACATACATTTTCCATGGAGTTCTCAGGAAATTAGCCACACAAATCCCATCAGTTGTCATGAGAGTTGTGTAACCAATTCTTCAATAATCACTCTTAAAAATAAGTCATGTTCTATAACGTCAGTGTATTGAGGGGGCTAGTGCATATGTGGAATATGAATTAATTCAGTGGTTGATTCTTGTTTTTCTGACCCTTTTATTGACATAGCCATACTATTATATGTATTACGGTAGTGTCTAGAAACCCCCAACATGCTAGGCGCTGTACATACACACAGTAAGAGACCGTCCCTGCCCAAACCGCTTACAATCTGAACAAGCAAGACAGAGATAGTGTGAGAGAAGTAACAGAAGAACAGAAACATGAAGCAACTTGCCCAAGGTCACAAAGCAAATCAGTGGCAGAGCCAGAAATAGTACCCAAGTTTCCTGAGTCCCAATACGCTGGGCCACATCGCTTAAGACCTTCAAGTCATTCCAGACAGACCTTATGCATAGGGAAGTGGTGGCTATAGTTTCACTTCAAGGTTACTCTGACATAGTTGAGCTGGGGTAGTGGGGTCAGGGGGCTGGTCGTTAATTCTCCCAGCAGAACTCAGGTGTGTTTTAAATCTGTCTTCCCTCCTCCAGGCAGAAACAGCAAAGTCAAGAGAAACAAAAACACCTCCTGTCCTGTGCTAGGTGAATCACCCCTTTTGTGCTGGACATTTAGTACTTAATATCTCCCGGTCCTGTATTTTCTGAATTCAGCTAAGCCACTTAAAAAGTTCCTGGATCTGTTGTCATCTGTTAAATAAAGGAAAGAGTGAAAAATGTGGAATATGACCTCAATAAACCTGTTTAATACTAAGGTAGCCTGCCACTCAGGCAGGGCCGGCTCCAGGGTTTTGCCGCCCCAAGCAGAAAAAAAAAAAGGCCGTGATCACGATCTGCAGCTCTACCGCCGCCGCTTCAGTCTTCGGCAGCAATTTGGCAGCAGGATCTTCGCTCTGAGAGGGAGTGAGGGACCCGATGCCAAATTGCCGCTGAAGAGACGGACGTGCTGCCCCTTCCCTGTGGCCGCCCCAAGCACCTGCTTTCTGGGCTTGTGCCTGGAGCTGGCCCTGCACTCAGGAGAGCTGGATTCTCTTCCCAGATCTGCCTCTGGCCTCCTGGCCTGCACAAGTCACTGAGATCTATTGATGGAAAGTGCTAAATGAAAGGCAGGAATGGTGGTGATGATTAATGTTTCAGCAGCTTGTTACTTCCAGCCATCATCTTCAGACTCATTATTTATTTTTGCAAAGTTTGCTCATCAGAGAATACAATATTCCCATTTTCAGGCCTGTGAGCATAAACATACATTCCCCATGTGTAACGTATGTACACAAACACACACACAATATTCAGCCCTCCTAGGCCAGTGATAGATTTAAGCTACATCTCATTCCCCTTCACAGCATACATGAACGTTGGTTATATTTTCCCTCTCATTCTGCATCCTCTGCAGTTGGACTCATCATACTAAGAGCATCTGGCTTTACAAATGGAAGGATATGAAAAATAGTCCTCGTTTAAAAAATAGTTAGCACTTTCTGAAATATGTTTTTCTGGAAAACATGTGGCATATGCATGATGTAGGCCTTGCTGGAGCCCTAGCCATATCTAGTAGTGTGAACCAAAGACTGTGAACCAGTGTCTTCGCTGAGGCCAGGATTTTACCCAAAGATTTTAATTACACCTCATTCAGGACACCCTGCATCAATCACTCATGGTTGCACCAATTCTGGTCTACACTGGAGGGAGAGGTCAATCTAAGTTACGCAACTTCAGCTACGTGAATAAGTCGACGTACTTAGATCTACTTACCGTGGTGTCTTCAATGTGGTAAGTCGACGGCTGATGCTCTCCCATCGACTCCGCCTGCTCCTCTCGCCCTGGTGGAATATCGGAGTCAACGGGAGAGCACTTGGCCGTCAATTTATCATGTCTAGACTAGATGCAATAAATCGACCCTCACTGGTTCAATCACTGCCCGTCAATCCAGCAGGTAATGTAGACAAGCCCTCATCAGTAACATGGCCACCCCCACTCATGCTGATGAGACCCCCCCCCGGCCACCCTTCTCTCTCTCTCTTTCTCTAACCATGCTTTGGGATAAGCTTCAGAACAAACACTTATCTGAACTAAACCTTCAAACCATTTGATTATGTTAAGAAATGTGGAATGGCAGAACATGCAGCATTGTAGATGCCAGAGCTTCTTATTACTTCTCATCACCTATTATCAATAATAGTGACATACAAAATGAAAACAAGAATTGGTTTGGCATGGTAGCTTACAGACGTGTTTCTCAAAAGGGCTATGCACAACCTCACATTACAATATGAGGAATAGTGGGGGGGGGGTTAAAAAATGTGCTTATCAAAACAAATAAGTGTCATGAAAGGGAGACGTTCAAAATTTGTCTTAAGGACTGAGCCAATAACCATTACAATGCTTAAAATATCCATAACAAGATGGACAAGGCAACTTGAGAGTATGTTTCCCCTAGCTAGTGTGTCCATAGCTTTGTTTACAACTGCTGCTGTCAATATGAGAGCATTTTCTTCATGAAAAATCATAATCACAGCCAAGGAATATTTCTTATTCCTAGAGCTATTATTGTAATGACTGGAAAATAGCTGGGTAAATAATTATCCTCTCAGATTTTCAGTAATTAAATAACTCCTCAGAAACACAAGAATAGAGAAGGCACCACAGAAGGTATTATACACACCCTTCTACTTCCCATGGCCAGTGTCATCTCAGTCACAACTAATGTGGTTTTTAACTATTCAACTTAGTAGGTGAGTCAATGGAGTTTTAAAAGAGCTTTTGAACCTAGAGACTAATTAAGAGGGCATTCCATCAGAGGAACAACAATGCATTCTACCACCATCAAATGATCCATGTTTAGAGATGAACATGGAATCACCTACCCCCCCAGGGACAGTGATAGACTGTCAAGCCAAGGAAGCAGTCAGTCAGATAGTGCAAGACTACCCCCTGCTGCTCATTGAAGGGATTGCATTAGTCATATAAAGGCAATTTTTTCACTACCAGACAGAGAAAAACGGTTATTGTAAGCAAAGAAGAAGAGGAAGGTGCAAAAAACTGTTGGGAAGTGAAAGATTTAAAAGGATTCAGTCAAACTTGCTTTCAATTTCAGTTAGTTTTGCAATGGTTATTTTTACAATCTGAAAATTGCTCTGCACAAGTTCTTTCATTTTTCAAATATAAATGGGCAAATATGGTTAGCTTTTTTGGATTTGCATTTACTCTCCTTTCTTCTCTATTAATCACGTAAGATAAATATCTCTTATCAGGTGAAACAATACAAGCACTTTAGAAGAGTGATTTCCAATGTCTTTTGCCAATTTTGTACTGCCTGTTGTGAAAATAAAGGAGGCTCTACGTTTATATACTGATTTGTGTTCCCTGCTGTATTATATTCCCTCTTCCTCTCTCCTGTTTCTTAATTCAGTCTAACACTTTGCATTTCTTCAGTGCTCTTTATTCGAAGCGCTCAATGCACTTAGGGTAGTACCTTACTCTTCGAATAGTCCCAAAGGGTATTGCTGCATGTCAACAAAGGCATCAAGATCTTGCTTTTAATGAATTAAGACTCAGATCACTCTTGTGTAGTAGGTAAGTATTATTAACTTATTATTACAGATGGTGACACCAAGACACACAGACAGGTGATAGATTGATCCCAACATCCAAATGAGAATCTCCCACTGTGACTCCCACTGTAGTCCTGTGGTTTGGGTACTTACCCAAGAAGGGAAGAAATGCTGGTTCAAATCCTTTCCCTGAGGCTTCTCACTGTCTTAGGGGGAGGGCTAGCTCAGTGGTTTGAGCATTAGCCTCTTAAACCCAGGATTGTGAGTTCAGCCCTTGAGGGGGCCAGTTAGAGATCTGGGGCAAAAATCTGTGAGGGATGGTACATGGTCCTGCTAGTGAAGGCAGGGAACTGGACTCAATGACCTTTCAAGGTCCCTTCCAGCTTTATGAGATAGGTATAGCTCCATATATTATCTTTCCCTTGTCTCCAGTGGACTTTGAGTCAGGCCCTATGACTTATCTAGACATAAAAACTCTGTAGCAGAGATGAGAATAAAAGCAAGCCCTCATGAGTTCTTATCCTATCCCTTCCATAACATTATATGGAAAGGCCCTCCAATCAGTGATTATGAGCTTGCTTTTGTATAGCAGCTTTCAATCCAAATTTTACCATCTGTACAACTCATACGCATGCAACCAGACTTTGTCCAACGCCGATGTGCAGCCTCTTCTGGAGCATTTGTTTACCAGCACACAGCAATGCTACACAGCTGTTTATGGGCCATATACTCCCCAACCTTCATGCAGTACAGAGTGGAGTCAAAGACCATTAACTTTGTGAGGAAGAGTTGTAGGAGGTAGAGCGGCTAGAAAATTAAACTGTATTTTTTGTCTCTCTCTCTCTCGCAGACACACACACACACACACCCCCATTACCATCTGCCCTATTCAATTAACATAGCAGACATCCTGAATGTATAAAAGGGGAATGTGACCTGATGAAAAGGGAGGTTTTGGAGAACAGACACAGTGTACCACATGTGGGCTATAGTCAATTGTTCAACTTGTGGCCCAAGAAGCATTGTAACATTAATATTCTGAACAGGATGAAGTAGAAGAATAACACTAAGAATAACACTTACACTATGTCAGTCATGCACCTAGTGATCAACAGAACAAGAGCATGGAGCCAGTTCCTTACATGCAGCTGGGCTCACATGTGTGATGAATACCCTTCCTAAGCCTGTGGAGCTTCAACTTCTGTGCAATCTGCAGCATACAACCTCTCCCATACATGCACAGCTACAGGACCTACTCCCCAGCGTAACTGCTGTAATGTCACATCACTGCCAACAAAGCAAAGATCTTTGCTGGTGACTCCTTCTGGTGTGTGTTTTTCTCTAAGAAGCAGAAGACCTTGTTCTAGGACGTGAAGTGAAAAGTAGCCCTCATCCATTTGGAAGCACAAAGAGGAAATTTAAGTGAGATTAATTCAAACTGAAATTTAAACAGGATGCAGAGAGTTAACACATCTACTTTTTTGGCAACTTTAACAACCGAGAATGGTCAGGACTTCATTTTCGTGAGTCATCTAAAAATTGGAACCTTCACCAGCCCTCTCCTTGTAACACTATACTGCAGGGTTGGTTCTTTGTTAATTCTGGGTAAAGAGTTCCTTTCTGCTGAATCATTACCTCCAGCCTCACTTGAGCTTTCACTAGAGATCATCCATCTGCATTCTCACCTCGTCTGACCCTGCTTAGATTGTGAACCGATGTTACCACCAATAAGGCAGTGTTATGCTAGGCAGAGAAAGCTGATAAGGTTAGCTAGCAAATTGAGTTCCCTCACAGAATATGAACTATTAAAATTCCATCACCTCACTGGTTATATAGTACTCGTAACAAGACCATTAAAAATACTTTGCTGATTATGCTAAGTGTGGAACATCCCATTCTGATTATCAAAGGTCTGATGCTGTAATGTGCAGAATATCATCATCATCTTCCTTCCTCCCCCATGGCTCCAGCATTCACATGAGGTGGATCCAGCCCTGGTATTTTGTGATTCTCCTCAGATGCTGATGCTGTAATGTGCAGAATATCATCATCATCTTCCTTCCTCCCCCATGGCTCCAGCATTCACATGAGGTGGATCCAGCCCTGGTATTTTGTGATTCTCCTCAGATGCCATGCCAGTGTGTCTGTCAGAACTCACTCTCTGCAACTGCATCTTCCTGAACCATAATGGGTCATTGAAAAGAGCAAGGAAACTAGGGCTCTGCTGAATACCAACTAGCCATGAATTGCACTACAACAAGGGAGGTGATAATTCCTTTGTGTCAAAGGATCAGTTACAGAAAGGCATCTGCTAGAATGATCCATCATGGCAGGCTGACGTTAAGTCTAAGACCAAGTAAACAAGCAAGCGAAGCCATCCTATTAGATGCCTCAGAGTTTCAAAAAAAAAAAAATTTCAAAGGATACAGTCCAGAGATGTTTTTGTTGTCTTTAGAAGCATTGTTATGACAAGAAGGAATGTGCAGCAGAAAATGAGACACATGGCATGATCTCAGGGTACATTTTCTGCAACTAGCGGTAAGGAAAGTTTCCATTTTCATCAAGAAACTTTTCTGTATACTAGAGTATTTTGTTTATTATTTTTATTGATTGATTCTGGGTAACATTATCAAAAGTTCCTATGTGATTTTGGCCCAGATCCTCAAAGGTGTGTAGCTGTCCAAGTTCCATCTGCAAAAGTGAGTTTGGCACTCTTAGTAACACTATGAGGCTTTGGTGCCTATGGGTGCAGTTAAAAACCTACAGCTGGCCCATGGCAGCTGACTTGGGCTCACGAGGCTCGGTCTAAGGGGGCTGTTTAATTGCAGTGTAGATGTCCGGGCTTGGGCTGGAGCCTGAGATGTAGGACCTGCAAAGATGTGAGGGTCCCAGGGCTCGGGCTGCAGCCCAAGACGGAACATCTATACCACAATTAAACAATCCAGTAGCTCAAGCCCTGCGAACCTGTCAGTTGGCATGAGCCAGCCATGGGTGTTTGCATTGCAGACATACCCTGAGTCACTTAAGCACCTTTGAAATGTTTATCCTATAGCTTTATAATGATGGTATAATGCCCATCATGTGCTCAACACTGTACTGTAGAAAAATCAAGCAGTCCCTCCCCTGAGAATTTTAAAATCAAAAAGACAGGCTCACAGAAGATGGGACATTCTGGGAAATCCAAAGGTGGGGATACCTTTAGATGGCCTTTTCCCTTCTCTTGTTTATAATTATTATGACTTCATTTCTTATGAAAAAGTGAGTGATTATTTTCTTTCTATATAACTTTCATTCTGACTCTAGTGTTAGCAGGGGTGACTCCAAGCACCAGCACGCCAAGCGCATGCCTGGGGCGGCAAGCCATGGAGGGCGCTCTGTTGGTCACCGCGAGGGTGGCAGGCAGATTGCCTTTGGTGGCATGCCTGCGGAGGGTCCGCTGGTCCCACAGCTTTGGCGGACCTCCTGCAGGCGTGCTGCCAAGTCCACGGGACTGGGGACCTCCCGCAGGCAAGCCGCTGAAGGTAGCCTGACTGCCGTGCTTGGGGTGGCAAAATACCTAGAGTCGCCCCGAGTGTTAGAAAACAACACACAGTCACCAGTCTTTTGGCTTTAGTGGGCAGGGAATAAAGAAAAAGGCTGTGTCTACGCTAGCACTTTTGTTGGTAAAACTTTTGTGAAAAAACACATCCCTGACTGACATAAGTTTCACCAGGAGAAGCGCCGGTGTGAACAGCACTATGGCAGCAGGAGAGCGTTCCCACCAACACAGCTACCACTGCTCGTTGCGGGGTGGTTTAATTATGCTGATGGAAGAGCGGCTACAAAGGAGACCTTACAGTGGCGCAACTCCCGCGGTATAGCTGTGCGGCTGTAGCCTAATTCTACATGCTGGTTAGTAGTAATATTTAGAAGGGATAGTCAGAAAAGTCAATCCAAATTAACTATGGTTGTGAATTTAAAAATGCTTAGTGAAACCCCTGTGTGTATCTCTCATTCTGATTTAAAGTGGCCTTAATTCAGTTTAGTGTAATTGAAGTAAATTAAAGTGAACCAAATTAAGATCCCTTTCATTCTGACTAAGAGCGTCCATGCAAGGGTTTCATGTGGTTTATCTAAACCACTTTAAATTCACACCTTTCATGAATTTGAATTAATTTTCCTAAGTATTACCTGTAAACAAACTCTAAAACAATATCCCAATTCAGAATAGTGTAGTTTTCACAGATTCACCAATAGAGGATAAAAAGGGGAGGCATTCATCAGCTTCAGTGAATGAAATGCAGTGGAATGGCCCCCTCTTTTATCCTATCTGTCCTAATTTAGAAGTCCCCAATGATCCATAGTGAACGAATTCTGGAGGTAGCCTAATGTGGATTTTGCATCAGCATGCACATGGGACCCTACTCATTTTACATTTATTTGATGAAGAGCTCTGGTTTCCAGCCAACTCAAGACATGTGGGTGTGGTTAGCATGATTTTCTCTCATGACAGTGGACCTGTTAAGAGTTTTAGAACTGCACTATGCATGAATTAGCTCTCCGAAAGTTTGAACTCTCACAACCTCCCAGACTGAAGACATGCCCTCCCTTAACCTTACTGCAGAGCAACTTGGGTTTACAATTCTTTAAATCATGATGTATTCTTTTTTTCATTCCTTGGAGCAAAATAGGGAAGTATAGGGTATGTTCTACGAACTTTAACACTACTTTGCATTCTTACTGAATCGCGAATTGCTTTGTTAACAAATTGTTAGTTATTATTTATACTGTGATAGTGTCTAGGAGTCCCAGTCATAGCTCAGGACCCCGTTCTGCAAGGCTTTGTACAAACACAGACCAAAAAGACTGTCCCTGCCTCAGAAACCTTATAAACTAAGTAGAAGACAAGAAGCAACAGACAGATAGACAAGCGGGTACAAGGAAACAGTGAGACAATATTGTCCTCACAACAGCCCCGTAAGGAGGGCATTATTATATCCATTTTACAGGGGAAGGGGGGGAAACTGAGGCACAGAGAAGTAAACTCACTTCCCAAAGTCACAGAGGGACAGATTCTCTCACTCCTGAGTAATACTTTGCTCCTCAGGTAGTCCCACAGAATTCAATGAGACAAGTCCAGGGGGAAGGTACTGCTCATGGGGATAGACTCAGAGCCAAGAACAGAACTTATGATAATGTTTATGGCCTTAACCACTAGACATGCAAAACTCAACTGGACCTTAACTGTAGAGCTGCAGTAATAGATAGCTGGTACAGATATAGCTACGTGGAAAGAATAAATAATAGTATGGTGTAGTAGAAAGGTTTAGTTGGCAAGAGTTTGGGATGATGACATCACTTACAGGTGTTGGAGTGCAACAGAATTAGGCAGGGCAGCACAAATAAGTGCCAGAAAAAATATATACCTTACAGCACACCTATTACTGAGATTTCCCAACACTTTCCATTATAAGACCCTGTTTTCAGTTGCTTATAAATTTGCCAGACTCTAACTGTCTGGGCTGAAATTTTCAATGCTTCATTCTGAATTTGTCTGGAAAATTTAACCTTAAACTCTTCAGCACCTTTTCTAACAACAGCATTAGCAACCCTATACGTTGGAGAAGGGACTTGAATTTTGTCAGGAAGTGGCCTTTGTGTTAGGGATGTGCCTTTTGTCATCCCTTTGAAAATCTGCCCAAGTGATAAGCCTTTGAAAAATCACGCTATACAAATGATCAATAGAGTCTTCTTAGCCACATTCCCCGAAGATTCTGTCCACACTGGGCATGCTGCAACTTAGGGCTGAGCAGGACTTTCCCTGCAATTATTGAGTTACTGCAAACTGTGCCAGGTCTGGGCATTAGAAATGAGAATGGGGTGGCTGTCAGTCATGTGGACCCAGGCAGCATGGAGGAGGAAGCTGCCTGGTTCACATGCATAGGGGACAAAAGCCAGACCTGTGGGGCAAAGGAGGTAGATTTGGACAAGTACCTGTGGAAAGACAATGTAACTGGAGCCTGGAAGGGGACAATGGGACTGGCTGGCAAGGAGTCTTGTACCAAGAACAGGGGGAAGCAACTGAGACTGGGAGATTGGGAGTAGGGGGAACTGTGACTGCCTGGTCAAGGAAATTGTAACAGAACTAGTGGGGCATCGGGAAGAAGGGAAGAGGAGAGAGATCTGACAAGGAGACAGGATACAGATAAGAGAACTGGGACTGGTGGCAAAGAGACTAGAACAAGGAACCATGGTGGGATTGGACACGGAGATTGGAGGAGTCCGGTGAGGGAGATTGGAACTGAGAGCCAGTAGGGATAGAAAATGTGGGCATGGACTAGGACTGGAGGCCAGGGTAGAGGAAAAAGAGACAGATCAGTTGAGGAGCCAGTGGAGGGAAAGCTGGAGCTTTGAATGTCTGGCCAACAAGATGGGGGCTGGGACACTGAGCCCTGATGGGGAGAGTAACGCAGTGTACATATACCTCGTGACAGGCTGGGTGAGGTGACTGGACTTGGATGAGAAGTCTGAGGAGTGGAGTCCAAGACCAAGAAGGTGTGAAGAATCAGACTGGGACAAGGAACCAGAGGTGGGGAAGAAACCAAACTGTGAAAGGCCAGGTTTGGAGAGGAAGGGCAGAAGGATTCAAGTTGTGGGGAAATGGCCAGAAGAGACTGTGCCCACTAGAGAATATTCCTGTCCAGAGCCTGGAATGGAACCTAAGACCATGGCTACACTGGCGCTTTACAGTGCTGCAACTTTTGCGCTCAAGAGTGTGAAAAAAACACCTCCCTGAGCGCTGCAAGATACAGCGCTGTAGAGCCTCAGTGTAATCAGTGCCGCAGCGCTGGGACCGCGGCTCCCAGCGCTGAAAGCTACACCCATAGAGGATGTAGAGTACGCGCAGTGCTGGGAGAGCTCTCTCCCAGCGCTGGCGCTGCCACCACACTCACACTTCAAAGCGCTGCCACGGCAGCACTTTAAAGTTTCAAGTGTAGCCATAGCCTTAGATCCCTGAGTCTCACCATTCTTTTGCTGAAACCCACTGGCAAAGACTCCCACCCGTCTCAAGTGCTGGTCCATAGAGAGGATGACAACCCACTACTGCTACAGTTACTCCTTTAGCTCAAGAGACAGCGGTCTGTGCAGAAGCTCTAAAGGTTCCAACCCTGCTGATGGTCCATGTGGGGCTCAACATGATGCCACAGAATGGAATTTCTAGTTTTTTAGTTTGTTTTTTAAATACCTTAAAGATTATCAAATGAAGTCAATTGGAGCAGTATTCAGCACCTCAGAAAATTAGGCCTGTGACCACTGAAGCACATGACTTTACAGGCAAAGGGATCCAAAAATAGTCCCAATAAAAATCAGATGCCTTAGCGGTCATCAGCCTGATTTTCAGAGGTGCTGAGCACCTGCTTTTCCGATTGACTTCATTTGAGACTCCGGTTGCACACTTTTGAAACTGTGGCCCCAGGAATCCAGTTGTACTGGCCATGTTGGAGGAACAGAGAAGCAGCAGAAGAGCATGGATACCTTTTCACCGCCCTAGGACCTTGTTCCCTCCCTCTGACTTTGGGTCTCACCTCAAGGAAAAGTTAATTTCGGTAGAGGGGTTGTGTAAGAGGAACGTAAAGAACTGTGTAGCCAGGAGAGGAAGGTGGGGAGCGATTGAAATGTGTTCAGCATCACTGATTTCTGTCAGGAGAAGTGTGAGAGGCGAGGTGGGAGGGGTTGTGTTGGGAGGGGTTGGTGGGGAGAAGAGGTGTTCTGTACACTGAAAGTGGTTTTCAAGGGTTAAAATAAAGGAAAATATATTTAAAGGGGTTCAAAAATGCTATTTTTATTTTAAAAAACTTAAAAGTTATATATTATATAGAATTTTAATGACTGTAAACAGTGTTAGTTATATATGACTAGGGTTAGAAACAGCTACAAAATAGAAAAAGTGAAGGTCAACTATCAAATTTAAAAAATAGAGAAAAAGCAAAGGCTAGGAATATTAAATACCAATCAGCCAGGCCAGGGTGACATATTTAATAAACAAATACATGTGAATAAAAGCAAGAGTTAAAGTGACAGCCTTTCAAAACTAAAAAGCTGTCATGGGTCTGATCCTCCATTGCCCTGCAATTTCTGTAGTCACTTCCACCTGTGCAAAGGAACTGTAAAATGGGTACAAAACATCTTTTGGATGTGGTAGTATTTTACAATGACTGCACTGGTGAAAATGACTGTGCAAGGAGCAAGGGAGCAGAGAATGAGGCTCCAAGCCATTAAAGGCCTAAAAACCAGAGCTTCCTATCACTGGTGATTTTTACTAGCTTCTCAGTGGAACACACTACATGTATTTCTAGCCCTGGATGACTCTGGGATAACACAGTGTTAAGTTGTGATATTATTGTGAATCAAATAAGTTATTTTACATCATTCATTGTTAGTATTTATTCCCTGAACACTCCATAGGGTATCAAATGATGTTCAGACATATAAAAAAGCTATGTTCCTGGCCCCTAGAATCTTAGGCCCAAATCCTCAGACCTAGTCTATACGTAAACTTGTGTCAGTTTAACTGAATCACTTTCTTAGCTATAGCTAAACTGCTTCAAACCCTGAGATGGACAATATTAAATTGATTTAAAAGTAACCTAGATCTATTTAGCATAAATTGATTCCTTACTGAAGTAAGCTAAACCAACATGAGCCATTCTTAAACCAATGTAAGATTATGCACAGAGGCTTATTAATTAAGTTCTTATTTTTTAAATAAATGAATTTGAAATGTTTTTATTGTAGCTGGTCAAAAATGAATTTGCAACAATTTCAAAATTGTTTTCAGTTCACAGGGTTCAAAATGCATTCATTTTTCTATTTTTTGTCAGTACCTTTCTTGATTTTTAAAAACATTTTTAATGTTTTTTCTTTTTTTTTCCCCAGTGCAAAAACAACAACAACAATTTTTAAAAATGATTGAGAAGAGTGGGGGAAAGGGAGAGGAGGAAAGAAAAGAGGAAAGAGAGAAAAGAAAAGAAGGGAAAACCAAACAATTGAGCGGAAATGAAGCATTTTTAAAAGTACTGAAAGATTTATAAAGAACAGAATTTTCACACAAAAATTTGAAATTGGAAATTTTTTTGAAAAAAAAATCAATTTTGAAAAAATCAATTTGGGGCCAAAATAATTCTTTTTTGAAAAATTTTAACCAGCTTTAGTCTCACGATTTTGCTACTTGACTCAATACTTAGTTGCAGCTGCCTATATACTTATAGTTTGCATTAATAAATTGACCTGTATGACTTTTAAAATCCTGTCAAATAAATGCTTTTTCATGTGTATCTGCAGGTCCAAAGTGTGTAGGAAGTGCTTAGGCTATATAGTTGAGCACTATAGAACCCCCTAGATAGACAGTAAATTGTGCTGAAACCAAAACTAACAATATCTGTAGTAAGAACCAAATGATGAAGGGAAAGGTTGATGCAGAGAGGTGCTTAGTGCCTGTGCTTAGCATCAATCAAGGTCAGACCTGAAGTAGTTTGCAGCTGTGGATTCCCTCTCCCTGCCCCATCATCCTCATATACAAATCTAGGAATCAAGCTTCCCTGACAAGTAAAGAGATGATGTGTGTGTGTGTGTGAGAGAGAGAGAGAGAGAGAGAGCATAGTGTGCCTGTTTACATCTCTGCTGGCATGATCAAGGGTGTAACTTCTTTCTAATGACAGGAAGCTGCCAGCCTCTTATGTAGTGGACAGTTTAGATAAGCTAAGTGACTGGTGGGCTCCAAGTAGTTTGGTTGGGAGCAATATTTGTGTTTTCTTGACAGGCTGGAAGTTATCCGTGTTCTTCCCCGAAATTCATTGTTTGTTGTAGGGCTAAATGTAGCCCATGGGTGGGGTGGTCTGAGCTCTCTGTTGTCATATGCTTGTTTTAAACAGTCCCGTGTTTCCACCCACTAGTTGTGAGGAATCAGACTCAAAGGGGTTTGCATTGCAGCCTGCTGATGGTGGTGACCAGATGAAGACAATGGTCCTGTGAGATGCACAAGCTCAAGCCTTACTGAAGTAGCAATATACTCTGCTGGTTAAAGCACAGCATTAGCAGTCAGAATACCTGGCTCTAGTCCTGGCTCTCCTACTGAGTTCCTGCCTAAAGTCATCTTGGCCCCCAGGGCTGACAAAAAGCGAGGGGGAAGCCAGTACAAATTACCGGGACCTGGAGGTCCAGAAGGGGGCTTGGGGCCTGGCTTCCCCGCTTTGTCGGCCCTGTTTAGCCGGTCCATCCTTGCTAGGGGGCCCAAAAAAATTTTTCATTAGGGCCTGAACCCATTCTCGGTGGCCCCATCTACCCCTCCCAACTGGTTGCTTGACCTTGGCTTGAGAGAGGAGCCAGGCAGCCTTCCAGTGTAGGCTCATATATTACACTCCTGCCATATTCGGTAACACTTTAGCTCTATCCCTTATCTTTTCTCATTATACTAAAAGCCCCATCTGTTTGTGGGAAATGCAACATGCAGTGTCTTTGTTCACATATTGGTAAGGATTTAAAAGTATCAAAAATCAAACCCAAAATTCTATCTCAAGCTAACAAACAGGTCTATATACTAACTTTTCATAAAAGAATGATAATAAGCAAATGCTATAATCTTGCTTTGTTTCCTAACATTTACTTTTGGTTTGACAAATTTTACCCAAGCTAAGCTCATATTTCACATTCCAAGTTCACTTAAAAACTCACTTTGACTTCAGTCAAGTGCTTTGCATGCCAAAGAACTGTAGGATCGAGTCACCCAGATATAGACTAGTTTGGACTACATTGCCATACTTACAACCTTGTTCTGTCTTCTGCAAGATTTAGAACTTGCCATGACTACACCAGCCAAACCTATCCCAGATGCAGGGTGATAGCACACTGTCTCCTAATAGTTTATTCTGGCCCTTGTTGCACCTACTTTCTGTGGGATGTCGTGTCAGTTCTCCTCCCAGGCCCATGGGCTTCTCTGTAGCCTTAAATATACCATTCACCTTAGCTAACTCTTGTACTCACATTGTTCTCCTTTCTATACATTTTTCAAGTCTCTGGAGCCTGACTTTTAGCATATGCTCCACTTTTTGGTAAGTGCCCATTTACGTGCTCCTGTCCTGACAACAACATAGACATGGTCTACACTAACAAGGTAAATCAATCCAAGTTATGTAAGATACATAACTTAAGTCAACGTAGCTTAGATCAACTTACACAGTGGTGTCTACACCATGTTATGTTGACGGAAGACACTTTCCCATTGACATAGCTTCTGCTTCTCAGGGAGGTGGAGTACTGAAGTGGATAGGAGAGCACTCTCCCATCAACTTATCTCATCTTCACCAGACCCATTAAGTCGATACCCACTGCATCGATCACAGCAGTGCCACTTTATCCCGTGGTGAAGATAAGCCCATACTTGTAGCAACGCAAAGTAGCAAAGCAACTGATTTGAGATATATGTCTGCAATGCCAAATCTTAATTACATTTGCATAGCAATATTCAAAATGACTTTCTATACTCCTTGCAACAGACAGACAGACGTAAAACCTGTCTTACGTGAGCATTAAAGGAAACTATAAAAATTGGTGTTTTAATGGAGCTCATCTCCAAATAAAAATAAAGCAGGATTGCATAATGGGGGGTACTGTGTAATGATAACAACTATTTGTCCAATGGGAATGAATCAGAAGAAATTTTCAATATTGATATTAATTATTAAAGAATAATAGAAAAACTTAAAGCAATTCACTCATCGATAACTGAAACGTTTTAAAGTGTACTTTTCTCTTCTTGCTTTTTATTTTCTGCAACCTTATTACAGAAAAAAAGTCTGACACTATATGTCCCAGTAGTGGATGAGCCCTCCCTGAAGAATCTGTTTCTTGATACGTGGTGGAACCAGTAGCCTGAAGCTAAAGGAGAAAAGTTTTAGGCTAAATATTGGTAAAATATCTTAATCATCACACCAATTAAACTGATAAGATACATGTCTGAGGCACCATCACTACACATAGTCAGCAATGGGTTATAGAAGACAGTAGTAGATGTTAGCCTTGCAAAAAGACAGAGTGGATAGACGGAGAGTGGCCTCATATGAACCAATTCTCTAAGGTCTCAGTCATGCACCATTGAAGTTTACAGAGTTTTGCCGCTGACTATAATGGGAGCAAGAACAGACCCTAAGGACCCAAATCTAGAGAGATGCTGAGTACTTCTAACTGATGCTAAAGTCCATGGATGGTGCAGATGCTTTATGACTCTCAGGATTTGGCTCATATGACAAAAATCAAAGTCCTAATGCACTGGATTTGAGGAAACACACCATCAGTAATAAGAAGTGAGCACCTGATGCAGGTGTGTATAAGGTACATTCATTCCAAGGATTAGCCAACACTGAGTAAGAGAGAGGCTAAAATTACCTCAACACCTTGGAGGAGGTACTGTTTTCTCACTGAATTACTGCTATCACTTCAGCCTTTCATGTCCTTTAGTCTTTACCAGTCATTTTTGATGCCAAGCCAAGTGGGCACGGGGGGAGAGGGGACTGTTAAGGAGGGCTGATGGGGGCAGCAACCTCTTAATTCAGTTAACGATTGCAGGAAGTGGTTTGTCAGTTTAGAGGTAGTCCCTGCTCAAAGCCAGTGCCCTTCTCAGAAATGAACTTGCACTTCTCTAAAGATAGATTGTGCAAAACACCAGGGGGCCCTCGGGAATCTACAGCCACAATTCCCCAGACAAGGAGTTCCAGAAAAGAATTGAAATGGCCCCACTTTGTGCAGCTGCTCTGTGGACTAAACCAACGCTCAGTGGAGCGGGTCAGTTATGCAAGTTCTCAGGTTTCATATCCGCAGTGACCAAATTTTGTTAAAAATACAACAGCTGCTCGTGTCACTTTTTTCCATGTAATCTTAACTGTAACTTCCAACTGCACATGCATTTGCTGAAATTCTGTGATATTAGTGAGCTGTTTGCAGAAAGTGTGGAAGATTCCAGCTTTGACTCTGAAGAAACAGGTGCTGATTGTGTGATAACCAGATAGATTAGATAAGACAGTTTGCAAACCATAGCAAGTAATCAATCCACTAGGTGATGTTCAGAACACACTATTGGAGCAATGTGACTGGTCACCTGTGTTCGATTAGAATTGCAAAGAAATAGGCAATTAGTATGAAGAGAGATTGTGTCTTAAGGCAGCTACTCCAGGGATCCCTTTTGAAAATAAGGAGGAGATGATTGATATGAGAAAGTATTATGTCTTCTAGTCCAGCCTCATTGGAAATGCAGAATGAGTACCTTCATCATAGTCTAAGAGAAACACTTCTGTTGTGAGACTATTGCATTCATTGCTGAAGAATTGTTCCTGATATTCCATTTAATGATCAAATTGTGTTCTTACATAGTGGTGTAAATCCAGAGTAACTCCATTCATTTCAATAGATTTATGCTCAATGCATTGAGAGCAGAATCATGCCCTACATTTTCCTTTATTAATTTTCATCTCAATTCTCCTAGATAGTTATACCCCTTCCATTACGACACCTTAAACATATGAACTGCCATTCTGGATCAGACCAGAGGTCCGTGTAGCCCAGTATCCTACCGATGACTGTATTGGCAACGTCACAGGAAGAAACTCTGGAGCAGGCCCCAGGGAACATCTCTTCCTAGACCCCGTTACTTAGAGGTTGATCTAAACATCCCTGCTCTCTTTCTCACACTTTGATATTTTTCCTGTTCAAACATTAGTAGATGGTTATCACATCCAATGACAGTGGTGGTACAGGTGTGAATTATTCACCAGTTGTGCTTCTGCCTATCCAGAATGAATTTATTTGTTATTTTTCTCCCCATGAGAGTATTTTTGCTCTCCTCCAGCCCAAAACATTAATGCAAAACTTTTAAAAATTAAAACTTAAGGGTTGGGATGTTTTTAAAAGTTAAAAGTTTTAAATTAAAAGTTTTTAAAGAGCGTAAAATAAAGATGGCAGACCAGATTTACAGCAGTATAATTCCACTGGACCAAATTCAGGGGTTAGTCTAAGACAGTCATAGCAGGAGTGAGCCCAGGGAGGCAAGGATGAACACAAAGTTATATAGTCCTTTTAAAACTCTCACAGCCAGTTCTGCTCTCAGTTACATCAGTGTAACTCTCGAGTAATTCTATTGACCTTAATAGGTTACTTGAGATTTCTACTGCTTTAACTTAGAGCAGAATTTTGCTTATGAACTTCATTGCATTGTAGAGGAGTGCAAAGTTCTGCTGCTTCTTGCCCTTGAATTAGAAGTCCAGTCTTTACTGGGCTTCTTTTAGCTATTGCCAGGCTGAGAACAAGCACCAAAATATAGATCTGACTCCTGAATTTAAAGGCAGCTACTAGTGGGGATATTCCCTCTGCCCAACACCAGCTTGTTACTCTTCTGAGAAAAATGACGTGTTCTTAATTCAGTTTAGCTAACCCACAGTAACTAACTTGGGTTAAAACAGCAGTGAAGACACGGCAGTAGGCTTTTAACTTAGGTTAGCAGCCCCAGCTCAATCAAGCCTCTCAGGCAGCCTGAGGCTGAACTCAAGCTGTTAACCAGAATTAAAAGACAAGTTGCTGCATCTGCGCATTATTTTAACCTGAATTAACTGACTCAAGTTAAAAGTGGAGTTGCCATGTCTGCACTGCTATTTTAACCCAAGTTAACTGTGCATCTTTTTTTTCTTTTTTTGCAGTGTGGAGAGACCTTCACTGTGGCTGAAGAACTAATACATTTTCACTCTCGTTTCTCCTCCCAATCCCAGCTTTTTGTATGCAGTTACATCCCCTCTCCTGAGCTCTAATCCCTGGTGGCAGCAGCTCCACCATGCCTACACAGACAGACTGACTCGGTCCGTTGACATTGCGCAGAGCTGGCCGTTAGACATTTTGCAGGGAAATAGAGACAAATACTGTGCCAATAGATTTTATCTCTAAAATCATGAGTCTCAGTGCACTTTGATACGAGGATTTCATAGCAATTTATAAATATTAAGTAAGCCTCCAAATTAGCTAATTAAAGCTACCTTCAATCCCTATGAAGCAGGTATTAGCATATCACTTCCAAGCCTGTCTCCCAACTTCATGCCTTTGATCCCTTAAATCCCATACACATCTACCAGGAAACCATTCAGTCACGAGCCACCAAAGATACCTGCCTCACATCACACTGGTAGCTGTACCACTAGTAAGTAATGGACAGCCTGCAAACTTGCGCTCTACATCTCCCAGAGAGGTTCTAATAAAAACAGCACCAACAAGAAGTCACTGCATTCACTGAGAGCTAGACTGCGCATGTCGTTACTCCTCAAAGGGGCTAATGCAAGGAAGTGTCAATAACATAGTGGAGGGTTGCACAACCTCCTCTGCAGCTGTGAATCTTTGAATCAATGGTCTGCTACTGTTCACTCCTTCCATAACCTCTCTGTCTTCTTATGGAATAATTTAGCTTTTGTGATAACTCATAAAATAATCATACGTTGAACCACAGAACACTGGGATTTTCAGGATTCTGTGGTGGATGAATCAGATGAGTGAATGAGTGTTCTCAGCCCTTCCAGCATCCAGCTTTGCTAGTCAGGGTCTGCTCTTGCATGCCTCGCTCACCCAAAATTCCCACATTAGGCCCTAGTTTGTAATTTAGCCAGAGATTCTCCCCTTCCCCCTGCATCCTCTGTACAACAGAGAGCTGGCCACACAGCAAGAGAGGAAATGAACAACATCTGGTGAGATTCCTCCCTCTCGTAAGAATTGTGAGCGAACAGCTGTGTCAGGCATTTCATCCAGTTCTGGAAGAGGGAAAGAAATCCTTTTACCACACCCCCTAATTCTGGCATTTGCACTGGCCCTGAAAGATAATCTTTTGATTTACTTTCCTGAAAATATACTGGAATTGTATCCCATGTAGGGAAGATATCCTTGCTGTGAATATATATTTGTTTTTAAGGTGGGAGGAAATTTGTTCAAAAATATATTTAGTATTTTGTTATATTTCTAGTGCATTTAAGCTCCATTCTAACAAAACATTTAAGCATCTGTGTAACTTTTAAGTATGTGAGTCATATCATTGGAGTCAATGAGACTACTCACATGTTTGAAGTTACACATGTGCTTAAGTGCTTTGCTGGATCAAGGCCTCCGTGCTGATAAAAACTGCTGGACCGAGACTCCTGGAACTTGGAGTCCCCGTTCTAGTCACAGAATGGATGCAGGGCAGCAGCAGCAGCCATCAGACAGGTACAACACGGGCAGTAGTAAGGCAATTTTCCTCTCTCTGCCCAGCCAATATGCCTCCACCCTGACTCGGAAGGACAGAGCTAAGTCTCAGGTTGAGAACAGTTCACTCTGTGTGGCCTATTCAGTTCCTGGCACTGCCGACACTGCCAACAAGTCATCAGTTAGTCCCAATGGCCACGGTGATTATTGTGATGTAGACATTTGGCCACGGAGACCCACCACTTGATTTCATGTTATTCACCAAAGAGTCATTAGATAACAATGATGAGCTCACATCCAACCTTGACTCTGCTTACGAAGCAACTGAGGAGATGGGGTGCAAAGACTTACTCATTCTCAATCCTGGGACAGTTGTGTGTCAGGTCAATCCCTCAGTGTAGCCTGAAGCAGCTGGAATTATTCTCAAGTAAGTCAGCAGCTAACAGCCCCAGTGGGCCACTGTGCTAGCCAGAGGTCAGTGGAAGCCTTAGCCATCTTTTCTCTGGCCACACTGCTTATGCCAGAAGCAGGAGCTGAGGAGCAATGTAGGAAGTGTTACACTGGTTCTACACCCCTGAGGACCTCTTCACTGCTGTGCTGGCTTTAGGGCTAGATTCCACGAGTGGTATGGTGCAAAGCAGAGACTCTACATCCACAGTCATTACCAACCTGACCTGCTATTTGAACTGAAAAACAGACAAATACATTGGCCAGATAGACAGACTTTGGGCCAAATCCTGGACCCTACAAGCAGACCAAGCGTCTAGTCTGTGTGCTGGAGAGCTACACAGGGGCTGCAGGCACACTTTTAGCCCTGTGCTCTAACTACTGCACAACATTGTCAGGGATACCTAAAGGCAACCAGCTAGTTAGGTTATCTTGAGCCTCATCATTTCCCCTCCTCCTGTCCCGATATCATCCCAGTTGTCTTTCATGTTTAGATCTGGTCATGCAAACTATTCCAGACTGGAAAAAGACAAAAACTCTGAAGAAGAGGGGAAAGGAGTTTTTCAGCACCACTGAGTGGGCCAACATCGTTGAAATCTGAGCTCTCTTGGCAAGGTGCCTCCATTAGGAAATGGGTACTGCAGTGTTAGATCTCCCCCTTTCCCAGCATCAGCCACCCACACCTACAGACATATGCAAAGTCCTCACCAAAATGGTGAGATTCATTACTGTAAATGCCATGAAGAATTTAGATTGACAAAAGAAAGAGGGAGGCAGCTAATAACAGGCATATATGTAATGAAAGGAAGTAAGCTGTGTTATTAAGATTAAACTATAGACTGAAGTTTTGCCAATAAGCCATGTAACAGCACGGGTTTATGATTTCATCATCCACGTTGCATGATAGCAGATAATTAATAAAACATTTGCATTTGGGTTCGGACAAAATATTACTGTCGGGGTAAGTATGCAAATGTCTCACATCTTCACAGGTTTATTGCTTGTGAATGCAGAGTTAAAGAAGGGAAAAAATAGCAATGACAATAAAACATACTTTTCCATCTAAAATAGGAATTGAGCAACTAATCAGTGAGAGACTTTAAGCAGGATGTTTGTTTTTGTAAAGTTGTTGCTTTTTTATCCTTATTATTTATTTTAACAGCATCTGTCTTATACAGGCTCTACTTATACAGCCCCTATCATTGTAGTGCCTGAACTTCTTCACAGTTTCACTGGGAGATAGGGCAGTGCTTTTATCCCCATTTTGCAGATGGGCTACTGAGGTACCGAGAGGCTAGGAGACTAGCCCAGGGTCATACAGGCAGCCTGTGGTAGAGCAGGGAATTTAACCTAGGTCTGCTAAGCCTTAGGCCAAACATCCTAACCACCAGACGAGAGCAGGGCAGCCCAGAGGATTCAGGGGGCCTGGGGCAAAGCAGGGGTAGCTGCAGCGCTTGTACTTACCTGGTGGCGGTCCGTGTCTTCAGCAGCATTTCGGCGGCGAGGGGAGCCCTTCAGTCGAGCCAAGTCTTCAGCAGCACTGAAGGGCCCCCTGCTGCCTAAATGGCACTGAAGATCCAGACCGCCACTGGGCCAGGGCTTGCGTGGCCCCTGCGGGGCCCAGGGCCTGGGGCAAATTGCCCCACTTGCAGCCCCCCTGGGCAGTTCTGGACGAAAGCAGCCTTCCTTCTTAAAGGAACCACACAATGTTCATGGCAGAGGAAAAAAAAATGTCAAAAAATAAAAACTCAGACACACAGGAGTGTCTGCTCCAGCCTGCCACACATGAAATTATTGGGTGCTTCTTTTGTTTTAATTTAAAGGTGAAATATAATTTGGATTTGTGTCTCAGTCCTGCAAGCAATTATGCACGTGTGTAGCTGTACTCACATGAGTAGGCTCTCTGGTTTCAATCGCATGCTCAATTGTTTGCAGGACTGGACCTTAGTTTCTTCTCAAACTGAAATGACACACAGAGCATCTGTAGTAACCACAGGATGGCTATGTTGAGGGGTGGAGAGTTGGTGAAAATTAATTAACCCCCTTTTGCTGCTTCCCTCACTTGCTACTGGCCCTGATTTTTGTGGCAGGGAAATCTTGCATATCTTGGACTGGCTTCAAGCTGTGCAGGCCAACACACAGCCAAGAAATGAGGTTGGTCTATATATATGGGGGGAGGGATAACTCAGGAGAGAACTGGCCTGCTAAACCCACGGTTGTGAGCTCAATCCTTGAGGGGGCCACTTAGGGCTATGGGGCAAAAATCAGTACTTGGTCCTGCTAGGGGCTGGACTCAATGACCAGGGGCTGGACTCAATGACCTTTCAGAGTTTCTTCCAGTTCTATGAGATAGGTATATCTCCATATTTTTATAAGACTCAAAAAAGAGTCACCAGTTTGGGTTCACATGAGATGAGGACAATATTTAACATATTCAATTCATAAGGGTTTGCATCCCCTGAATTTTGCTTTGAATTTCAGGAACTAAAAATCACAAATAGAAGCTCAGCCAAAAACCACATTTTACATGCATTTCCACCCAGAACGATAAATCAGCTCATCAGAGCCACTTGAAACTTGCTCAAAATTTTGCCTAAATTGGTTTGAAACTTGGTGGGACTTGGTCAAAACTCAACCTAAGCTCTCCAAAGGGTTCAGAAACCTTGGTAAACCGTCCTCAAGAATTGGGGTCATAATTGAAAGTGAAACCAGGGCAGTTTTCTTCTGCCTACACATCCAAAGGAGGACTAAACTCTTCAGTCTCAAACCGCAAAAGGGAAAATAAAAGTTTCCCAATGTCTGTTTGGGAACTAGTGATAAAAATACTTTGTATAACAAAGCTCTTGCCAATACATTGTCATCATCCAGGTTTCAGTGCTGTCAGAGCAGAGAGATCTATAGCAAACTCTAGAATAAGCAGGCAGATGGTAAGTAAACTGTGCAGATTCACTATTTCCCAAACCTGCATTGAGCTGAGGGACGTCTTTTTTGATTGCTTATACTTTCTCTCTTTCTGGTTGACATACAGCTAAGAGAGATAAATGTTCTGCATAGAAGTAGGATAAAAATAACTTCACAGAGGAATAGGATGACCCGACAACAAATGTGAAAAATCGGGATTGGGGTGGCAGGCAATAGGAGCCTATATAAGATAAAGACCCCAAAATCAAGACTGTCCCTATAAAATCAGGACATCTGGTCACCCTACGGGGGAACAAAGGCTTCTGTATTGCAAGCTGCTGGGTACCCTCAATGTCCATTGAATTCAGTGAGTGTTGAGATTGCTCAGGAGGTGCCCAGCACCTTACAGATTTAAACCTCAGAAGCACGTGCATTCCTCTGAATCAAGGACTGTGTGGATTTGCTCTGCTAGTCTCTAAAAATCTAACTTGAGTCACACGTTTAAAGATAATGCTCAAATTCAAATGGATAAAAAAAATCCGCTAACAGTTTGGAAGCTGCCAAACTACAAAATGTTTTCTTTGTGTTATTTTTTTCAGCACTGTAGGTCTGTGTGTTATTGGTGTGTGTGCTTTGAATAAATCACCTTATTTATTATTCAAATAAAAAAAATGCTCAGGTTCACTCCTTCCCCCGCTCCTTTACCCACCCCCGCTACCCCCATTATTTCTAGCTCAAAGATATACCATACAAAAGTAAAGGTATTAAAATCATTCTGCTTTTTTTTTTTGCAGTGTTGTTGTAGCTATGGCGGTCCCAGGATATTAGAGATATAAACTCTTCTTCAGGTCTGGGAAAGGAGAAGACCTCCCACTTTTTGAAGCGGAGCCTGCCCCCTTCCTCTCCTCTTCCCAACCCCCTGGCCAGGTCAGCAGATGGTGGAGCCTGGCTGGAGAGCTCAGGTAGTTGTGGGAGCCACACAGAGCCTCCACCTACTCACAGTGCGGGGGGGGGGAGGGTGAGAGCAGCCCCTGGCCTGTGTCCCCGCTCCCCAGGCTTCCCACCCAGCCCATGGCAGGTGTAGGGTCTGCAGCTTTGCACTGGCTCACCACAGCTGCCTGTGGGGCTCTTACTCCAACCTGGCTCTGATTGGGGGTGGGGGGAGCTCAGAGTCGCAGCCCAGCTATGGTAAGAGCTGCATGGGTAGTTGTGGAGAGCTGCAGACCCCCCACCTGCCCTGGGCAGGGTTGCTTGGGGTGGGGACATGGGCCAGGGGCTTCTCTAGGCAGGCCCCCCCACCCTGGGCAGGTGAAGGGCCCTCTGTGGCTCTCCATAGTTGCCCACACGGCTCTTATCATGGCCAGGCTGTGGCTCCGAGGCCCTGTCCCCTGGCTGGAGCTGGGTTGGGGAGAGCCACGTGGGCAGCCTGGGTCCCTCCACATGCCCTGGGTGGAGGACCTAGAGGATGAGGCCACAGGCAGTGGGCTGCTTTTGGTCTCACCCCTCCCCGGGCAGGGCGACATGGGAGTGGGCTCCCCAACCCTGACTGAGCTTCTGGCTTGGCTGGGGACAGGACCTTGCCTGGGGGGGGCAGCGCCTTGCAGGGGTGGGGTCTCCAGCCATCAGTCCCTCCACTTTTGGGACTGCTCCGACTCCCTTGCTCTGTGTAGCTTTCACCAGCTGAAGTTGGTCCAATAAAAGATGTTATCTCACCCACCTTGTCTCAGCTGCTTTCTGTTATTACTAGAAGTATAGCAGTGAGTTAATGACTTAATACCACATGGCATTCTGCTTTAAAAAGTAGCACTATACTAATTCAGTGCAGTGCACATTAAATGGACTAAAAACCAGTTAACAGATAGTTCTAAAATAAAAGTAACTGGTAATGGGGATCCCACAAGAATCTATTCCTGCCCCAATGCTATTCAATATCTTTACCAATGATCTAGAACAGTGGTTCTCAAACTTTTTTTTCCCGTGGACCACTTGAAAATTGCTGAGGGTCTCGACGGACCACTTAATGATCTTTCCAAATGTTGTTTGTACTGTTAGCTAACTATTGTAAAGCACTTTGGATAAAAGCACTATATAAAAAAAAACTTCATACTAATAAATGTTTTTTTGTTCTACAAATAAAAGCACACAACTCATATTTTAATATCAGTAGTCTTACCTTTCTAATGTGATGGATGTGCCCTCTCTCCCCCTCTGTGGCAGCCCCTGAGTTGGGGCTGGGAAGGAGGGGGGGTACCTCCCTCTCTCCTCCACCACAGCAGCCCCCAAGCTTGGGCTGGGAAAGAAAACCATCTCTCCCCAGCAGCCGCAACCCTGAAGCTGGGGAAAGTTGTCTCTTTCTCTGGCCACCACAGCCCTGCACATCCCAAATTCCCCTCACCCCCTCTTCTCACCCCACTGCCCCCTCCCACCTACCCTCTATTCCCTCCAAAGCCACCACTTCACTTTACATGTGTGTCTTCTCCAGGATCCACCCACCTAATTAGTGGAGCCACACCAGTGCAGCTACACTAATTAGGTGGGTGGGTGTGAAGGCGCTCAGGCACGCACCTTAGAGGGAACTATCCGCAGACCACCTCAGTGGAGCTCCTCTGTGGACCACAGTTTGAGAACCTCTGATATAGAAGAAAATATAAAAGTATGGATGGTAAATTTGTAGATGACACAAAGATTGGTGGAATGGTAAATGATGGGGACAGGTCACTTACACAGAGTGCTTGGTAAATTGCCCTCATTTGAACAATACACATCTTAATATAGCTTATGCAGAGTCATACACCTGGTAACAAACATATAGATCACACTTGCAGTCTGAGGGACTGTATACTGAAAAGCAATAAGTCCAAAAAGTCCTTAGGAGTCATGGTGGATAACCAATTGAAAATGAGTTCCCAGGATGATGGCGTGCTTCAGTGTATAAACAGGGGGATATTGTGTAGGAGTAGGGAGCCGGTATTACCTCTGCATATTGCACCAGTGAGACCATTTCTGGAATAATATGTACACATCTGATGTCTACAGGTCACAGAATTTGTTGAAAAACTGGAAGAGGTTGAGAAAAGAGAGGCAAGAATGATTCAAGGCCTGAAAACCTGCTTTACAGCAAGTCACTTAAGATTTTCAGTTTATTTGACTGGTGCAGGAGAAGGTTAACTATGGTTGCCAACTTTCTACTCCCACAAAACTGAACACCTTGCCCCTCCCCTCACCCCACCCTTCCTCCAAGGCCCCACCCCCTGCTCACTCACCCCACCCTGACTCACTCACTCGTTTTCACTGGGCTGGCTCAGGGGGCTGGGGTGCAGGAGGTGGTGAGGGCTGCAGCTGGGGGTGCAGGCTTCAGGCTGTGGCCAGAAATTAGGAGTTCAGAGTGCAGGAGGGAGCTCCAGGCTGAGTCAGTGGGTTGGGATGCGAGAAGGGGCTTCGGCTGGGGGTGCAGATTCTGGGGTGGAGCCAGAAATGGCAGGTTCAGGGTGCAGGAGGTGGCTTCGGGCTGAGGAAGAGGGTTGGAGTGTGTGGGGGGGGGGGTGTTGAGGGCTCTGGATGGGGAGCCAGGGATGAGGGATTTCGGGTGCAGAAGGGGGCTCTGGGCTGGGGATGAGAGATTCAGAGTGCAGGAGGGGGCTCTGGGCTGGGGCAGGCAGCTGGGGTGTGTGGAGGGATGAGGGCTCCAGCTGGGGTTGCGGGCTTTTGGGTGGGTCTGGGAATGAGGGGTTTGGGGTGCAGGAGGGGGCTCTGGGCTGGGACTGAAGAGTTTGCAGGGTCGGAGGGGGATCAGGGCTGAGGCAAGGGGTTGGAGCACCGGGGGGGGCTTAGGGGTGCAGGCTCTGGGTGGCACTTACCTCAAGCAGCTGCATGTCTCCCCTCCAGCTCATATGCATGTCCCCCCCTCCAGCTCTGAGTGCTGCCCCGTCTGCAGATGCCACTCCTACAGCTCCCATTGGCTGCAGTTTCTGGCCAATGGGAGCTGCAGGGGAGGTGCTTGGGGCAGAGGCAGCATGCAGAGCCCCCTGGCTGCCCCTACTTGTAGGAGCTGTAGAGGGGACATGCTGGCTGCTTCCTGGGAGCTGTGTGGTGCAGAGGCTAGCAGGAAGCCTGCCAGCCCCACTGTGCAGTGCATCAACTGGACAGTCAATGGCCCGATCAGCACTGCTGACCGGAGCTGCCAGGATCCCTTTTCGACTGGGTGTTCCAGTCAAAAACCAGGCAGCTGATCACCCTAAGGTTAACAAGTGACTTGATCACATGCCATATGTACCTACTTGGGGGGAGGATTTCTGATAGTAAAGGGATCTTTACTCTAGCAGACAAAAACATAAAAATTTCCAGGGGCTGGAAGGTGAAGCTAGACTGCTTCAGACCAGAAATAAGGTGTCCATGGTTAAGAGTCAGTGCAATTAACCACTGGAAAAACTTAAGAGAAATGTTATATTTTCCATCACTTAAAGTCTTTAACACAAGACTGGATCTCTTTCTAAGAAGTGCTATAGCTAAAACAGAAGTTCTGCTCTTACCCACATGCTCACGGTATAATTAATCACCAAATTTGGGGCAGGGAAGGAATTTTCCCAGAGGTCAAATTGGAAGAGATTGGGCAGGAAGGGGGTTAGCCTTCTTCTCCCACATGGGACACGGTTTGAATTAGAGTAAATGGTGGATTCTCTGAAACTTGACACCTTTATATCAAGATTTGAGAACTTCAGTAACTCACCCAAGAGGCCATGGGCCTGCTACAGGAGTGAGTGGGTGGGTGAGACTCTGTGTCCTGCAGTGTGCAGGTCAGATTAGATGATCCTGCTAGTCCCTTCTGGCCTTAAAGTCTGAGAGTTTATGATGCAAGAGCTACTTGGTGGAGTCCAGCGGCACCTTAAAGACTAACAAATTTATTTGAATATAAGCTTTTGTGGGTTAAAAAAAAACACTTCTTCAGATGCATGGATGAATCTGAAGAAGTGGGGTTTTTTTACCCACGAAAGTTTATGCCCAAATACATTTGTTAGTCTTTAAGGTGCCACCAGACTCTTCGTTGTTTTTGTGGATACCCCCTGATACTTGAGCTACTTGCTGAAATTTTATATCATGTGTTATTCCAGGGGTAAGACTAGAAGATCGTCATCATCCCTTTTGACCTTAAAAATATATGAATATATTAATCTATGAAGAAAATGCAAGACTCAGCACATAATTCTTGTGTCAGTTCAATGAAAGATTTTCATGGAACAGTTCATTAGGGGTTTCTCCAAAGCTCACTGAAGTCAGTGAGAATATTTACATTCACATCAATGGGAATTGTATTGAGACCTTATTTTCTGTAACAAACACCACTGCTTGAGCTCTGTTTTCCTATTGCCTTTTAATGCAAAGATTCTCCTTGGCAGTCCCATAATGTTCTCATTTCCTTCAGGTGTGCAGATTGATGACAGAACCATGCTGAAATAAGAGCTAAATGAGGTGAAAATATATCCCATAAAAACTCCCATTAAAGAGAGCCTTCTTACTGCTCCGACTTGGATAGCTTTATTTTATTCCTTCCAGGAAACAGAAAACCCTTAATCCAGTAAGAATGCAGCTAGAATCAAAGAGCAAGAGGTGGCATTAGGTTGCAAGAAGAAAAAAAAAAAAGAAGAATTTTACAGCACACTTGGAATGAATGGGATATCATTATAGCCACGGCATAGCTCCACAGCCCTCAGACAGAGAGCAGAGCGGATATGGGAGAACAATATGATAAACTGTCAAGCTATGAAAAAAAAATCCATGCTCAAATAACACGGGGTTACTGTAATGTAACAGACCATTGAGTGCCTAATGACCCAGCCTCCATTAGGAAATATATGCATAAAAAAGTACATGAACTGCTTGTATTCCGCCATACTTAACTGAGAAAATTGAGAGAAAGAATCAGTGTGAGAACAGCTTACTCTCAAACAAAGACTCTGTCTCATCTGTAAATCAGATATAATCTGTCCCCCAACTCCATCTCATGTTATTTATTTTCCTTTTTAAAAAAAACAGATCCTGTTCAGTATAGCATCCCAGATTGTGGGGAAGTGATGGTTTGTGTCAGGTACAGTGTGTGAATGCCACACGCATAGCTTAGGCTACATGAGTGGTTGTATGGTTCTCTGTTCAGGCTTGTTTATCTTCAGTTTCAGTGCAGGGTATCTGGCTGATTTTTTTTTTATTGCTACGTTAATGCGAATGTAATAGATCACATTCTGCTCTCAATTACCCTGTGCAATGCTACTAAAGTCAATGCAGGATAGAGAAGGGTAAATGAGGGCACAATTTTGCCCTGGGTCTATGTTTTATGGCACCTGCACAATAAGGTGCAATATACACATATTGAATTTGCTATATTTTCATATATACATGCATATCACAATATAACCATTCTGGGACAAATCCTGAAAGGTACTGAGCCTCTGAGAACTCCCCTTCAAGTCAATAGAATGGGGAATGCATAACAGGACCTCAGCACATCTCAGCATTTGGGCCTATGTCATTTTTCATGTGGTGTTGTCCAATGAGAGTTTTTCTTTGCACTTAATCTGTTTCGTGATTTTCTTATATCCCTTGATGTTGCGAACACAAAGAGACAATTACATAGAGTTCATTTAGCATACAGAGACACTCACATTCAAATAGATATTGACTGGCTTGGAAGCCAATGGCAACACAGGACCAAGTGGGACTATAGTTCCCCATCGATTGACCTGAAGTTGGAGGTTAAGGGGGAACATTATATAATGAAAAGAACTCGAGCTAACATGATGGGAGGGGGCTGTAAAACAACATTTTCCTTCCACACCCTGTGATCATACCACTATGCCTGGAATCAGCCTTTGGATTTGGGGGAGGGTCTTCAAAATGGTTCTTTGCTTCCTCCTAAATTTTCAGACAGCCATCAGCCATGTCTGCTACAAGCGTACAGCCAAGATGCTCATGCTGGGATCCATGCATAGTTGTTAACACTTACCTTTAAATGTCAAGGGACAAGTCTCCAGGCCCCTGATAATAAGCCCGTTGATGTCAATGGGAGTCTTCTATTGGCTTTGGATCAGGCCTTATATGAGCTGTTAGGGTGAGGTAGCAAGGGAAGGGTGGCTGCTGGTCCCCATCCACCAAATGTAAGGTTTTCTCTGTCTTCTTCTGCAGTTATTTAACTGCAGAATCCAGCAACACAAACACCATAATACAAGGGATCAAGAACGCAGCCCTTTGCCTCAGATGTACAGAAATACAAGAAACTACAGCCAAATAAAGGTGGGTATGTTAAATAGAACTCACCAATCCCCTTAAAAGTTCTGCATATGCTTTCTTGTTTATTCACTTCCTCCCATCCTTTATCCCCTTTCCTCTCCTTCCCTTCTCTGACACAGTGTATGTACCTAGGCACCACTCAGGTTCCCCTTAAACCTTATTTTGATCCTTTGGCCTGGCTCTTGTTTTGGGTATATTGCATCTGCATAAACCTACTCACAGGAATAAAGCAAGCAATATTGGGGCCACAGGGCAGTAGCAGGTGATATTAGGAAACTGAGCCCAGTTGCCTTTCATAGAAAATGTTGCCCTACCATGAGGCCAGATTGCAGTCCCCATGCAGGCGTGCCTGAGTACAGAGAGGTGATAAGGTGCCTTTTCTCCACTTTAAGCCCCACCATCACTGCCATGCAAAGGTTACAAGTGGGGTCCCTTCCGCATGCAGGCACTGCTCAGTGCTTGCTCTCAGGGTCCTGCCTCCCTGCCACTCTCAATGGCCAGAGTCGCTGTCGATCATGGAGGGGAACATGCGCTTCCTCCTTGCAGGAGTGTAACATTAAGCGTTCTCCATCTGCATGCCATGCACCTTGGGAGGCATCATTTCTCCCCAAGGCCCTAATGCTTCCTGGTGACCTTGCGCCTGCCCTTGACATAGGGCTGTGGCCTAAAACCACAATAGAGCCCATAGGAACTTTGTGTATAAAAGGCTTCCATTTCGTAGAATTCATTGTCTGCTTTAAATAAGTGTTTGCAGAGCAATTCCATTGTGAATTTTCCTCCGTCTTAATTCCAGGGTTGATAAAAGGAACTGCAGCCCCATCCATCACCCCCATCCCACACAAATCAACTGCCCTGGTTTGGACCAAGCTATGCTTTGGCAGCAGAAAGGCTCTCATCTCCAAACAGATTAAAACACCCAGTTCAGAAAGTCTGACATATGCACAATGTTGTACTGCGGGAACAAAGAGATTGACAGGCGGTTACTCAGTCCTGAGGATTCTCTGGTGTGATTGTTCTCTGTCTAACTTTAGAGTGACAATATCATCTTATTATAGCTAGAGTGATCTGTTCTGAGGGTGTGCTTTTACTTACCTGGGTGCCTGGGTGTTTGGGGATTCTAGGTGTGTCCATAGACTGCACTGTAGACGGAGCTTCAAACATATTAATTACTCATTTGGGTGCTAGCATCTACTGTTGGTGGATTTTAACTCCCTAGATATCTTAGCTGTGATTTTGCAGGGTGTGGAAATACATACTAATCCTTTCTCCAACATCCTGAACCTATGCATGACATCTTCCCTGTCCTCAGATCCAAGAGATGAGGTGCAACACTTTGAAGATATTATCCTGAGGTACAAGAGCCAAATCCCCTTTTCTTGCCACTGATTCCACTCTTGTACTCAGCAGCTCCTTCCCATCCCATGTCTCAGAAAGATGCTATGGTTCTCAATCATCCTTGGCTGCCACATCATCCCACTATGCAAACTTGTGCCATTGCCAGGGAGAGCTGCAGCCAAATGATGGGAATGCAGTTTCCTGCCACAAGAAACGGAGCTGCTGCAGCAGATGTTTAATGAGTACCCTTTCCCTAAGATTTGTGCTGACGAGGGATGTGTAATCAGTTTGCATCAAAAAATGACTGACCTGAACTTTTACTCAGAAGTCAAACGAACTGACCTAGAGACTGGTTTGAGAAACTGTGAAGTTTACACTGAGAGAGAGGTTTTGGGCACTGAAAGATTAATACACAACTGCAGCACTACTCTGACAACAACATTCCAGCACAATGCACAAGCCCTTTCATGGAATGCCTTAAAAATAATGCTAAGTTATCACAGCACAACAGAAGCACAGAGAATATAATACTAGCATATAATAAACAGGACTCAATTTGTGGCAAAGGTTGCTGGCAGTGGTAATCCCACCTGTAGTAGGGCCACAGTGATGAGAACTATCCACAAACCCTGCTTTGCCAAGTTAAGGCATAAAATCTCCAGATTTCTGAACCTCCTGTTTGAAAATGTATTACACAGACAGATATTTCTCCAACTGTTTGTAGCAAGAATTCCATCAATTCATTTGGAATTGGCTCATCAAGTTGTGTGACTGGTCCCCCGAGTTACGTGATATTTTTTCTGTTATTTGATTTGATAACATGCTTTCTAAAGTACAGCCTCAAACCAGATTTGTTTGCACTCAGAATGAATTTCATTCTGTGCCAAAACTCATCCAATTCTTTGATTACCCCTCAGTTTTGGGCCCAAATGTTGCAGTTCAGGAAACATTCATACAAACAAAAACATTCATTCAGGAAAAGCAAACAAAAAATGGAATCTAAACAGGCCAGATCTGTTGCTAATTCAGCAAGCTATGAGAAGCCAGGTTTTTACATTTTTCCACCAGCTCTCATATGTACAATAACATGACATCACCTGAATACTACTACTATCTTAGGAACTGAACCATAGCCCATTGAAGACAATGGGATTCTTTCTATTAACTTAGTGCACTTTAAATCAAGCCCTTAGTTAAAATGGTTGAATTTTTTGTTTTGTTTTATAACCCTCCTTTGTAGAGCACAGGATTCCTACCCTGAATTTTACTGAGTGGTGATATAGGGTGGGAATCAACCCTGCTAGGCACCCCTCTCTTCTATCAGCTTTTGTTCATGTTGTATCACCCTTCAGAGACTAGTTTTCACTATGATGCACCTTTTGCAGCCATCCACACCTGTGCAAAGCAGGTGTCAAATGTTACCAAATCATAATGCCAGCATTTCCCCAGGCACATTTGGGACCTGAACCACCACACAAATAATTAAGGCATTCACTTCACTTTAGATTGATTGATAAAATGGAATCAGACAAGATGAATTTTGATCCCCTTTTATCTCTGAATGCTTTGTGTTATGAAAGGGGGTTAGATAACATGTCAACTAATGTATCATGTCACATTCCATGACTGTTTGATGCCATTTAATGCAATACATTCGGGCACATCATGATGTGATGACACAAAATGAGAGAGAAGTCAAACATTACCCACTCTTAACCCTTAGTCAGTGAAAAAAACAAAGCCAGATTCTGGTTGTCCCATGATCTGCTTATTCCCTAAGTTTAAAAATTAAGGAAGTTTGTTCTGGGTGTTCTTCAGTCCTACGTCATTATGAAATGTTGAGATGGCCAAAGTATCTATGCTCTGGACTTCAAAGAGCCAAAAAAAGAATCTGAGAAATCATCTGAAAAATGTAAGTCGTTGTTCCTGGAGTGTCAAACTGAGCTGATATTCTGTGCCTAATAAGCTGCAAAGCCATAGGTATAAGGAACCATAGGAAAGAAAAGGCAGGAGAGATCAGATGGAAGTACCTAGCATAATGGGGCCCTGGTCCACTCGTGGTGCGCCAAACAGAAGATCTGCACACAAAGGCCATGCATAACCAGTGCAGGTTTGTGAGTATTGGAGCAAGGCGAGAAGTAACAAGCAGGACAAGAAGGTAACCTAACCCTGCCATAATGAAAGCGCTGCTGGCTGCTGCCAAATTAGTCCTGTCTACTAGCAGGAATAACATCTAAAAAAGAGGAACACCTTGCTAAGGGCTTCCTTAACTTGATGAAGATCATACCTGAGACCAATTAGGCCGCAAAAGTCACTAACATGACACCAAGTTCCCTGCTCCTTTCCAGAACCACCCGCAGGCTTAAATTTACAACTCCCCATAACATTCTTAGCAAAGATCATCTCCATCCACATCATTTGGATCTTATATTCAAATTTCAAACACCTTGCCATTGGGGTGAGTTCAGAGCCAGGATTCTGATTCAGCTTTTTCTCTATTTAAATCTAACATACACTGTGTCCTTTTTTTTTTTTTTAATTACCAACTACATGGCATTAGGCAGTACCCCTGAAAAATCCACATGTTGGTAAGCATGGAATGTCAGAGGTAGCTCCTCTTTCTTCCTCACTTCTCTTCCTTCTCCATTCTTTGCTTCCTCCACTGATTCTGCCTTACAGACACCTCATTTTTGTACCTTGACCTTGTTGCACTTCGCTGAGCTTTGAAATTGCACCCCTAGAGGTAAGTAGCTGACACAGTGGGTAGTATTGGTAGGGAACATAAAGAGAACTAACGAAACAAGAAAAGTAGGAATACGATTAGGATTACTATCAGTGATTTGTATTCCTGTACTACTTAGTAGCCCCAACCAGGATTGGCACTAGTGAAGGTCAGAAAATGAGTTTCTTTTTTGTGGAAAAATTTCAAAAAATAAAAAAAAAAAATTCCCATGGAAAATTTTGACTTTTAGTCAAATAACTGAAAAGTTTTGAGCTGAAAACTTTGGGTTTTGAGTTTGGGTTTTTTTGATACAAGCTGAACACTTCCTCAGAAAAACTTTTATCTCCTATATGTATACAACTCTGAGTATCACACCTGCTTTGAGGCAAACAATATAGCTCAGTGTGTGAACAAGATTTTAGATCTCAGATTGTAATACTGGCCTGACTTTGTCTTGGTTTGTTCCCACACAATCTTGAAGAACTCTGGAAGTAAACTGTGTAATGGTATATTTTCGTTAATCATCTCCACTGCTGTAGAAACATTACACTATCTGCAGAAAATGTTTAGCTTACAGTGTGAGAAAGCGAGAGAGAAAATTTCTAAAGTGTCTGACATTAAAAATGGCAATGAGCATATCTAGTTATATCATTTAACAGCTGGCAACTATGAATATGATATGGCAGATCACAGCTAGGCTGGACTTACAAAGTCCATTTTGTTCAGAGCTGAGCAAAATTGCAGAGATTCCTTGTGAGAAAGGCTGAGGGAAACACAAAGTTAGCCAAAGATGTGTTTTCTTCTGCTGGGATATACATTGCAATTAGTATCTTGATTTCATTCTGACATATTCTTCCATGAGTTTCTTTGCTGGAGTGAAAGAACGAGCCAGTCTCCAGCAGAGCTGGGACCGAACAAATTTCAGAAGAACACCATGTAATCACATAAAGAAAAGTGCTGAAATGATGCAATCAAATTCCAACATGATGGGATTAAAGAAAGACATCTGAGAACCATTGTACCAAGTCAACAGTGCAACTGGAGGATTTAGGATAAAATCTCTGTGACTGGGATTTAAAAGATGGTTGCGAGCAAAAATATATACATCAAATATTTTCAGTACAGAAGAGGATGTGGACCGGACACGTGATTCTTGGACAGAGCTAGTGACACAGCTCAAAGCTTCAGGATTCTTCTGCTCAAGAAATGACAGTATCTTCACAAGCCAACATGGGCTATGCAGTGATAGTACAAAGCCTACATACTGGCAAAGCACATGGAGTGCTACACACTGTGGTTCATGGCTACACTAATATTTAACTGGGAAGTGGGATCTCCAGAGACTACGGAATTTAGGATGCTATGATTCTTTGATCCAAGCAGTGCATGAGAGTGGTAGACTTTCTGGGCCACACCTCTGTGTCAAAGTGATGAATGAGCTAAACCAAAACAAAAGATATTCTCACACCTCTGAGTTTTGGGGTGATTCAGAGCCAGATCAGAACTTAGCAGCCAGGGCCTGCCTGTCTGTTAAAGATCAAGGTGTCTTCAATGCCCAGTATTTTATACAAATTAGGTGTTGCTTTCTGGCTCCTGGAGGGATACCATTGCAGCCCTTGGATGGTCAATGTTTGGATGCCCCAGTTGTAACAAATGTAATTCACATATTCTTGTGCAATGGACAATGGCTTTCTAATTCAATTTGATCTGAAAATTTGTTACAGATAATTCAGTTTTTGTCAAATAAATGGCCCATGATTTAAGAGTGATGACCATTCTTATTTATTAATATTTAAATTACTGTGTAGGCCTGGCGTGACGTGGGTAATTAGACTTGTGAGGCCCTATTTTTTTTAGGAGAGAGGATGAGGAAGGTAAATGAATCAGCAGGCTGGAAAACAGAATGTCAGTAGTAGCTAAAATAAGGAGGAACACCCAAAGAATCATTTACAATGGACAAGCTAACAATGAATACAATAAGTCAGGAATGTAAAGATGAGGTAAAGAGTAAGTTATACATGGACAGTGAGCGGACAGAGTATACAGGGATTGGCTCCTACAAAGTAACCAAGCCAATCCCAAAATGTGTGATGCAATCTATAGTAAATGCAATGGAATATGTAAATGAATATAAAGGAATGGGTTTGCTGTGTTACTTTGGATGTAAGATATGCCCTGTATCCATGCCCTATGCTTGCGTCTGATCACCTCAGCATAACTTTGCTGTATGCCAAATAAAGGGACCTGAGTAATGAGACTGTAGTCCAATTGAGTTCTTGGAAAACTGAGTGGAAGAAGTGTTGAGGGAACCCCAACATAAGGTAGCACCCAAAGAACCCAACCAAGATCTGGATCCCATTATGCTCAGTGCTGTACAAACTTGTACAAGGACCTCGCTAAGGCTCGAGTTTGACTTTGTCACAAGAGCCATGCAAGGGGCAGTGTGTAGCACTGCATCAGGAGCAGACCTGGAACTAAGTCATGACTCAGAGAGTTACAATCTGCATTCCAAGTTCTCCACTTAGTCCTAGGCCTGGTCTACACTGGTGGGGGAGGGAGGTGCGGGGATCAATCTAAGATACACAACTTCAGCTATAAGAATATTGTAGCTGAAGTCAATGTATCTTAGATTGAATTAAAATTACTTACTTCGCATCCTCATGGCACGCTGTGGCTCCGCTGTCAACTTTGCTTCTGCTTCTTGCCGAGCTGGAGTTCAGCAGTCGGTGGGGGAGCGATTGGGGATCGCTTTATCGAATCTACATTACACACAATAAATCGATCCCCGATAGATCGATTGCTACCTGCCAATCCGCAGGCAGTGTAGACGTACACCTAGGGAGAAATAATCTGCACTAGCCCTATACTTGGTACAGATTACACTTCTCCTGCACTGAGGTGCCCTTCCCCATAACCTCTGCCCACCTCCACAGGTGGAAGAATAGCAACCCCATGGAGTCTGATATCCCAACTGCATCCCTGGGCAGGGGACCAAGAGATGCCTTATATCCCCTTAATTCCTGCATTGCAGCCTCAGACTATTGGCAATCGATCCCTAAAACAACAAATGATATGTGAATGGGGAGAGAGATACACTCCGATATATACCTTATTTATCACAAACGTGCAATTTTTAAAATCACAATAAATAAATGAAGCACACATCATCTATCCCCATCTGCCTCTCAACTCCTGTATAATATTCATATTAGTAGTGTTATGGGTATGGAGCTAAAAGAGAGGATATTTGCTTTAGCATTGCTGCAATGTTCAACAGCACATCACCCAAAGGTGTGCTGCTGGAAAATTAACTTGTTATGTAGTATATGGAATACAGTAAAACTGTGAAACCTTAAATGACCTATACTGTGCATATTAGAATATTAATCAGACTAATTCAGGAGCCTTTCAGTTGTATTGATTTCCTTTTAAAAAAAGGTGAAACTGATCATATTGTGGCCGAATGTCCTGATCTTACATTCTGTTCCTAAGGAACCAGAAACTGTGGTTGGAAGTGTTTGCTTAAGTAGATCATACAATGACCTGAATCTCAGGAATACCAGTTACTGTCCTTGTGCTGCTGGAAGTTCTGTCTCTGGATCAGATTGAAATCAAGACCCTGCCCATCAGAGCAGCAGCATAAAGACCAAGAAAGAATACTCATGTTTCATTGTATCAAATCGTATCAAGGTGGACTGGGCCTTGTGCACTGAAATATACCATACTATCCAGCAGCGAGGAAGTAGATAAAACCTGATCACTGTTTCTGCGTATCTGTTCTCAGGAAGGTCTGGTTGCCAGCATTAAGACTGCAATGGATGCCAGGATTTCAATGTAAGGGAACACTTAAATTACATTACATGGGTAATTTTCTTACAAAAAGATTGATCAGCTTCTGGTTCATTATAACCAATTCACTCCTACTGTTGAAGTTTTCTGTTTGAAAAACTTTTCAAAGGGGATTGGATTTCCTTAGCTAGTTTGATGCTTTCTTTGTTTTTATTTATTAGCAGTCATACTTAACAAAACAGTGTGTGCTTACTAGCTGGTATGTCACCCGTGAGCTAGAAATCAAGGTTGAGATTCTCAAAGCTCCCTAGGGGATGTGGATGCTTCATTCCCACTAGTCTAGAGGGCTTTAAAAACCTCCATCTTCCTCTGTCATTAGTTAATATAAAGAAAGAAAAGCTCAATAGTTAAATTCTGCTCAGTGTTAGATCAGAGTGGAGCAACTCCACTGAAGTCATTTGGATTTTATAAATGGAAAGAAATAAGACAATATGGACCAGATGGTGAACCTGTAACTCAGAATAGTGAGTAGTTATTCACGTCGGGCCATATTCTGTTGCCCTTACTCAAGGTGAATAGCATCGTTCTCCTCATCTAGACTAAAAATGAATATTCAGAAGTGAATGCGGCTACTTGTGGAGTGAGGTGCTAGTCATTATGTCAGAACCTTCCCCATAAACTGTCCCGCTGAGTAGGTTTACTTGGGTGAGTAACTGATCACTAACAATGGTTCATAATCTGGTCCTAAATAAGGGCCTGATTCATAGATTCTAAGGCCAAAAGGAAGCACTGTGGTCATCTCGTCTGACCTCCTGCCTAACACAGGCCATAGAATTTCACCTAGTAATTCCTGCAGTGAACCCAATAACCTGTGGTTGAACTACAGCACAGCTCTTAGAAATATTTAAAAACTTCAAGTGACAGACCTTACAGTGAGTAGCACCTACTGTACCTCCCATTGAAATCAAGGGGCTGTGAGTACCGTGAGGTACTATTCAGTGTGAATAAGGGGGGCACTGTTTGGCCCTGACCAAACCTGACATCAGTATCCAGCTCTCACTCAGAGTTCCACAGGAGGGAACTTACAATGCACAGGCCCTGATTCGGCAATCCTTACTGTCTGAGACAGTGCTGCCTAGCTCAAGGACTACACAATGCAGCTCTGAGCACCAGGGCGTGCCAGGCTGCAGGGAGCATGGCATTCTTACGTCAGAGTCAGTGCTGACCCCACTGCACCAGCATGATGCTAGGGTTTGGTGAAGCAGTATCATAGACTCCATGTAAAAATAAGGGTTGCCGGGGTGGGCCATAAGCTTTTATATTGCTCAGATTCTGCTACTTTGATGTACACTGAGGAGCAAGTTACCCAGCCAATACTCCTGTTGACATTCACGGGACTCTTGGAGAAACGTTCTACTCAATGTAAGCCATTAGTGTTTTGATTCATATACTCATAGCTTCCAAGGCCAATAGGGACCACTGTGATTATCTAGTCTGACCTCTTGTATGACACAGGCCATAGACCCGCCCCAAAATAAATTCCTTTTGGAACTAGAGTACAGTTTTTCAAAACTTCTGACCTTAATTTAAAAATTAATGGATTGATGTTATAACCTCCAAGAGGTTTCCTCCACCACCACACTATTGCAGCCCTAAAGGTGGATTGTTCCTGGAGCAGGAATTTTCTCCATCCTTGTGAGGCTCACTTATTTCCCAAACAAGTTCATGTTTTTTTATTTTCTTATCTCGTCATTAGGAGCAAGCCAAGCTAGTCTACAAACTGACACTGAAAGAGCCAGAGTAGAAATGGCAATAAACCAAAAACAAACAAACAAACAGGGACTCCACCTCCTTTCATCCATGCCTCAAAGTCTCTCACAAAGACAGGTCATTACTGAGGATTAAGCCTTGGAGTTCAAGGGACCCAAAGGCTGAGGTCAGCCTCCTCCTAGAATCCTTTTTTGTGTCTTGGTATCTACTTCCCAAGCCATGAAGAGCCATCTCTTTCTGTTCCCCCTGACCTTCCGTCACATAAAGGCTTAGGCTGATCTTTGAAAATTAAGGGAAAAAAGAAAAGGAAAAAACCTCCAGTTCTCAGCTTCTGACAAAAGATGAGATTAAAGTGCTCCTGGACAAGCCCAATAAAAATGGCTGAGAGGAAACTGTGACATGAAGCAAATGCAAATGGATCAATCATTCAGTCATTTCAGGCTGTCTTTCACTAAGACATCTGCAGAAGAAAGCATTGTAGAGAGAGTGAATTTTGAAAAGGGGTCTCTTCCTTCACCTTCCTCCTGTTAAAAGCAGCCGCATACAATAGCCTTTCGACTGTAGTTAAAGAAGCCATGGTGGTTCATAGGGTACTGTCAATTTGGGGGAGGCTTATGAAATCCACAATAGGAATAAAAAGGATTTTCATGTTTTTTTTTCAAATTCAGTAAAGAGGAGTTTGTTTTTCTAAATTTAAAACATTCCCTAACGTTTTGTGAACCAAAGCATGCCAGTATAATACACCATTCATGATTTGTATTATAGTAATACCAAGAAGCCCCAACCAAGATCAGGGCCCAGTGTGTTAAGAACATAAGAACAGCCGTACCGGGTCAGACCAAAGGTCCATCTAGCCCAGTATCTGTCTACCGACAGTGGCCAATGCCAGGTGCCCCAGAGGGAGTGAACCTAACAGGCAATGATCAAGTGATCTCTCTCCTGCCATCCGTCTCCATCCTCTGACAAACAGAGTCTAGGGACACCATTCCTTAACCAGGGGAAGGGATAGCTCAGTGATATGAGCATTGACCTGCTGAACCTTGAGTTGTGAGTTCAATCCTTGATGGGGCCACTTAAGGATCAGGGCAAAAAAATTGATCCTGCTAGTGAAGGTAGGGGGCTGGACTCAATGACCTTTCAAGGTCCCTTCCAGTTCTAGGGGATTGGTATATCTCCACTTGTTGTTGTTGTTATTATTACCCGTCCTGGCTAATAGGTGTTAATGGACTTAACCACCATGAATTTATCCAGTTCTCTTTTAAACGCTGTTATGGTCCTAGCCTTCACAACCTCCTCAGGTAAGGAGTTCCACAAGTTGACTGTGCACTG